>NC_051080.1:46183313-46492688 GCF_004664715.2 Peromyscus leucopus
CTATCGGTCCTTATAAGAACCACATTCATGGTGATTACAGCTGTGACTGATCCTGAGATCTACAGTAGGCATATTGGACCCAGGAGAGGGAAGTGTAGTTCAAGTGTGACACCCAGGAAGAACCGCTGTTTCAGTTTGAGTCCAAAGGCAAGAAGAAATCTGAAACTGTACCAGCTAAGCAGACGAAGCTCTCCTGTTTGCTGGAGGTTCTGTTCAGACCCTCAGCTGACTGGATGAGGCCCACACGTATTAGGGCATAACAGTAGTTGAGTGTTTACCATGTCTGCATTCAAATATGAATCTTATCAGAGCATCCCCAGTCACACCAGAACAATGTCATACCCAGTGTCTGGTCATCGCTGGTACAGTCTACACATGCAACAAACCATGGCTGAGAGGTAAGGCCACATGTGACCAGAAATAAACACGGTTTGGTAAACAGAAACCTCGGAGGGCAAGAGGCTTGAGACAGGAACAAGCAACACGGCCTTGGACCAACTTCAGCTGAACGTCCCAGAGCAGGCAGACCTCTTCCAACCTCTCATCCCTCACAAGAACAGGTGCTGAGCTCCAGTGGGTAAATTATTTACAGTTTTTGCTAGCCAGAAAAGGTGCCTGTTTTCTGACTGGCCCTGAATGATTCTGAGTCTTGCCAACCACGGTTATCACCTTCTATCAGGTACCTGGATACACGTGGCCAGCCCTGCTGAGTGCCTGACCCTGGACCTTTCCACACATGGTGCACCAGGGTGGCTGAGTGGCTGTGACCGGTCTAATATTTGTCTCTCAGAGCGTCATAGCCAGAATCTGTTTTTTTACTTATTTGTTTTTAGATAGAGTCTCATTACATAACCCCATTAGCCTGAACTTGAACTTTCAGGGGATCCTCCAGTCTTTGCCTTCTGACCTCTGCAATCACAAGTGTGCACAGCACACCCAGCTGAAGCCATCACAAGTGTGCACAGCACACCCAGCTGAAGCCATCACAAGTGTGCACAGCACACCCAGCTGAAGCCATCACAAGTGTGCATGCACCAGCACACCCAGCTGAAGCCATCGCAAGTGTGCACAGCACACCCAGCTGAAGCCATCACAAGTGTGCATGCACCAGCACACCCAGCTGAAGCCATCACAAGTGTGCACAGCACACCCAGCTGAAGCCATCACAAGTGTGCATGCACCAGCACACCCAGCTGAAGCCATCACAAGTGTGCACAGCACACCCAGCGGAAGCCATCACAAGTGTGCACAGCACACCCAGCGGAAGCCATCACAAGTGTGCACAGCACACCCAGCGGAAGCCATCACAAGTGTGCACAGCAAACCCAGCTGAAGACGGAGTAAACCTGCCATCTGCTGGAGTCAAGGCCCACAACCTACCCTGTGCGGGCACACATGAAGCCAGTACTTCTGTCAAATTTCTTCTCAGAGGGCATTTCAAGAGAAATTTTACATGAAAGCTCCACAAGACTCCAAGAAAACGGTCAGGAACCAGAGGCGTAGCTCCGTGGATGAAGGCCCTTGTTATACGGTCAGAACACGTTCAAGAGTGGAGTCCTGGAGGGGAATTCTGAGAGCTTGTGAGAAAACTCCAAGAAAACAAGACAAGAGTCTTGTGACCTCAGTCTCTTCAGAACACAGAACTGTTCACTGAATGTTTCCGAGCTCCTCCCGTGTGTAGCGGGTAGGAGCGAGTTTACTTCAGCTGCTGTTATTCATGTGCCTCTGTGGGAAATCATGGCTTTGTCATGTGTGGCTTGTCCTTGTGATTGAACACCTTACTCATGTGATTCTTCTTAACTTTCAGAGTATAAACTGCCTGATGCTCTCAATAAAGTTGGCTATTGAATGAGACTTTAGTCTCCCTCATTTTTAGGTCCTGGCTCTCCCAGGTTCACACTGCCAACTAGAGCGATAAACACTATACAACATGGAGACCTGAGGTCAATCCCAGGGACCCACATGTAGGTGAAAGGAGAGAGCCGAGCCTGTACAGTTATTCTCTGGCCTCCACACAGACGCCATAACATGTATAACCCTCTACATAACATCTCCATATAACATGTATAGCCCTCTATATAGCATGTGCAAACCCCTCCACATAACGTGTAACCCCCACAATAATAAATAAATAAATATAATTTCTTTCTTTTTTTGGAGGGGTAGGGGCAGGGTCTTACTATGTAGCCTTGGCTGGACTGGAATTCATTATGTACAATAGGCTAGCCTCAAACTCAATAGAGATCCACCTGCCTCTGCGTCCTGAGTGCTGGTATTAAAACTGTACTACTGTGTCAGGCATAAATTTCTCTTTTAAAAAGAAAAGAACTATGAGGATGAAGTATGGTGGTGCATGTCTATAATCCTAGTATTTAGAAAGCTGAGGCAAAAGAATTTCAGGTTTGGAGCCAGCCTGGCCTCCATGGCATAAAGCCTGTCTCAAAATAAAAACAGACAAAAAGCAAAACAAACAAACAAACAAACAAAAAACCCCAAACAAATAAAAACTATTGTTGTTGGATTTTTTTATTTTAAACTGGTTTTTATTTGAAGTATGTATGACATTCACATTTGTTTTAAATAAAAAGAGAAAAAAAAACTAAAAAAATTTAAAGAGAAAATAAGTACGCCTATGCTGCTACCACACAGAGTTGTTGCGCTTTGCTGTATGAATACCACAGGCTTCCTGTAAGCGTGTTATGGTGGTTAGAGTGAGAGCCGTTCCCATAGGTTTGTACGCTTGAACACCTGGTCTCCAGTCGGTGGAACTGTTTGGGAAGGACTAGGAGGCGTGGCCTTGTTGGAGGAGGTGTGTCACTGGGGGTGCGCTTCGAAGTTTCAAAAGACCAGTGCAATTCCCAGTGTGCTCTCTCTGCCTGGAGGTTGTGGGTCAAAATATGAGCTCTCAGTTATTACTGTGTGCCACCATCACGAACTCTAACCCTCTGAAACATAATCCAAAATAAATACTTTCTTCCTAAGCTGCCTTGATTGTGGTTTTTATTACAGCAACAGAAAAGTAACAGAGGATGTTTGTGTGTGTGTGTGTGTGTGTGTGTGTGTTTTGCCACATAAAGTGAATTGCAAAGTGCATACGCCTGTGTTAAAATATGATTTCTGGGCTCAATAAACAGAAGTGCTCGCAGCCAAGCCTCGCCACCTGAGTTCCATCCCTAGAACCCACATGGCGGAGGGAGAGAACTGAGAACTGACTCAACAAGCTGTCTTCTGACGTCACTATGGCATGCACCAGACTCCACACACACACATACACACACAAAATAGATACATTTTTAAAAATAAAAATAAATAATAAAGATGATTCAACACAATCTGGGTGTGGTAGCACATGCCAGTACTTGGGAGGCGAAGCCTGAAAGATCAGAAGTTCAAGGCTAATGTAGGATACAGGAGAAACTGTCTTACAACAAAATAAAACAGAGAAATAAAAAAACCCTAAGCTGGGAATATAGGTCAGTGGAAGAACACTTGTCTAGCATATGTGGGTCCCTGGGTTTAATTCTTTGCACTGCAAAAATCAAACAACAATTGAAATATATTCTATTTTTTCAGGCTGGAGAAATGGCTCCATAGTTAAAAGCATCTCATAGAGGACCAAGTTGAGTTCCTAATACCAATGTCTGGCAATTCACAACCACCAGGAACTCCAGCTTCAGGGAAACTGGCCTCCATGGGCATTTGTGCTCACATGCACGTACCCACCCCACACACATGAACACAATTGAATAAGTAAATCTTTTAAAGAAAACCTAAATAAACAAATAAAGTATTGTTTATATACACATACAATTCCAACACCATTTTGGTGGGACCTTGAAATAATGTTATGATGGAGTTACTGTACCACAAAATTTTTAGGAAAATAAATGATCCCTATGTGTGTGTCACTTTGTTGTGAGGCAGAATCTCATATAGTCCAGGCTGGCCTCAAAACTTCGGAGAGCTGGGATTACAGGCATGAGCCGCACCACCCAGCAACTGATTGTCGTGGGATATTTGTACACTGTGTGAAGATACATTGCTGTGGTTGGTTTCATAAAGAGCTGAATGGCCAATAGCTAGGCAGGAAGTATGGGGGACTTTTGGGGCAGAGAGAGGAAGGAGGAGGAGATAATCAAGGCACAGAGGAGACACCAACAAGACATGGAGGGAGTCGGATATACAGAATGAAAGAAAGGTTTTTTCTTTTTTGCCACATGGTAAAATGTAGATTAACAAAAGCAGGTTAATTTAAGTAATTAGAGCTAGTGGGACAAGCCTAAGCTAAGGCCGAACTTTCATAATTAATAAGTCTCGCTACAACTGATAATTACCAGGAAGAAGTCTGTTCACATGGCTTTTGAAATGCGATTGGATTGACTTGACTCTTCCATATAGATTGTAGGCTGGTACAGAATGACTTTCCGAAGTCAGGGTTGCTAGGCTGCAAACCCACCCCATCTCTGTGTTCCCAAGCAAGTTCCTCGTCCTCTCTGTAGTTTCTTGAACTACCATAGAGAGGAATAAGAATAAACGGGTGACAGAGAGTGCTTGTCACAGTGCCACTTCTTGGTACTATTCCATGCACGTGTGTGTTTCCAGTTCACAAATTTGTACTCTGAAAACACCAAGCTGCTGAGTCATTAGGAAAAGAAAATGCAAGGTGAGTTTGATTCATCTTAGACACATGAGAACCCCAGGCCAGGCTAATTCCAGGGATGGAAGTCCCGTGTCTGAACTGTTGAGTCGTAAAGGTCAGCCGCACTTCGGAACTGTTGGTCTAGAACATTGCTCACAGTAGGCCGGAACTTGGATGGAGGAAGAGATTAGGTAGTCAGAGCGGTGAGTTTGACCTCACTTACTCTGACAGTGACCCTTTGTACTGACGGAGCTGGGTGACGCAGAGCTGGCACTTTGTCAGCAGAGAGCCGGTTCGGATAAGGAGAGGGAAAAGGCAAGCAGAGTCTGTACAGAGGCTGCGCAGACTCCTGCTCCGAGGGGGTGGTGACTGGTCTACAGCTACAGCAGACAACTCACATTCCAGGGAGGGGAGACAGACAGACAGCTAGCAAACAAACCCTCAAGGGATGGGTGCAGGACAGGGGCTATGGCCCAGTGGGGAGAGAGCTTGTTTCAGTAATGTGCGGACTCCAGAGCTCCTGAACTCAGGGGAAGCCAGTTTCCGTGGGGCTTGTCTGTAAACTCAGCTTTGGATAACATGGAGGCAGAGAGAGGAGAATCCCCTGAGGCTCTAAGGCCAGCTACCCTGGCATGCACTTATTATTCCACGTAAACAAGGTGGAAGTCGAGAACAGACACCCACGATTGTTCTCTGACCTCCACATGTACACACACACACACACACACACACACACACACACACACACACACACACACAATTTCTTTAAAAGAACAAGTGAAAAGGGAAACTTCAGGTGTGAACAAGTGTTACAGAGGAAGAGCTGCGTCTGAGGTGCCCAGGCAAAGTGTTCACTGAAGAGCTGTTTGCACTGACTCGAAGCAAGGAACATGAATGGGCCTTGAAAGAACATGGAAGGGACTCCCAGGCTAAGAGAACAATTCCTTGGGACCAGAAATGAGCATGCATGTCCAGAGCAGGCAAAAAATACCAAAGGATGGGGGCGTGGGTGCAGAAGGGTGGCACAGGATGTCCTAAAAAGTTAGATGGGAGAGCCAGTGAGCTGGCTCCATATGTAAAGGGGCTTGCCACCAAGACTGATGACCCGAGTTCTATCCCTGGGACTCACGTAGTAGGAGAGAACTGACGCCCACAAGTTGCCCTCTGAGCTCTACAAGTGAGCAAGTGACTCTGTGTGTGTGTGTGAGTATGTGTGTGTACACACACACACACGTGAATGTAAGATGACTCTGGAGTCTAGAAGAGTTTGATGAATCCCCTGGAGTTGGAGTTAGTGGTTTTGATCCTCCTGGCCCGGGTGCCAGGGATGAGGTTCCGATCTCTGCAAGAACGGAGGATGCTCAGCCATCTCCAGCTGCCGTCAAAGCCTTTCTTGGATAAAGTTCACGAGAGGGAGGCCAGGTCCTCGTTCACTGGGAACCAAAGCTTAGAAGGGAAGAGATGTGTGGCAGTGTGCAGTGGTAATCCCTGCACTTGGAGAGTGGAGGCCAGGGGACCAGGAACTCAAGGCCAGTCTTTGACCCAAGTGCAAGGTCAGCGTGGGCTATCTGAGGCTGTCTCCCGAGAACCAACCAAAGAACAACAAAAACCAAGAAGGAAAGAAAAAAAAAATCACTCAGAGGCAGGGCCGGTGGGGGGAGGGGAGCTCTGACCAGGAACTCAGAATCGTGGGGGCGTGCCCCAGAGATACAGCATCACTAGAAGGTCAGATGGCTGTGGTGGAGCCCGGAGTACTGAGAGATAAGTGTTCCCAAGCAGCAGAGTTCATAAACAGTGACCAAGACCCACCGGCGTCTGGCTGCCCGTGTTTCTTGGGAGATGGTAAAAGGTCAAGAGCCACAGCGAGGTATTATGGAGTTTGCTGCTGAAGCCATGCTCCATGCCTGGTTCTCCCTCCTGGTCTTCCCCTCGGTTCTCGGACTTCCTGAGTCACCTTGGGTAAATTCTTCCATTGAAAAGTAGCCACTGTTTTGTTTGTTTGTTTTTGTTTATGTTTTGTGTGTGTGTGTGTGTGTGTGTGTGTGTGTGTGTGTGTGTGTGTGGTTTGAAAAGAAGCATCTTGACTAATACAGCAGGAAAATGAGTCACAGTTTCTTAAGATATGACCGCTAAGATGAGGTGGTGGCCTGTACTCTAATGCACTGTGAGCAATCAGAAGGCAGAGGTGAGCATTTGAAGCCAGCCTGGGCTACACTGTGAGACTTTATCTCAAAAACCACGACAAGGACCCCTTGGCCTTGTCTTCCAGACCATCTGCTCTTCATGTGTCAGTTACCTTCCCATCAGGACCCCCAGGGGCGACACTGGGCTGGGACTCAGATCAGAGCCTCACTCTGCTCTCCTGGGACAGAAGTTTCCTCCCCCAGGGGATGGGCTAACATAGAGAAGCGACGGAACGATGTGGAGAGAGTGAGGGGCTTCGGAGCACCCAGTCCTTCATGGGATGTCTCCATCAGTGCCCCCCCCCCCCCGCCGACCCCACCCCGAGGCTCGGCGACCTGTGTGGAAGAGAAGACAGAAATTCGATCGCTAGAGCCAGAGGCGACGGAGACTCCACGGACGCAGCAGGACCGCAGCACACAGGAGCTCACGGAGGCTGCGCGGCACCCAGAGGGCTTGCACAGGTTCAAGCCAGACCGAGAGGGAGAACAGACCAGAGCCATCTACAGTAGCTGCCTGCTAGCAAAGGGAACATCGGTTTCCGCCGGTGGACTCTCACTGGACTTGTTAACCACACTTAGGAGCAGGCCCAGTGCCCGGGAGTAGCTAGCTGGCCGACACAGATTGGTTTATTTTGGGGGCACTTTTTTTTTTTTTGTCTTATTGGTCTATTAATTGTTTGATTTCCATTTTGTGAGCTTTTAAATGTGTTTCCTGGGTGTTTGTTTTTTTAGAGAGAGAGGGAGAACATAAAATTGGGTGTGTAGGGAGGTGGAGAGGACCTGGGAGGAATTTGGGGAAGAGGAAATACGATCAAAAGATATTGTATGCAAAGTTTTTTTTCAATAAAAGAAGACCTTAAGCCGGGCGGTGGTGGCGCACGCCTTTAATCCCAGCACTCGGGAGGCAGAGGCAGGCGAATCTCTGTGAGTTCGAGGCCAGCCTGGGCTACCAAGTGAGTTCCAGGAAAGGCGCAAAGCTACACAGAGAAACCCTGTCTCGAAAAACCAAAAAAAAAAAAAAAGAAGAAGACCTTAAAAATCAAATCAAACCAAACAGAACAAAGACGTCACTGCTGTATAGAAGCTGGAAGGCTAGGCGTGGCAGCACACCCCTGTAATTTCAACCTGGAAACTGCAGGATGAGGTCTTTTCTTAAAGGGGAAGGGAGCTGTATATCAAACAGAAGCAAAACACACATTAAAAAACAGAGTGGGCCTCCCAGTGTGTCAGAAGGCAGAATGGGCAGAAGGACAGGGAAAGGCTAGGCACCCTCGGGGTCTGGAGAAGCAGCTTCCTGAGCGGAGGTGTTCCTTACACCAGAGGATTTAGCCGTGGCCCCCTGGGGCGGGGCTCAGCTTTCTAAGGGAAGGTGCTTCAAAAGGAAGGTGCAGGTGCTCAGAGCTCCCCGGGGTGGAGCTCAGCCCGTGACAGCTTGAAAGGTTTCTGCTAGCACCTGGGGACCTGGGGGTGGGGCTGGGGGTGGGTACAGAGCGGATCCGGGGACTATTCAGGGAAGCCGGAGCCAGGGCTTGAGGATGCTGCTGCCTGCACCAGTCCAGGCACGACGTAGCTGCAGCCCTCTCCCCACCGCGGTTCTCCAGGCACTTTGTTATGGGGTGACTGTGTTCCTCCTCCAAGGTCCTCTGCTGAAACCCTAATCGCAGTTATCTGGGGATGGAGACTCTGAGACGGGGAGTGTGGAGCCCCACGGTGAGACGGGCGCTTGTACGCTTGTACACTTGCCGGCTTCTTTTTCTTCCAGCCATGTGAGGACACAGCAAGAAAGGACTGTCTGCCGGGCGGTGGTGGCGCACGCCTTTAATCTCAGCACTCGGGAGGCAGAGCCAGGCGGATCTCTGTGAGTTCGAGGCCAGCCTGGTCTAAAGAGCGAGAATCAGGACAGGCACCAAAACTACACAGAGCAATCTTGTCTTGAAAAATCAAAAAGAGGAAGGAAGGAAAGAAGAAAGGGAGGGAGGGAGGGAGGGAGAAAGGAAGGGCTATCTGAGCTCAGTGATAGTGTATTGTGCCCAGCACACACACACACACACACACACACACACACACACACACACACACAGTTTGTGAATGGTATATGTCATTTAGCACATATGAGGCTAAGGTGGCAGGATCAGCAGTTCGAGGCTGGCCTCAGTTGCGTGAGGCCCTGTCTGATAACAAGTAATAAAAGAAAGAGAAAGTCACAATCTAAAAACCCGCAAAGGGGGCTGAGCAGGCAGAGTCTGCAAGCATTGGGATCTTGACTGCCTAGAAGACGGAC
The DNA here is from genome assembly GCF_004664715.2 of Peromyscus leucopus. Classification (NCBI taxonomy): domain Eukaryota; kingdom Metazoa; phylum Chordata; class Mammalia; order Rodentia; family Cricetidae; genus Peromyscus; species Peromyscus leucopus. Next base: position 46,192,417 of record NC_051080.1, read on the forward strand.
CATTAAGTAATGAATGTCTTGGGCTGGGGGGAAAAAAAGGCCCAGCAGTTAAAGGCACTTGCTGCTCTTCCAGAGGACCCCAGTTCAGTTCCCTGAACGCACATTTGACTGCTCAAAACTGCCTGTAACTCTAGCTCTAGGGTATCTGACTCCTTCACGGGCACCTATACTGATGTGCACATACATAGACAGACAGACAGACAGGCATACACACACACACACACATAATTAAAAAGAAAAGTAAAGCTAAAATGAACTTATACTAAAAAAAACACATTAAAAAAAGAAGAAATGAATGTCTTGAAAGAAGGAGATTGTTCGGTGGTAGAGCGTGTGCTTAGCAGATATAAGGCCGTGGATTTGATCCACAGTGCGCACACACACACAGGAGGGGAGAGGAAGGAAGAGGAGGAAGAGGGGGAGAGGAAGAAAGAGAGGGGGAGCAGAGGAAGAAGAAAAAGAAGGCTGTCTCTCTTAACAACAACTTGAACAAACTAAGGCCCAATGTGAAGGCAGCAGAGACACCAGCATGCTTAGGAGAGCTTCTGAAACAGAAGACCCACTCAGTCACTGTCTAACAGATGGATAAAAGGTGCGCGCCTTGAGAATAATTATAAACCTACAACTGCGCACATTATTACAGGTTGTATTTATTCAGAACGTTATATGTGCAACGTGTACTGCTCTAACATAGTATAGATATGTACTGATTCTAAATTTTTTCTCATCTTTTGGCTTTTTTAGACACTGTCTCCTGTAGCCCAGGCTGGGCTTGAACTTGCTATGTAGTCAAGGACAGCTTCAAACCCCTTCCTGATCTTCCAGCCTGTATCTCCCAGGTGCTCCACCATGCCTGGCTAATAACTCGTGTATTCTGGAGTCGGGGTGTCACTGCCTTGCTCAGATTGGCTACCGACTCACGCCCTTCCTGCTTCTGCCTAATGCACTCCTGGGATTCCAGGTAACTGTTCCCTGCCATCACAATAAATTACAAGTTCATGGGAAATCTCATAACGAATTTTGAATAAAGACTAATTTAGTTAATAGGATTTTCACCAATGCTAATTTCACGCTGTATTTGGTTTGGTTTGGTTTTGCTGTGAGATAGGCTGCCCCGCTCTATGTAGCAGAGGTATGTACCGCTGCTCTAAGTTTATGTGGTACTGGGGATGAAACACAGGACTTTGTACAAGATGGGCAAGGCCTCTCTCTACCAACTGAGCTACAGTCTCAGCCCTTACCTTCTTAAGTATGGGAAATGTACCATGATAATATAGAATACTGACATTAGGGGAAGGTACATGACGAACATGAGTGAGGGCTCTCTCTCTCTCTCTCTCTCTCTCTCTCTCTCTCTCTCTCTCTCTCTCTCTCTCTCTCTCGTTTTTTGGAAACAGGTCTCATGTAGCCCAGGATAGCCTCAAACTCACTATGTAGCCACTATATAGCCAAGAATGACCAACTTCTGATTCTCCTGCTGCTACCTCCCAAGTGCTGGGATTATAGGACTGCATTATCATGCTCAGTTTGTGAGGTATCTACCTTTGTAATGCTTTATTTATTTATTTGTTTTCATATGATGTGGCGTGTATAGCATGTGCTTATGTATATGCCACTGCACATACATGGGTGTGGGGATGTCTGTGGAGGCTGGAGGTTGACACTGGGTATCTTCTTCAGTTGCTTTCCATGTTATTATTTTTGTTTCCTTGTTTGTTTTTGTTTGCTTGGGTTTTTGTTTTGTTTTTTGGTTTTGTTGAGGCAGGGTCTCATACTGTAGACTTGGCTGACCTGGAACTCACTCTGTAAACCAGGCTGGCCTCAAACTCACAGAGATCCATCTGTCCCTGCAGTGTGGGAATTAAAAGTGTCCACCACCACACCTGGCCCTCCATCTTTGAGACATTTTTTTGAGACAGGGTATCTCACTGATCCTAGAACTCACCAGCTCCGCTCCACCAGCTGGCTAGTGAGTCCTCCTGTCCGTACCCGCTCAACCCTGGGATTTTAGGTGTGTCATGCACCTTTTCCCATGGGTTCCAGGGATCGGAATTCCAGCCCCAGGCTTCTGCAGCAACCACTTTACCGCCTGAGTAAATCTCATCTGTCGTCTCAGCACTGAGAGATGGAGGTAGAAGGATCAGAAGTTCAAACTCAGCTACATAGTGGGTTCAAAGCCAGCCTGCCCTATGGGAGACCTTCTCTCTCTCTCTCTCTCTCTCTCTCTCTCTCTCTCTCTCTCTCTCTCTCTCTCTGAGACCTTTTCTCAAACAAAAGAAAAGCAAACCAAACCAGTAGCTTCCTTCTGAGAAAGGCTGTATCAAAGTCCAACACGAAGTCTGGAGGTGTAGCTCAGTGATGAATGGAGCTCAACATGTAGGAGGCTCTGGCTTTATCCCTAACACACAACACAAGCCTGGTGTGATTCTAGTAGGAACAGCTGGCAATCACAGACCTTTGTCCCTGGGCTACAGTGACTGGGCTATGTTGGGTACATAACCCAAGCTGGACCAATCAGTTTTCCCCAAAAACAGGGTAGGAGAGGGAACACAGCCAAAAACGAACAGGGCCTTTCTGTCTGCATGAGTTGCTTGGACTAGAAGCACAGGGGTACGAAGGCCATCTCCCACTGCACGAAGGAAGGACCGCTCCTGTAGATGATGTCAGCACCAGGAGAGAAAGGGCAAGGAAGGGGAGGTCTCAGGAGCTGCTGGATCTGTGATTCCGGGAACTAAAGTCTTAAGATTCTTGTCTCCTCGCTTCCCAAGGCTCGGCTGTCAGATTCACCCTTGACTCTGCCCTGAGCTTACAGTCGAACAGCGAGCTCCCGTTTGCTTTTAAACCAGTTTAAGTTGTGTTTCGGTCACTTCCCGTTCAGAGGAGTACACACTCCATTTGTCAGGGTTACTTTGCGGAATATACTGGATGTGAAGGTTGATCTGACCCTAACTTTGTGAGCATGAGGGATGGAGGTAGGCTCCCTCTACAAGATGATTTACCACAGGGGAAAGATGACAGATTCAGGAGCGTGGGGTTCACGCCTGTCCTCATCAACTGGCTGAGTGCTCTTGGGGAAGATTTAAATCGCTTGTGCTTTAACTTCTCACCTAAACCATTTGTGAAATATTAAGAGTTCTCAGCGCATTGGGTGGGGTTATATACTTTTCCATGTTTCGTGTGTGTGCATGTGTGTCTATGCCTGTTTTTGCATGTGTGCGTGTGGGTGCATGTGAGTGCATATGTAGACATGTGCACTTGCATGTGGAGACTGAGGTTGATGGAGAACATCTTGGGTTGTTCTTCTGCCTTACCCGTTGAGGCAGGGTTTCTCAGTCACACCAAGAACTAGCCAATATGGCTAGTCTTGCTAGCCAGCTTGCTCTGGGAATCCTCTAACCTTACTTTCTGAGGCTGGAATTATGGGTGGGCCTTTGTTATGGCTGGTTTTGTGCCAACTTGACACAAGCTAGAGTCATTAGAAAGAAAGGAGCTTCAGTTGAGGAAATGTATCTACAAGATCCAGCTGTAAGGCACTTTCTCAATTAGTGATCAATGAGGGAGGGTCCAGCCCATTGAGGGTGGTGCCATCCCTGGGCTGGTGGTCCTGGATTCTATCAGGAAGCAGGCTGAGCAAGCCATGGGAAACAAGCCAGTAAGCAGTACCCTTCCATGGTCTCTGCATCAGCTCCTGCCTCCAGGATCCTGCCCTGCTTGAGTTCCCGCCCTGACTTTCATCAATAATCGATAGCAATATGGAAGCGTAAGTCAAATAAAGCCCTTTGTCCCCAACTTGCTTTTTTTTGTCATGGTGTTTCATCTCAGCAACAGAAACCCTAAGACAGCTTTCTTGCATTTATGTGGGATTTGGGGGATCCACACTTGGGCCTTCCTGTTAGCTGATCTCTCTCCCCAGGTAGATGAGACTATGTTTAGGGTCACAGGACAGACAGCACTTGACATACAGTTACAACTGAATAAATAGTTCTAACCGTCTCTTGCTTCTCCTGTCTCAGATGTTCCCCAAGGCATTCTCACCTGTGGGTTCAACACTGATTTATTTCATTCAAACCCTCAAATCTTTACTTCTTGTTTTTTTTTTTTTGATTGCTCAATAAACATTTACTTTTGACATTTCACCTCATTTCTCTTGGACTACACTGTGCTTTTTCTTCTTACTCATGGTTCCATCCAAACCATTGTTCTTCGTGGATCTTTTTCACAACACTTTCTATTTCTATCCCCACATACTTGCCCTCCTTCCTTATGGGATGCTCTTTCTTCCGCCCCCACACTGGAACTTTCCTACTACAAGGAGCAATTTGCTGTGTGTTTATTTTCTTTGGAATCTTCTCTCCGGTATAGACGCAGGTCATTTATCAGCTGGGGATAGAACTCTTCCTGGTTGGGCCAGGGCATGCTGCAAACTGCCCCGTAATTGCAAGTCCCTGTAATAATGCTGTTTTTGGCCAGGATACAAACCGCACTCGAGAAGGTCTTCCTGAGTGCTGAAGGTCAAAAACTAGAACTTTCCCAAGCGTTTAGGGGAGTGGAACTCTGGAAACAAAACTGCTTCCCCAGGAGCAACTGTCAGGAGTAGGTGGGTATTGGTGGCATGTGGGTACAGTCCTGCCTGCAGTGACCTGGGTACAGTCCTGACTGCAGTGACCCGGGAACCAGTCCTGACTGCAGTGACCCGGGAACCAGTCCTGACTGCAGTGACCCGGGTACAGTCCTGACTGCAGTGACCCGGGAACCAGTCCTGACTGCAGTGACCCGGGAACCAGTCCTGACTGCAGTGACCCGGGAACCAGTCCTGACTGCAGTGACCCGGGAACCAGTCCTGCCTGCAGTGACCCGGGAACCAGTCCTGACTGCAGTGACCCGGGAACCAGTCCTGACTGCAGTGACCCGGGAACCAGTCCTGACTGCAGTGACCCGGGAACCAGTCCTGACTGCAGTGACCCGGGTACAGTCCTGACTGCAGTGCTGGGAACCAGTCCTGACTGCAGTGACCCGGGAACCAGTCCTGACTGCAGTGACCCGGGAACCAGTCCTGCCTGCAGTGACCTGGGTACAGTCCTGACTGCAGTGACCTGGGTACAGTCCTGACTGCAGTGGCCCAGGAACCAGTCCTGACTGCAGTGACCCGGGAACCAGTCCTGACTGCAGAGACCTGGGAGTCCTCTTATCTCCCTCAGCCTCAGGGTCTTCATCTACAGCATTGGGCTATAGTAGAATTACCTTGATTTTATAGGAAAATTTTGTTTTAACGTGTATTTACTTTACCATGTGTGTTCATATTTGTGTGCATGTAGACTCATGATTGGGTGTATGCAGGTGGGGGTGTGCATGTGCGTGTGTGCATGCATGTGTAAGCCACAGGACAACTTTAAGGAGTCAGTTCTCTCCATCTGTCCAGGAATGGACCTCAGGCTGTTAGCTTTGGTAACAAGCTCCTTTACCCAGGGAGCCAACACATCATCCTCCATTGTATGAAAATTAAAAAGGAGACAATTTGCAAACTGGACATGGTGGCACGAGCCTCTGATTCCAGCGACGGGGAGACAGGACGGGTGATACGGAGTTAAAGTCAGCCTTGACTGCATATAAAGTCTGAAGCCAGCCTGAGCCGCACGAGAACTTGTATCAAAACAGAAACAAACCGCAAAACAAAAAAAGGAAAGAATTGCCCAGGCGGGGGTGGCGCACGCCTTTAATCCCAGCACTCGGGAGGCAGAGCCAGGCGGATCTCTGTAAGTTCAAGGCCAGCCTGGGCTACAGAGCAAGATCCAGGACAGGCACCAAAACTACACAGAGAAACCCTGTCACGAAAACCCACCACCACCACCACCAAAAAAAGAAAGAAAAGAAAAGAAAAAGGAAACCATTTGGTGGCCTGTCAGTTGAGAAGCACTGTATGAATGGGAGCTGTTACTGTACCAGTTTCTGTGGGAATCCTGGGACAAAGACAGAACAGGGATGATTCACGTTTGCTCCGACAGGGCCCGTGCGGTCAAACTAACGCGAGCTGCACATAGGAAGGAGCATCTTCAAAAGGCAGACAGCTCTGGGGTGTGGTGGCACGTGCCTTCAATCTCAGCACGAGGGAATCAGAGGCAGGTGGATATCTGTCGTGAGTTTGAGGCTAGCCTGGTCGATATAGTGAGTTCTAGGCCAGCCAGGGCTATATAATGAGACCTTGTCTTTAAAAAAAAAAAGTGGGGAGTCGGAGGGGAGAAGGACGGACAAACAGTCGCTCCTTCATGTCCATGGCCCCTCTTTAAAGTTCCAAAGAAAAGACACATTCAGGACCCTCACTAGGAGAAGTCTCAGAATTAAACTAAAACGACCCAGATGACCTTGACCTGGGCCTCCCCTCATTCCACCTGTGTACTATCCTTCCATGGATCCCTTGTCCTCACGCAGCCAGGTTTAGCTGGGCCAGAGGGCCTGTCAGCCCTCCACCTCTTTCCCACAGTGTCCTTGCTTTAGAGGTTTATACTTTCCTTGCCTGCAAAATGGGGCTAGTTAAGTCCGCAGCACATGTCCCAACAGAACATGCCAGGAATACAGAGAGGTGAGTAACGCTCCTGGGAGGGGAGATGGCACAAGGAAGCTAATTTTAGAGCTGAAGGCAAGAAGAGCTGTCGCCAGGAGTAATGGGTGCTGAGGAACCCCACTCTCTGTCCCCCAGACTGGGAACAGCCTGTGCCTTTGACAAAGACATGAATGAGCTTGCTGTGTTCAGTAAAAGGCACAAAGAGAGCCTGGCTGGAGTGAGGGCTGCCTGGGTGGGAGGGGCCTGGCAGTGCTAACCCGGAGGGGGGGAGTGGGAGGAGACTGGAGTTCCAGCCCCGAGGCCCTGGTTCTCCCCCTCAGCTCCCCACAGCTTTGAAGAGGCGTTCCTGTTCTGTCCCGGTGGAGAGAGACTGTTAGATGCTCTGCAGCCTGTGTTGTTGGGAGTTAAAGTGACTTTCAAGTTTATTTTTGAGACAGGGTTTCTCTGTGTAGCCCTGACTATCCCGGTACTCGCTCTGTAGACCAGGCTGGCCTCAAATTTACAGAGATCCGCCTGCCTCTGCCTCCCGAGTGCTGGGAGTAAAGACCTGTGCCACCACCGCCCAACTGTCAAGCCATACTTCTTAAAGCCAGGCAGGGCCACCGGTATCTAGAATACCAGCACTTGGGAGGAGACTGAGGCAGGAAGATTGCCAGTGAATCTGAGGCCAACATGGTTTACAGAGTGCAATTAGAGCCGGATTAGATTGGTGTTTACAAGCTGGTTTTCAATTTTCTGGTACTGTGTGTCCTAGTGATAAATTGGAGCTGGGTACTCGGTTTCCACACTGGTCAAAGGGCTTTTCTGAGACTTAGATTGTACATAGGCTCCGACGTCTCCAAATCAAGACTCCTTGCCAGGGTTTCCTATCTCAGTGGCCAAACTAGAAACTCACCCATCATTCTAGCTGACCCTGGCTAACACGAGTGGATTCCTGCCAATCCTCCCACAATACACCTTTCTCTCTCACTTTCTTTTTTTTTTTTTTTTTTTTTTTTTTGGTTTTTCGAGACAGGGTTTCTCTGTGTAGCTTTGCGCCTTTCCTGGAACTCACTTGGTAGCCCAGGCTGGCCTCGAACTCACAGAGATCCGCCTGCCTCTGCCTCCCGAGTGCTGGGATTAAAGGCGTGCGCCACCACCGCCCGGCTCTCTCTCACTTTCACAGGCAACATCCACACCGCCTCTCTCCATACCTTGCTTGAACTGGGCAGAGCAACTGCTTATTAAATCTCACATCACATCCCAGCTGAAGGCTTGATGGATTCCTGTCACTTGCTGTGAGTCCAAAGTCCTTATCACAGCCTAGGTATCGACGCTTGAGCATTCTCTTAACTTGCATGCCTCGTCAGTACCCGCCGTCCATTGTCACGTGTCTTCGTTCTGTTCCGTGAACACGATGCCAGCCTTTCCCGTGCCCTTTGCTGACTTAGATTTCCCCTCCCTGACTTTTCTTATGTCCAGAAACTTCTTGGCTGAAACTCCCCTCCTTGGGTGGCCTTGCCTGCCCTCCCCGCCTGGAGTAGTTTCCGACGACATTATTCTCTGTCACAATGCTCCTTTCTTCAGGGACTGACCACGGCTCCTCATTTTTATTTACTTATTTGCTGTCTTAGATCAGGCTCTCTAGGGAACCATCCTGAGATGAGGAGACAAGTACAAGATGGATTGAGGAAATGCTCCCACAGGGCAGCTGGCAGGGAGCAGGAGAGTGGGGGAACAGGGAGGCAGGGTCTTGAGTGTAGTCAAGCCTTACTGCAGCCCACGGGGAAGCCTTGCCATTTAAACTCTGCTTCCGACACAATTCCCACTCCAATCAGAGGGACTCATCAACTAAAGAACTGGGTTAGGGTGGGATCAGCTCCCAAGAATTTCCAGCTTCCTCCAGCTGTCCAAGAGCAGGCTTCTGGAAAGTTCCATGTGAGGAAGTACATTTCCACAGCGTCATGACCACAGGTAGCAGAGCTAAGGTAATGCCAGCCACAATTGCTTCTTTGTTTTTGTTCAGTTTTTTGAAGTGAATTTAGTTGCACTCTATCTCCCTTCCTCTTTCCTCTCTTCAGCCCCTCCCATGCCTTGCCTTTCTCCCTCTCAAATTCATGACCCCCTTTTTGTTATTATTTTACACACCATACACACACACACACACACACACACACACACACACACACACACACCACACATCTTGCTCAGTCCATTTAGTGTTGCTTGTACGTGTATAATTTCAGTGCTGACAAATTGAAATTCTCCGTTCCATATTATTGACGTTGTAGTTACTTCGATCTTGTCTATTGGTGTTGTACTTTGATCTTGTTCAGGCAGCCATATTGTTGAGATATCATGGGTGATTACTCCTTTAAAAACAGAGTTGTTAATTTGTTTATATGCGTGCGTACCTGTCTCCATATAAGTATATATGCACACGTGTATGCAGGTGCACACAACTTGGGGCTAGAAAAGGGGGGAAGGTATCTATGTCTGTCACTTTCCACCTAGCCCTCTGAGTTAGAGGTCTCCCCCTGAACCTAGAGCTCCTGTTTGTTGGCTAGGCTAGAAGCCAGCAAGCCCCAGCAATTTTCCTGTCTCCCACCCTTGGAGCTGGGGTTACAGGCATTGTAGGGATGTCCTGCTTGTTCTGTGGGTGACAGAATCAGGACTCTAGTTTTCATGATTTTGCAGCAAGCACTCTTAACTGTCCAGCCAATTCTCCAGTCCCATAATGCTTCTTGACTGTATAGTAATACCCTGTCTTAAAACAACAACGATATAACCCTTTGGGGATGCTGTAGCAGGCTTTCTTGGACTGCCAGCCCCCAAATCATGACATGGAAACCATATTAGTTATGAATGCTCCTCCTTATCTTATGCTTGTCCCACTAGCTCTTATAACTTGATTTAACCTGTTTTTCATCATCTACATTTTGCCTCAGGGTTTTTTTTTACCTTTCTTTCATTTTGTATGTCCTATTTTCCTGCTTCCTCCCTCCCTGTCTGTCTGCTGCCTGGGTGGCCTCGGGCATCTCCCTCTTTTCTCCCTCGTTCTCTCCCAAGCCTAGACTCCTCCTCCTACTTATTCTCTCTGCCTGCCAGCCCCACCTATCCCTCTACTGCCTAGCTATTGGCCATTCAGCTTTTTATTAGACCAATCAGGTGCCTTCGGCAGGCAAGGTAAAATAGCAACACATCTTCACATAATTAAATGTTCTATTCTGCAACAGGATGCTGGTATACAGCTGAGGAACACAGTACAGGTCTAGGATGTACAAGGTCCTGTATCAACCTCTGTAGGGGAGAGTTTGTTGGGACCACCTGCTCCCAAATGACCACACAGAGACTTATTACTAATTATAAATGCTCGGTCGATAGCTTAGACCTTGTTTTTAGCTAGCTCTCATAACTTAAATTAACCCATTTCTATTCATCTATGTGCTGCCCTGAGGCTCGTTAACCTCATCTATGGACTTTCCATGTTGCTGCTTCTGACTGGTGACTCCTCAGACCCTGCCCTTCTCTCCAGCATTCTCTCTGCACCCCAAATCCTGCCTAGCTGCTGGCTGTTTAGCTTTTTCATTCAACTGATCGCAGTGGCGTATATTCACACAGTGTAAAGGAATATTCCACCAATCGCCAGCACAAAACTCGAACAGAAGCCTCTGGTCAGCAGACGTGGAGCTCCCAGACTCTTGGAATTCTGCACACCCTCTTTGTCCTGTGCTTGGCCTGCGTGTCTCTTCTCGGGGGTAGACCTTGAGCTACAGCCTTTATAACAAAGGAGTAAATTTCAATAAATTGTCTTCCCAAACTTTATGAGGAAGACTTCTCTCACTTAGATTTCGCTTTGTTTTGTTTTGTTTTGTTTTGTTGGGTGGGGCGATTGAGACAGGGTTTCTCTGTGTAGTCCTGGCTGTCCTGGAACTTGCTCTGTAGACCAGGCTGGCCTCGAACTCAGAGATCTGCTGGGATTAAAGGCATGGGCCACCATGCCTGGCTGTCTCCCTTGCTGTGATTAAGTGAAACCCTAACTAGCTCCTCTAGCTTTGCTAGCTTCTAGCTGACTTACACGCTGCTAACTTCGGAGCTCACACAGCTGAGCACGTCACGGCCCCTTTCCCGCGAGCTTCGCAGCAGGTAGCGCCTCTGCTGGGGGGTATGCAGGTCGCGCTGACATCTGCTCTGGTTATTTTCCAGGCCCTTAGAGAGGCCTCTGGCTGGTTTTCAGACTTCCAGTGGGCTAGAAGAAAGGAATGAAGTTGCTTGGCATCTCTGCTACACATCATGCCTGTCTTCTTGGTTGCCTTAACCTGTGGGGTAGCTCCTACTCTGCATGTAGACATGTTGAACGTGTCAAAAACGTTCTGTCAGAACTACGGCACAGGGTTAGCTTGACCTAAACTTGTCCAGCCTCACTCCTCCCCCAGCAAGGCTAAAGATATCGTCGGCTGGGACTGGAGAGATGGCTCAGCAGTGGAGAGCACTGTCGGCCCCTCCACAAGATGGGGATTCAATTTCCAGCACCTCCATGGTGGCTCACAGTTGTCCGTAACCACAGTCTCAGTGAACCTGACGCCTCACCAGGCACACATACGGTACACAGACATGCATGCAGACAAAACAGCCAACAGATAAAATAAATAACTGTTTTTAAAATTCAGCACCAGTCAAGGTACATGCAACGTCTGACCACAGAGGCGTGAAAGACTACACAGCTCTGGAAGACCTCCACTGATCCCAGAAAGGACAAGAGCATTCCTCCACGGTGTCAGCCTTCCCTGTACCCCATATCCCTGTGCTGCATCCAATCACCCCAGTCTATTTGGGGTTGAGAAGCTGATTCATGAACAAAGCCTTCCCTTCTCTGTCCTTACTGAAGTAAGCCTTTCTTTAGACCCAAAACTGACTTTGGCTTTTCTGAGGAATAAGTATCCAGACTTGAATCCTGTAATATCATTTGTCTTACTGTTGTGCTAAGACACCGTAACCCAGACAATGTTATGCCCAGATCATAGGGACCCCAAAAGACCACCACGGAGACCGAATCCTGCATGTAAAAGCAAAGAGCCTTTATTCTCTTCAAGCTCCGAGCTTGGTCCCTCTATCTGTCTGACACAGGGTGAGAACAGAGAGCCCTGAGCTCAGGTGGGGCAGAGTTTTTATCATAGCAGAGGTTGGGGTGAGGGGATTTCCAGGGTCCAGGACCCTGATTGGCTGACAATTGTCTAGGGGTATCTGTAAAACAAAAATAGGTATGTGCTAGACTCAAGGACATCTGTTCACCTAATGGTTGGAATGTTTGGGATGTCAGGTATTTTCTCATCCTTGGGTGGATCCCTGGGTGGTATCAACTTAAGGCTTTTCCTGGATCTGGGTGGTACCTGCCAGTAAGCCTGTCACAGAAGCTGTGTCTAGGCCCCAAGCCTGTCATGGCTGTTGTGTGGTCAAGCTGTTTTGGGCCCCCTCCACAACAACTTACAGAAGAAAGAGCTTATTGGGGCTTATACTTCCGGAGGGTGATCTCATGAACATCATGGCAGGAAGCATGGCAGGCAGCAGCAGACACAGTGCTGGAGCAGTAGCTGAGAGCTCACATCCTGATCTGCATTCTCAAGGAGGCGATGGAGGTGATGGTGGTTTTTGAAACCTCAAAGCCTGCCCCCAGGGACACCCCCCCCCATAAGGCCGCACCTCCTTGTCCATTCTAAAGACTTTCACTAAATGGGGACCAAGAGTACCCAAACATATGAGACCATGGGAGCCGTTATCATTCACACTGCCACATTCCATCCCTGAACCTCATAGGCTTGTGGCCACATCGTAGCACAAAATGCATCCAGTCTCACTTCAAAAGTTCTCATACTCTTTCAGTCTCAATGCTCTTTCAAGGTCTAAAGTCTCTGCTGAGATGCAAGGCAATCTCTTAATTGTAACCCTCTGTAAAATAAAAGCAAATCACATACTTCCGACATACAATGGCATAGAATAAACATTACCTACCACCCCAAATGGGAGGAAAGGGGGTGTATTGAGAACATACTGTAGCAAAGCGAGACCAAAACCCAGCAGGGCAAATCCCAAATCCTGTGCCTCCATGTCCAGGGGCTCATGGCTCTGGCCTTCCGGCTTTGCTGACCTCGGCATGCTTCTCTTTCTCGGGCTGCTTCCACTCCCTGTATGAGCTCTCCTTGTCAGGTATCCCACGGCTCTGGCACCTCCAGCATCCTGGGGTCTCCAGCACCATCCAGGCTTCACTTTCACGGCTTCCCACAATGGCCTCCTGGGGTTCCACAAAGGGACACCCTGCCACACGCCTGGCGGCCCCAGAGGAAGAGTCCACAGCCCCTGTGCTCCTGTTTCCTATATGACTCTAAAGCCATAAGTGGCTGATGCTGCAGGTCAGGCTGCTGCCTGGGGTGGAACCTGGCTCTCTCCTGGAATTACATTTGCATAAGCTTTGATTGGCTGATGTTTTTTAGGACCAGAAAAATCCCCGGCCTTTTCCTTTCAGAGGTTGCTGGATGGCCTTTCCTAAGCTAGCTGGTGGGGTCTCCCTGAGGCACTGCTCCCTTTATCCCATTCTTATCTCTTTCAGCACAAACCTGGCCTCGAACATGAAATTTCTTGGCTCTCTTTTTAATCCTCCAACTGCATTTTGTGTTTCTTTTTGCCCCCCTTGCTCATTTCCTTTGTGGACCTGCTTAAGTGAGATCACTCATGCCATGACAGAATCTATTAGGCTGTTTGGAAATCTCCTCTGCCAACAAATTTAGTCCAACAACTCTTCAATTTTGTCTCAGGCAAGTTTTTAGGAAAAGGACAAAAAGCAGTCACGTTCTTTGCCAAAAGAGAATAGTCCCTAGCCCAGCTGCTGATGTTGCTCCTCTCTGAAACCTCTAGGGCGGGGTCTCCACAGCCCACATTCTTCTCATGGCTGTCGTCTTCCAAGCTCCCACCAGGACGGCCCTGCTTGTGCCGTTCAACACCATGGTCAGGCCTGCCACAGTGATACCTGACTCCTGGTACCAACTTCCGTCTCACTTACTTTTCTATTGCAGCGCTAAGATACCGTGACCAAGGCAACTTACCAAGAGTCTATTGGGAGCTCACAGGTCCCGCAGACTACTCAAATACAGGAGCCTACAGGACCGTTCTCATTCAACCACGCCATTCTAGCATCCAGGGTGAGGAGGGGAAGGTCCCAGGAGCCCCCAGCTGAGAGCCGGTTGGTTAGAAGTACAAGTGACTGAGTTTTAACTGGAGTCCAATGCGGGTGAAAAATATGTAACCATTTACGTTGTTTCTAACATTACCTAACCACATTCTGTATGTACTTAGGTTGTTTCTAACATTACTTAACCACATTCTGTATGCCGCATGCTACACTAGGAGAGTCACTCAATCATTTGGAAAGCACACTGATTGCCAGCTGTGTGGCAGGTAATATGCAAATTAAATGTCAGGGCTAGAGCAGTGAACAAGAAGATTGGATACTTACCACGGAGGGACCCGCTCTCTACACAGAAACTCTCTACATAGCCCTGGCTGGCCTCAAATCCACAGCCATCTTCTTGCTTCAGTATCATGAACACTAGGAGTGTGTGTGTGTGTGTGTGTGTGTGTGTGTGTGTGTGCAGGGTCTTGATAGATAATCCAGACTAAACTTGAACTCAGGTTCCTCCTGCCTCAGCCTACCAAGTGTTGAGATTATGAACCTTATCATGCTTGCTTAGCTCCCAAATACACTTTTGAGTTCATTACAGGCACCCCAAAGAACAAGAAGCAGGGGCGATTTTTGGCCACCCAGCTAAATGAGAGTGTTACCTGTTAGAATTATTGGTTGTAAAACTGTTCATTGTGGCTAAAGAGATGGCTCAGTGGCTAAGAGTACTGACTGCTCTTCCAGAGGACCTGGGTTCAATTCCCAGCACCCACATGGCAGCTCACAGCTGTCTGTAACTTCAGTTCCAGGGGATCTGGCATCCTCACACAGACATCCATGCAGGCAAAACACCAATGCACACAAAAAAATAGGTAAATCTTATAAAAACAAACAAACAAACAAACAAACAAACAAACTGGGCATTGAAGTACATGCCTGGAATCCCAGCACATGAGAGGAGAGGCAGGGGCATTAGAAGTTCAAGGTCCTGGTTGGGCCTTTAGCTCAGTGGTAGAGTGCTTACCTAGCAAGCACAAGGCCCTGGGTTCGATCCTCAGCTCAAGAAGAAGAAGAAGAAGAAGAAGAAGAAGAAGAAGTTGTTCAAGGTCATCTTTGTCTACATAGCATGTTCTAGATCTTACCTCAAAAAATTTTTTTTGAATGCAAAGTAGAGGGGTCAACTGAGACACAGGCAAAGCAATACATTAATCTCCCTATTGCAAGGCAGAGAACCAACTGTGCCTGGGCTGTACAGGAAGCAGCTCTGAGATGGAGGTTGGTGCCGAGTCGGTATTTTAAGAAATGCTTCCAGAGGCTGGAGAAATTGCTCAATGGCTACAGATAGCAGTTGCTCTTTCAGAGGACCCAGGTACAATTCTCAGACCCCACATGGTGGCTCCCAACCATTTGTAACTCCAGGTCCAGAAGATCCAAAACCCTCTTCTGGCCTCCATAGGCACTGCATGCATATGGTACAGAGACGTACATGCAAACAGAACATCCATACATAAAAAGTGAATTAAAGAAGAAGAAGAAGAAGAAGAAGAAGAAGAAGAAGAAGAAGAAGAAGAAGAAGAAGAAGAAGAAGAAGAAGAAGAAGAAGAAGTGCTCCTGGCATCACCACTAAAGATGAGAAAAAGAAGCCAGCTTGGTGCACACCATTAATCCCCCACTCGGGAGGTGGAGCTCTCAGTGTGTGAGGCTGTCTACATAGTGAGCTAGAGGGACATAGTGGGGTCTTATCTCAAAAGAAGAACGAGGAGGAGGAGGGGAGAGGGGGAGAATGAGAAGAAAAAGGAACTGATGGCGCGTGTGCTGCACACCTGTGATTTCAGGACTGGGGGGTGGGGCTGAGGGGAAAATGGCCACAGCGTGACACCAGCCTGGGCTGTAGGTGCCAGCTGTGCCTAGGCTGCAGAATGAGAACTTATCTCAGAAACCAAACAAAACAAAAAAAGAGGAGACAGTGAAAGGGAGAGAGGGAGGAAGAGAGGAGAGAGGGATGAAGCTAGAGTGAGTATAGAGGGGTGGAGCCACCATGTGACGGATGCCCTGGCATGAGCCTCAGCTAAGCCACAGAAGGTTCTGGGGCTGGCGGTATCAGAGCTGCCTTGAGTTTAGTGGTCCCAGAGTTAGCAAATAAAAGCATAGAATGTCCAACCAGATTTGAACTTTATATGAACAGTGAGTCATTTACAACACATTTCTATATTATCATTTATCTGAAACTCAGCTGAACTAAGCATCATGTGTGAAGTCTTGCAGCAGCATGTAGGGGCCAGTGTCTGTATTCAGACGTCTCCCGTAGCTGGTCTTGACCTTAGGGGATCAAATTCTTTTCAACAGAGGTAATTCTCATGCGGTCTGACAGCCTGCCAGCAGCCCACTCAGCCACTGAGGAAATAAGTCCTTTGGGTTTTGACGGAGCACTGAGAGCATCTGCCAGGATATCGGCTGCAGAAACTGACTCTTGATGACTTGCTTCCTGTAACATACTTGAAGAATCAGAGAACCAGCGCCCAGAGCTGGGGGGGGGGGGGGGGGGGGGGGGGAGATGTGCCAAGGGCATTGTGTAGTGACAACCTGGTTGAGTTGCTGCTGTAGGAGGCAAAACCAGTTCACTGACCAGTCAGTCTCAACTTTTCAGCCACCATATTGAGTAACACACCTCCACTATCCTGTCAGCCCTTCACGTCCTGGTATGATTAGACTGGGCTGGGTCAATGTGGACCTTCTAGCTCTATGGTGGCAAGAGATGCCCTGCTTCTTGCATAGTCTCTCACACATTTTTTTCCCCCTGAAAATATTTAAAGGCCACCTTAGGGCCCAGTATCAGAGATGACATCAGGAGCTGGTGAGGTCTCTGAGAACATGTCTGAATCATAGCCCAGAATAGTCATCTTTGACCAACCCCGAGATATGGGATCAAGATGCTGAGCTGTAGAGTACTTGCCTAGCACGAATGAAACCCTGGGTTTGCCTCCCCAGCACCACATTTAAAAAATACATGATGGCAGGTGCCTCAAATCCTAGCACTAGGGGAACTGGGAATTCAAGGTCATCCTCTGCACAAAACCACAAAGAAGTTCTAGGCTATCCTGGGCTACATAAGATTCTGTGTCAAACAAACAAAAAAAAAAAAAGGGAAAGGAAGAAAAGAAAAAGCCAGTTGTGCATCAGTATAGCACATCTGTAACCTCAGCACTTGGAAGGCAGAGGCAGGAAGAACAGAAGTTCAGGGTCATCAGAGTTGAGTCTGAGGCCAGCTTGAGCTCCATAAGACCCTGTCTCCAAAAAAATCAAAGTTTTATTGTTTCCTTTTAATGATAGTTTGATGCTACTGCTCATTTGGGTTTTGATTTTGTTTTGAGGTAGGATCTTCTCCCACCTTCCACGGGGACCGGGATTCCAACCACACATCTGTAGCTAGAGATTTTACCAGTCTGGGGTCCCAATGGTCTTGTAAATGTCTGTGCTAGATTGGTCTCCTCAAGGCATTTTAGTTTTAAGTATTGGATTGTACTATTTCTTCTCACTTCTGGGTGTCAAACTCAGGACCTTTCCCTTGCTAGACAAGCAGTCCTACCCATAAACCACCCCCCTACCAGACTGTTTCTGGTTGCTGGTTTGTGAGACACAGCCTGTCTATGCAGCCCAGGCAGCCCTTGAACCTACCATCCCGGGTCGGGCACTTCAGCGCTAGGATGACAGATGTGAGTCATGACACCCAGCTTGGATTAGCGTCTTCTGATGAGGCTGTCTCCTTCCTGAACTTATAAACAAGACACTTGCTTAACTGCCTTCAAATAGACTGTAACTTGGACGCTACTAAAGAACGGCTCTTTAAACTTTGGATCTCAGTCTGCCTGCGGGCTGTAGAACTAATCCCAGCGTGGTGTTTATTAATTCCTTTAATAATGGAAGAGCCATAGCAGAGGAGACTGCTGTCTCGTGGGCCTTTCCTTGTTCTCTCTTTCTGAGAACATACGCCGGGCCGAGGTACAAAGCCATTTCTTAGGGGAGATCGATTCTCTAGAACTATAATATTTTTCAAAGAAAAAATGAAATACGTCACGTATATGAGTAAATGTGTTAGTAAATGCTGATGCTGCAGAAATACACAGTTCTGAGAGACAGAGGGCCAAAGAAAACCAGACAGAGAAGCCGAATGGATCCAAGTTCAAATCCTAGCTGGTTCTGCCCTTATTGGCTGAGTGGCGGAGTTGGACAAGATTGTTGTTGTTCATGGTGGAGGTGGTGGTGGTGGTGGTGATGGTGGTGGTGGTGGTGTGGTGGTGGTGTGGTGGTGTGGTGGTGGTGTGGTGGTGGTGGTGATGGTGGTGGTGGTGTGGTGGTGGTGGTGGGGGGGGGGGGGGGGGGGGGGGGGGGGTGGTGGTGGTGTGGTGGTGGTGTGGTGGTGGTGGTGGTGGTGGTGGTGGTGGTGTGGTGGTGGTGGTGGTGGTGTGGTGGTGGTGATGGTGGTGGTGGTGGTGTGGTGGTGGTGATGGTGGTGGTGGTGGTGGTGTGGTGGTGGTGATGGTGGTGGTGGTGATGGTGGTGGTGGTGGTGGTGGTGTGGTGGTGGTGATGGTGGTGGTAGTGTGGTGGTGGTGATGGTGGTGGTGGTGGTGTGTTAGTGTGTGAAGGGGTCTTACTGTATTCCCCAGGCTGGTATCAAACTCAGGATCTTATTGCCTCAGCCCATGAGTTCTAGAACTACAGGCCTACACCACCATACCCTTTATGTATGACTTAACCGTTACCCCACACCATCTCTTCCTTTGAGCCTCTGCATGTCTGTTCCCTTGTGTGAAGAGGGAGATCTGTGTTCGCTTCATAGATGGCAGGTGTTTTATAGCCCTTCCCATCCTCACTGTGTGCTGAGACCCACCCCATTACACATTCTGAGCTATATTTATTTTATTGGGTTTTGTCTGTTTTGCACGGCTAGGGATGGATCCCAGGGTCACGATGCTTGGTAGACAGGTGTCCTTGCACAGTCTAGCCATTGACTACACAACCTCAACAACGTGTCTTTAAAAATAAGCTTAGTTTTTAAAATTTCCTCTCTGATCTCCTGGATAACCCACTGCCCATTCAAAAGTGTATTGCTTTGGCTGGTTGTAGTAGCACACACCTTTGATCCCAGCACTTGGGAGGCAGACACAGGAAGAGCTCCGTGAGTTCCAGGCTAGCCTGATCTACACAGCCAGCTCGAGGCCAGCCAGAGCTCTAAAGGGAGACACTGTCTTAAAAAACAAAAACAAACAATGACAACAGAACCTCCTCACCCCTCCGTGGTGCATCTCTGCTGTGAGCCACCTCTAGCCCCTTCTGGTGGGCACCGATTTCTCCTCCTCTGAGCTTCTGGCATCCTTGATGACTTTACCACCAACTGAGCCTTTGGGTCTAGTCCGCCTTGCCCTGGTTGCTACCTCTCCTATTTATGGATATCTTATCTCTTCTTCTCTAGCCTTTTCCAAGTGCCAGGAGCCATTTTTAGTAGGCATGTTGAGTAACTGGCTAGTATCATTGTGTTTGCTTTCTGTGGCTGTGATAAACAAAAGGCAGAAAGATTTCCTTTGGCCTTGGAGCATGTAGACGGGTAGCAAGCGTCATGAGGAAGGTACACTGAAGAAAATTGCAAAACAAAGAAAGCAGAGAGAGGGCAAGGTCAGGGTCACAGACCCCCTTCCGGAGCATGGTCCCAGTGGCCAATTCCTTCTTCTAAGTGCTACCTTCTGAAAGTCCCACCACCTCTCCATAACACCCCAGGCTAGCAAACAAGCTTCCACAGCTAGATCTAAGCTATCACAGACATTGTCACGCATTTGCTGACCAACAGTGAGTCAAACCTACACAGCCACTGACATGTTTGTTAGGATTCGGCCGCCACTCCAGCTGCTTGACCGCACATGCGCAGCTCAGGAGCTAAGTAAGCAAGGGGTCTTGCATCTCATGTCATCTGTGTGTTGTGTGATTGCGCAAATGCATGCAGCGGGGTGGGGTGGGGTGGGGGGTCGTGCAATTAGTACATGTGTGGCGTAGCTCTGTAAGCCCACCTGCGCATGTTCAAGGGAATCCTTAAAAAGCCGGTCACAGACTCCTCCTCTCTCTTCTCTCCTCCTTCCATTCTCTCTCTCTCTCTCTCTCTCTCTCTCTCTCTCTCTCTCTCTCTCTCTCTCTCTCTCTCTCTCTTTCTCTCTCTCTCTCTCTCCTCTCTGTACATGCTTCTCCCCTGGACCTGGTTCTTTGTCGTGTCTGTGTGTCCCGTCCCCCACCCCCGCCCTCCAATGAAGCTCTGATACTGGGTTTTGTCGTGGCTCGTGCATCGTGACCTTTCCACACAGTAACCAGTGCCCGCTGATCATTTTTTAAAGCAGCACTGTCCCTAAAATCTATAAGCAGAGAGAGAAGGCCCTCCCTGCAGACTCTGTAGGGTTCCAGTGAACACAGAACTGGGGAGACATTGCTAGAATCGGAGAATAGTCTCAGTGTTGCACAAAGGAACACATAGACAAAGCAGAATTATCTCAGCAAGACAAAAAGGGTCCACCGAGACCCACCCTGGCCTTACAAGCACACTTGGCCAGGATGGCATCCATCCTTTACCCCTGAAGCAGGTGGTGGGTGACTTTAGCTCAGCATACCGGTGGGAACTCAACAGTGTGATGGGATTGGCTAACCAATGCAAAAGGGAAGGAGGGTGGGTTTGGGACACATGAGTCCTTGTCAGCCTGTCCACCTCTGATAGAAAAACCTGTTTCTCACCACATGATGCTAAGTGCCCAGGTGGCCACTGTGCTTAATGTGGTCACACAGTTAAGAAGCTTGTGCCTCCAAACTTGGGTGCACGTGTCCTTCTCTGGAATCTTGTTGCTGATCAAGACACGAAGATGTTCAGCATGGGGCTTCTGCAGAGAGTCAACAACAGTGCCTTGTGAATAGTCTCAGCCTTTAAAAGAGGGCTTATTTTTGTATGTCAAAGAGGTCAACATCAGTGAAATACAGTAGCAATTTCAAATTTGGCTACTAGAATCATCTAAGGAATTAGAAGCAAACAAAACCAAGATTCTGATCTATCTGGTGTCAGTTGGGGTTCAGATATCAGGAGTTTTGAAGCTGTCCAGAGACACACCTGTGATCTCCACATTTGGGATGTAGCGGTGTAGATGAAATTCTAAACGGTCTTATTAAGTAAGAAACGCAGAGCCAAATGCAGAGTTAAAAGCCCAGAGATCAGAGCAGTAACCAAGAGCTAAGACACTTCACTGCCATCCTTCCCCGAGAGAGAGACCTTCTTCCTGTGTCCTGCCTTTTTATTGCCTTTCTGTTCTGCCTTCTCATTGGCTCTAAACCAAACCACGTGATTTCCTCGTCACTGCCTTTCTATACAGACCTTCAGGTCTCTATGGTTTGTACTGGAATTAAAAGTTCAGGTCACCTTGCTTTGGATGTGTCCTTGACCTCAGAGACTCTGTCTGCCAAGTGATCGATTAAGGGTGTGTGCCTGACTCCCGATTATGGCTCACTTTGACTTCTGATCTCTAGGCAACTTTATTAGCATTCAAATAAAATCATATTTCAGCACAAATAAAATATCACCATATAGAGGCATGATAATCAGGTGTATATGGTCTTCCTCAGTTATATAGAGAGTCCAAATCTGAGACACATGAGACCCTGTCTCAAAATAAACAAACAAACAAAACCCAGAGAACTGAAAGGTAAGAATGCTTACTAGCATGTGTGAGGCTCTGGGTTCGATTCTCAGTCCTACCCAAATAAGAAAGAAAGAAATAGTCTATTCAAATTTTTAAAAGCTAGAGGGC
The DNA here is from genome assembly GCF_004664715.2 of Peromyscus leucopus. Lineage (NCBI taxonomy): Eukaryota > Metazoa > Chordata > Mammalia > Rodentia > Cricetidae > Peromyscus > Peromyscus leucopus. The sequence continues at coordinate 46,213,957 of NC_051080.1, forward strand.
CCAGTGAGATGTCTAACATGCACAAACTCTTGAGTTCCATGCATATCATCACATGTACTGGGCATGGTTGTATAGCCTTATAATCCCAGCACTTGGGAGCTACAAGGAGAATCACAGATCCAAGGTAGTCCTTGGCTAGATAATGAATTTGAGTCCAGCCTTGGATACACGAAACACTGTGTTAAAAAAATGCATAAGGCTTGTCAAGATGGCTCAGCAGGGAAAGGTGCCTGCTGACCTTAGTGCAATTCCCAGGACCCACGTGATGGAAGAAGAGAACTCTCACTAGTTTTTCTCATGAATGTGGTGACATGAGCACACCCATATACAAATATGCCTACAGACATATATACATACACACATATGCACAGTATAACTAAACTATTTTTGAAAATAAGTAAGCAAAATAAGGTGATTCTGATTGGCAACCAAAGTTGAACACCTCTGGTCACACTTTTTTTTTTTTTTTTTTTTTTTTTTTTGAGACAAAGTCTTAGTATGTAACCCTGGCCAACCTTGAACTGACAGAGATCTGCGTCCCTCTGCTTTCTGAATGCTGGGATTAAAGTTATCATGCCCTGCTCACCACTTATACTTTAAATGTAAGCCTGCTTGGTATATGATTTTTGCAAAGTATATAGAATGCTCTAAAATTGCCCACAGGTTAAGACCTAAAACCCATATACATATAGGTTTTTCCCTCTTCTGGATAGTAGATAAAACAACTCTAAAATGACTTGATGTTCTTCCAGATCACTTCGTAACTTCTTGATCACTGAACAAACTTCTGGAAGGCTTTGCCAATAGCATATTCCCGTATCCTGTTTAGCAAGTAGACCAAGCCAATTTTCCAATGTGGGTAAACTCTGGTCTGTGGGAACTGATTATTAAAGTCACCTGGTGGCTTACCAAGGCAAGAGCAGAGATGACTAACTTAACTGTAGGGTGCCAGAGCTGGCAGGAACCCAAACGTAAGACTTTCTAGATTTTAGTGTGCACGCCAGAGCTGGCAGGAACCGGGATGTAACGCTTTCTAGATCTTAGCGTGCCTGCCAGTTGCCTAGGGAGCCTCGGTGCTAATGAGAAGCTGACTCCCGAGGTCTGGTGGGAGCTAATTCTACTGGTCCAGGGATCATATTTGCATTGTAAAGCTTGTGTGAAAAACATCTGGCTTATGGACACGCATTCGATGTTTTTTCAGGCTTATTTTTATTATTTTTAATCCTTTGTCTCTGTGTAGCTGTGTGTACATACGTGTAGATGCCAGTGGAGGCCAAGTAGACTTAGAGCTACAGGTGGTCGTGAGCGGCCTGATGCAGCTTCCGGAAAGTGAACTCAGGTCTTTGGAAAAGCAGTGTTTGTTCTTAACTGCTGAATCAGCCCAACAGTTCACATTGCTTTTATTTAAAAAAAAAAAAAAAAAAAAAAAAAAAAAAAAAAAAAAAGGCAACTCGGTTCAGCTGGTGGAGACACCTGGCGATCCGTGTTCACCGAACAAAGCTCTTGCACATTGTCCTCTGACCTCCACACGCATGCATACAATAAAGAAATAAATGTTCAAAAGGAGGGGCCGGTAGGCTGGCAGGGCAGATAAAGGCCGCTGCTGCCAAGCCTGATCTTCAGTCCCTAGGACCTACGGGGTAGAAGTGGACACCTGACTGCTCAAAGCACCCACACACAGACAAATAAATAAATAAAAGTTTTGTTTTTTTTTTTATTGTTAAAAAAAGCTTAATCAGAGTTTCCAATAACAAGTCCCACACCAGGTCAGGTGAATTAAGATTTCCGAGCGTGAGGCTTACGTATTGGTATTTTTTTCAAAATTCCAGATCTCACTTGCTTACTTTCTTTTGTCTCTTCTTTTTACACTTAATCTTAGCCAAATGGCCAGGAAGCGATCTCCTCCTCTTTTTCGTTCCTTTCTTTCTCTCCAGGGTGGGAGGAACTCAGCGCCTCACGCACACTATGCCGCGTGCCTACCTGTCCTTACATCCTGCCGCCCTGACATCCCATGCCGACCTGTCCCTGTCGTGCAGCTGAGACTGAAAGCTATCCATCCGTCAAAAGAAGAAACTGAGAGCCCAACACAGGAGGGAGAGAAAGAGCCACGAGCACCCCACATCGTGAAACCAGCACCCGGGCTTCTGACTATGAAACCCCTTCTGAATTTCCCAGACAGGAAGCCCAGTCGTGGTTGCCAGGCACCCGCGGAAAGGCGGAAGTGAGCAGTCAGGACTCACCGACACGGGGTTTCTTTGTGGGGTGATGAGAGCATTTTAAAATTAGAGTGGTGATGATTCACAACCTGTGCATGCACTAAATGCAGTTGAAGTGTGAGTTGTACGGCATGTCAACTGCATCGTGCTGCTTGGTTGGTTTTGGTTTTTGGAGTCTGACTGACGATTCAGCCCAGGCTGAGCTTGGACTCTTTGGTGCTGGAATGCTGGGCATGAGTTAGCATGCCCAGCTGTTTGTTATTGTTGTTGGTTCGTTATTGTTTTTGTTTGTTGCCATGATGGAGCGCCAACGCAAGGCCTGCACATAATGGGCAAGCACTCTACCAACCAGGCACACTCATTTAAAAACTTTGGGGGCCTCATATACCACAACACTTAGGAAATTAAAGTACAATCGCCGTGAATTTGAAGCTTGGGCTACACGGTGAGGCTGTGTGTGTGTATAAAATAGACAGAGAAAATGTGTGTATGTGTGTATGACAGAGAGAATGTGTGTTTGACAGAGTGTGTGTATGTGTGTGTGTGTGTGTATGTGTGTGTGTGTGTGTGTGAGAGAGAGAGAGAGAGAGAGAGAGAGAGAGAGAGAGAGAGAGAGAGAGAGAGATGTGTGTGTGAGAGAAAATGTGTGTGGGGGGATGTACATGCTGAAGTTGGCATCTAGGTAGATGTGAATCTCTTTGTCTCTTGAAGGTGATCATCCTCTCAGTACACTGCAGACTTCCAGAGCAGCATGGTCTCCCAGGCTATCCATCCTATTTGGTCTTTCATGTACTGTGGTGGCTCACGGAGGCTATCTAGTGAAACCTTACTCAGGGTCAGAGAATCTGGCCTTGCTTTACCCAGCAGGGCTGCATAATAAGTTGACCAGGGGTGCAGTTACCAGGTGTTTTGAAGGGTCTACACTTGGCTGTACATTGTGCTTTGATCTTGAAAGGGGGGAGGTCTTTTGCCTCTCTATAGTGGCAATTAATGAGGCAATTCTATTTAGTTTATCTGGTAATTAAAAGAGGTTTATTTCAGGGGTAACTTACAGCCAATAAGGGTCATTACAGGATCTGGGAGAGATGAGGTGTAGTCTAGCATGGTTCTCTGGAGAACTCTGACTTGGTCTACAATCCAGCATCCAGAATCATGAGGAGCCAAGAGAAAGCAAGCACATAGGAGTCTCGGCCACACCCCAGGGGCAGGCCATAGGCAGGAGTGGCAATTATTTGTTGCCACACTAGGGGAGGTGCTTCGAGGTCAAAGCTGGAACAGCTACCCACTACACCTCTCCCCTTGGCATATTATAAAAAGCTCTTTTGAACAAAGGACTGGGCAACTGGGTATTGACCCAGGGCCCTCCCAAAGCTATCCTGAGTCTCTGTCTTTCTTATCATCTCTTTTTATCTAATATTTCCTCTCTCCTCCACCCAAGAACCCTTGGAAAGGTGGGAGCAGGTCAGAGCTGGACTCTAGTAGACTCCCACAATGTACCCCAGAAGTTTGGGACTGAACCATAAAAATTTCAGTCCCGGCCAAGTTATGTGAATCTTGAAGGCAGATGTGTTACTTTTAGGAGACTCTAGAGCTGATAGGAGAGAGAGAGCGCAAATGGGACAAGAATTAGAGAACTTCTTTGAGGTAACTTTTCACCTCACAGAAAACCAGTGAGAAGATAAACTTTCCCCCTGAGAACTCATTAGCATATTTGAATGTATTTAAGGCACTTGCATATTTCATAAGATTAAGCAGATCCTAACAGTAATAGGTTCAAAACTAGCAATCTGTAGGTGACTGGGAGGCAGAAACATTTATTATTTATTTATTTATTTATTTATTTATTTTAGTTTTTTGAGAGACAGGGTTTCTCTGTGTAGCTTTGCACCTTTCCTGGAACTCGCTCTGTAGCCCAAGCTGGCCTCGAACTCACAGAAATCCGCCTGGCTGTGCTTCCTGAGTACTGGGATTAAAGGCATGTGCTACCACCGCCCAGCTAGAAATATTTAAATTTAAAAGGACAGTATTCTCTATTTTTAAAAACCATTACTTTGAATGCTAATTTTGGTTGGCATTTTGTTTTGTTTTATTTTACATGTATTTTTTGGGGGGGAGTAACTTCGTGGTGGTGGCGGTGGTGGGCATTAAGTATGTGCCATGGCATGCCTGTGGGGGTCAGAGAACACCACACAGAGTCATTCTCTCCTTCCACCATGGTGGGTCCCAGGGTTAGAACTCAGGTTATGGGGTTTGATGGGCAAGTGCCTGTAACCACTGAGCCAACCCACTGACTTGGTTGTTGTTGTTGTTGTTGTTTTGTTTTTTTAATTTTTTTTTGAGACAGTTTCTTGTAACCTTGAATTCCTGATGCCCTTGCCTCCATCTCCCAAACCCTGGAATTACTCATGCCCAGTCTATTTCTAACCTACCAAATTAATAATGAGATAAGGTAAAGGGATTTTTGAAATCCCACAGACTTAATCCTCCTCAGAGCAAAGGTGGAAAAGTTAAGGCTAAAATCTCTCCATAGCATCTGATTATGTCTTCTTTTAAATTTTGCCAAAGGGGATTTCAAATGATTGGAGATGACTTGGGTTCCAGAACATTCCTTCCCAGAACAACATTTTTTTTTTTCTTCCAAGTTAATTCCTAAAGTGCAGGCATAGCCAGTCAGAGAAACATTTCCCTGGATACTGAATTCAGACTAATTGTTAATCCACACACAAATTCGAGACTGTTAACCGACAGAGAGTTTCTTTATACTCACTCCTCCAGAAACTTTCTCCAGGGAACAAGACAGCGAAAGTGAAGAGCTGTAATTATTCTTTCATTGCTTCTGGAACATGAGGAGTCTTAATGGATTGATGTTAGGGCAGGCATTCAAACCCATTTGTTTCTGGGGAAGGATCAAAATCCCTTTCAGAAGCATTTAGGGTGATTTCCAGCTCATTGAGGTCACTTGAGAAGTTCATAATGTCCGCCATCCTTGTTCTGCTGTACCCTTGTTTGTGTGGGTTTGTGTGTGTGTATGTGTGTGTGTGTATGTGTGTTTTTGTGTGTGTGTGTTTGTGTGTGTGTGTTTGTGTATGTGTGTGCGTGTGTGTGTGTGTGTGTTTGTGTGTGTGTGTTTGTGTATGTGTGTGTGTGTGTGCATGTGTGTGTGTGTGTGTGTGTGGTGTGTTTGTGTGTGTGTTTGTGTGTGTGTTTGTGTATGTGTATGTGTGTGCATGTGTGTGTGTGTGTGTGTGTGTGTGTGTGTGTAGAGTCTGGCTTTGCAGCCAGCCTTATGGAGGCAGTTTGTCACCTGAGGTCCCTTCCTCTTAGAGGACGTTAGCTTGTGCCATTGACTGACACAAAAATATCAGCACAGGATCAAAGGGACAGACCTCACGTTATGTCACTTGGTGGCAAGCACCTTTACCTGCTCAGCCATCTTCCCGGTCCTGTAATGTAGCTTTAAACCTTCTTTTTTTCAGTATTGGGGTTGAACCCAGAGCCTCACACATGCTGGACAAGTATGACAGCACTAAGCCACACCCACAGCTTTCTTTCCCTTTTTCTTTTTCTTGACAGGGTCTTATGTAGCCCTGGCAGGCTTTGAACTCCTGATTCCACAGCCCCCATCTCCAAGTGCTGAGGCTACAGGTGCCCGACTTTCCCTCACGGCATTTTAAAGATTTACTTTACATTTCAAAGTGTGTATGTGTGTGTGTGTGTGTGTGTGTGTGTGTGTGTGTGTGTGTGTGCGTGCGCGCGCGCGAATGTGTCTATGAGTTCAGTTGCCTGAAGAGGCCAGGAAAGAGCATCCCCTGGAGCTAGAGTCACAGGCAGTGTGAGGCACCGGACATGGCTGCTGGGAACTAAACTGAGTCCTCAGCAGAGCAGTACTGTCTCTTAGTCCCTGAGCCACCTCTCCAGCCCCTCCCTTATACCTTTAAAAGATAAAGTTAAGTATTTTATATTGATGGATGTTTTGTCTGCATGTATATCTGTTCATCCCTGGTAACTTCTGAGACCAGAAGAAGGTGTTGGGTTCCCTGGAACTGGAATTACAAATAGTTGTGAGTCACTAGGTGGACTGTGCTGTGGGATGTCTTTCTGTATGCTGTGAATATGTGTTGCTCTGATTGGTTGATAAATAAAGCTGCACTGGCCTATGGCAAGGCAGCTTAGAGGCAGGCAGGAAATCCAAGCAGATATAAGGAGAGAAGAAAGCAGAGGAGGGGGAGACTTGAACCAGTAACACCACAGCCACCTGGCAACTTATAAATTAATAGAAATGGGTTAAGTTGTAAGAGCTAGCTAGCAAAAAGCCTACCATAGACCATACAATTGATAATTAATATTAAGCCTCTGTATAATTATTTTATGAGCAGCTGAGGGACCATGGAGCCGGGTAGGACCAGAGGGAGGGAATGCGGGCCAGGCGGGACCTGAGAAAACTTACAGCTACAGGGTTCCATCCACTATGGGTATTTCTTTTCTTCATCTGCTTGTTGTGTGGATTTGTGCAGGCCTGTGAGCATGGGTGTCATGGCATGTAGAGAGGTGAGAGGACAACTACTTCAAGGAGTAGGTTCTCTCTGTTCTACCACGTGGGACCCAAGGATCAAACTTAAGCTGGTTGTCAGGCTTGCCGGTCCACGCCTTTGTACACTGAGCCGCCCCACCAGCCTGAATACGTCACTGGAAGCCACCGCTTCTCTCCTTGTCCCCACAGGTGCATATTATATTGACCATATTATAGTGGAAAATGCATTTGGGTCAACTTTAAATATCTTTATAACTCGAAACACGTTAAAAATCCAACGTTTCTTACCTGCGAATATCTATAAAATGAAAAACAAATTCTGTCCTTCCAACATCGAATGGCACAGGGTAAATATTCCTGTTCTAGAAAAATAAGAATTGTGGCAGAACAAGGAACGAATGATCGGAGCAAAGCAAGATCAAAATCCAGCAGGGTAAATAAACAGCACCATGTTCTTCATCTGGGCCTCGGAATGTAATTAACTGGGCTTTGAAGAACCTAAGTAGTGCCTGACTCCCAGTTCTGTTGCTGGAAACACACACCCTCTCTCTTGAGCCAGACTCAACACCTGCAACACCACCGACAGATGTCCCATGGTCCTGGCATCCCAGTATCCTGGGGTTCCTATTACAGCGTGGGCTTCACCTTTATTTCTTTACACTCTTAGGGCCTCTTTGCAGGGACCCTGAGCCTTCCACACATTAGCTGGTCGTAGCTGCTGTCCACGTCCATCTCCTCAATCTTGAATCTTCATGCATTCTCAAACAGTGTGCACTGCCAAGTTCTGCCGCCAACTCAGGATGTGGCCCTACCACCCTGGACCTCGGCTGTATCGGCTTCCCACTGACCCTGGGAGAACACTTGCTTAAGCCAGTTATTTTAGAGGGTGGGGGGACACCCCCTCAGGCACACTCCCCCCCCTACACATCCCCCCTACCACACTCTCAGTTAGGGCTCTCTCCTTTCACACAATTTTGTATTTTCAGAGCCCTTTGATGGGTGGGGTCTTTCCCTCAGGACCTCTCTTCTCTTCTGGTTTTCTCAGCCCTTTTCAGCTGCTCCTTCATGGCCTCTGTGAATCTGCCAGCTCTTCTCTTCCTTTCTTTGGAAAAGTCTGGTTTTCTCTTGTACTGATTCTTCTCCCCATGGAAGTGGCTCAGAGGCAGATTCTCCTCCTCCACCATCTCACCCAGAACGCAGCACGGTCATCCGAAACTTACCGCTCTGTCTTGCCTCTAATTTGGCTAAAAACCCTTTGCTTCATAAATAACAAAGAATGACAAGTAGGTATACAGGCCTAGAGTTAAAATAATGTAGACAAAATTACAAACATCAGCAATGTTTTATCTGATAATATACTCAAGGAGACAATGATAGAGGAATATTGAGTATATTTGAGAAGGATTCTTTTTTGGGGGGAAGCTAGGGTCCCAGAAACTTAACAGCCACCAAAGCTACTGTTTGAGGGGTTGTTGTATTGTCCCTCAAAGAGTAAAATTCATGGATCACAGAAAGTAAGTTTTAGAGAAAAGTGTCTTATAGTTTCATAGATGGGAACTTAAGAGGGAGAGCGAGCCGTTTGTGTTGAGCTGGCTGGAGGTGAGCCGTGTGTCCGACAGGGACCTTCAGAGAACCCAGGGTATCAGGAGTGTGTCTGGGCTCTGGAAAGCACCCAAAAGAGACAGAAGGAAAAAAAAATAGAAGTTATGCCTGTCTATAATGATTACCAAAGGCAGGCAGGCAGGCAGGCAGGCAGGCAGGCAGGCTCAACAAAACCCCATGGAGGTTTGTAGAGACTGCAGTCAGGGCGGGTGTTCCGGGTAGGGAAGGACTATTACCTGTTGTCCTTTTTAAAAAATTGTTGCTGCCTTTTAAGCCACGGCTGTCCGAATCAGCAACTCCAACTCTGTGGCTACCAGCCGTGGTTAGGGGCATAGCCGGAGGGCATCCTGTTCCCTCAGACACCGACTCTTGCAAAGCCACAAAGGAAACTTAACTAAATCTCTGTCCCTCTAAAGAACTCAAGATTCAAAGGTTAAGGTGGAATGCTGCTCCTCAGAGAAGCTGAAAAGCAAGTAGCTCACCTCCTTTCTTTGCTCAGGTCCTCCAAAAAGCCCTCCTCCTTCTCCTCTCCCTGCCTTAAAAACCCCTTTTCACCTGGCTCCTCCCTACCACTTCCTGTCAGCTAGTTGCTGACTCAGCCTCCTGAGTCAGGTGAATTTTATTTAATCAAACACATCTTTGCATCATCAAACAAATGTTCCAAAGCATAAACAAAAGTAACACGCTTTAATATAATATTCTACAACAATTACCTCCTTCAAGTGCTGATTATTCCTCCAGTCTCTGTAGCATGGTTAAGGTGGACCCGCCTTTCCAGGGCGTCCCTGCAGGTCACTGACCTGTCTAACTAGAAGGTAAGGTCTCCATCCAAACTTTCCCCTTAGTGGGCGTTCCTGCCACTGCGACAGCGGCGGAGAAGTAGAGCGGGGGTCTCTGAGAGGAATCACACGTGACTCAGTCGCAGCCGTTGCTACTGCAGCAGAGCTTTGCTGCATCTTCTCATTCTCACCTAACCTTGAGGCGGGGATTCCTTGTTTCTCCAATTAGTCACCGTTGTAATTGTTTAAAACGATTGCTGGGCTTTGTGACAAATAAAGGACTCATAAAAAATAAGCATTGTTTATCAGACATCCCTATTTGCATTTGAGTTTGCTCAACTTGGCAATTCTGTTGATACAAGAATCACTGAGGTTTTTATCAGGTTGTCCAACTGTACGACACACACAGTATCTTGTTGAGTTGTCCTTTAATTTGATCTGTAGCCCAAGAAAGCCTTGAACTTGTAATCCTCCTGCCCCCACCACCTGCCTACCTACAGACCTGAGACACCAAGCCAGACCCAGCTTCCAGATCTTGATGCTGGAGTCTACGGCAGAGAGGCAATAGTAGTTGCGATTGACGTGTAGGGATTCACTAAGGTCCCAAGCGTCAATCAGAAGTTCCGCTTTGACAGATGCTGGGCAAGCAGCAGCTGTGTGGGAGGAAATGGGCAGACGTGTAGCCTTCTGCCCAAGCTGGGGGAGTGAGATGTCTGCAGGTCCCTCCCGCTCTCCTGCTGCCCCATCTGCTGGTGGGAAACAGTTGAAGGTGCTGGGCTGCACAGCCCAGGCTTTGGTAACAAACGCTTGGTTCTGATGCTCGGAATAGGAAGGAAAGGAGATCAGTGGCGGGCGGGCGGGGAGTGAGTGTTGGCATGAGACTGCAGACACTGTGGCTTGGACATGCTCTTCTCTAAATGGCAGGACCCCTTGCAGGCATGGACGGTACTGCCGTGATGTTTCGTCTGAATTGTCAACGAGACACAGTCTAGAATCACCTCAGAAAAGACGCTCAGTGAGGGGCTGTCTGGATCAAGTTGACCCGTGGGCATGTCTGTGGGATACTGTCTTGATTATGTTAACTGATGCAGAAAGACCCAACCCCCCAAATGGGTGGCACCTGCTCTTGGGTCCTGGACTGTAAAAAAGAGGGGAAAGTGAGCCGAGCCCAGGTTGGCATGTGTGCGTTCATTTCCCTCTCTGCTCTAGACTGTGGACGACACCAGCTTCCTCACATTCCCCAAAATGCCGAACTACAATCTAGAACTATAAGTTAAATAAACCATTTATCTCCCCCCTCGCCCCGCCCCCCCCCCTCACCCACCCCTACCCGCACCACCCCCATCCCTGAGACAGGGTTTCTCTGTGTAATAGCTCTGGCTATCCTGGAACTCATTCTGTAGCCCAGGCTGGCCTTGAACTCACAGAGATCCAGCTGCCTCTGCCTCCTGAGTGCCGGGGTTAAAGGCGTGCACCACCACCGCCCAGCCACCATTGTCGGGGTATTTTATCACAGCCATAGAAAGGAAACAAGGACAGGCAGCTGCCCACGACACCATGCCAGAACCATGTGACATGGCCACAGCAGCTGCAGTTCTGTGACCGTCGTGTGGGCTTCTGTTCACCCAGGTGGCCAGAGTATCACCTAGGGAAGTAGGAAACCCAAGCTCAACATTTCTAGGGTGGATGTTGCTTCTGACGTCCATGCTTGCTTTCCTCCTCGGCAAGCTGGCTCAGCATGGGGGGAGGCGGGCAGCGGGCAGCTGTGGAAACCCACGCTCCACAGTGAAGGGAGTAAGCTCTTCCATAACGGAAAAGCAAACAGAAAACAGATCTGAGGGCTTAAAGGGACCAATGTGACACTCAGGAAGAGGCAACAAGAACTAACAATCAGACATGGAGAGGCAGGGGAAATAATCTCTGCTGTGGACGACCAGGGATGTTATGGAATAACATAACCACCCTCACAGGGACTTGTAGACGAGTTTACCACAGTAAAATGTATGCATTCACATCTGTGTTGGAGAGAGCTATCCAGGATATTGTATGGCTTCTATTTATCCACATTAAAAATTATTATTTTATCATTACTTTTCATTCTCTTCTAAAGGCCTGAGTTAAAGAACCCCCTGAGGCAGGATATATACAAGCTGTGCTTAGTAATAGCTCAAAGAGACCAAATGGTAGCTTAGACCTCATGGCAAGACCATTCTGAGGATGTGTGGGCCGGACACCCCCTCCTTATCTCCTGCACCCTCGCGACTCCACCACACTGTCACTCCAGTTATTCCTCTGCATGAACGGTTCAGAGCGCTGGTTCTCACCCTTCGAATGCTGCAACCCTTCTGTACAGATCCTCCTGCTGTGGTGACCCCCAACCGTAAAATCAGTCTCGTTGCTACTTCAAAACTGTGACTTTGCGACTGTTATAAATTGTAATGTAAACATCTGTGCTTACCGATGGTCTTAGGCAACCACTGTGGAAGGGTCATTTGGCCCCCACAAGGGTCACGACCCACGGGCTGAGAACTGCTGGTTTAGAACGTTATCCACTGCACCAGAGTCAGAATTTGCAAAAACCCAATGTCTTCTGCGATCCTTTCCCCAACGGTTTTCCAAATACTTTCACAATTTCTGCCTCCCGTCCCAAGCTCCGCCCGTTCTCTTTGTCCTTCTCATAGTGTGTCCATCTCTCTCTTTCCTCGTGTCTCCCAGCCCCCAGCTCACATTCTGCAGGCCAACAGCCAGCCTGTCTGCAACATCTGTGCCTTTGGCTGCTCAGTGTCTGTCACCTGTCTCCCCTCTGGTGACGCGGATTGCTGCTTTACTAACTCCTGCCCAGCTGGGCCCAGTGTTCAGGGACGTCATGTTGGTTGCCTGAAATCTACCACAAGAGAAGTGTTTCCACCAGAGATATTGGCAAATAGGTACAATATTTCACGGTTAATTTTTTGTCTTTGGGCATTGGACTCAAGACCTTGTATACGCAGGCTAGGCAAGTACCCTACAGCCCAGTTACATCCCTTCTCTCCCACTTTGCCTGGAATATTCCTGTTTATCCAAGACTGTTCCGTGCTTTCTTGGATTCCCACAGAGGAATATGGAGAAGCGATCAACTTCCCTGTTAATATGTGGCTGGGTGCCAGGCAAACATAACTCTCACACCTCTATCAAAGCTTTTGTGTCCTGTCTGTCAGTATTTATTTATTGTCTCTCTGGTAGCTTTACGGGCACAGATTGTGATCTATGTTGGTCTGTAAAACCCTAGAGGCCTTCAAGGTAACTTTTGTAGTGAGTTCTTTGTGAATGTCTTCTATTTAATTAATAGAAGCTAGGAAGAGAAACGTCATTGCTTTCCCTGAGCTCACTACCGATATCATAAGTAATGCTGAGTGTTTTCTCAAAGGCTTCTGAGGGTCAAGCTAAAATATGAAATCTATACAACAAGTCTGTACAAGGGTATTAAAAGTCTAACTTTTCTGAGGTGCTGACAGGTGTACTTGTGGCTGCGAGAGCTGATGTATGAAGTTGGAAATTTTATGTCTATGGAGATTAGGCAAGGAAAGCATTAAAATTGTATAACATTGTGTGTGTGTGTGTGTGTGTGTGTGTGTGTGTGTGTGTAAATCCATTGTTTCCCTCCATGGCATGAATTTTTGGGATCAAATTCAGGTCCTTGCCTGCTAAGCCATCTTGCCATCCGAGGAAAACATTTTATTTATTTATGCTTATTTATTTTTTAAACAGAGACTGTGCGAAGACCAGGCTGGCCTTTAACTTACAGAGATTTGTCTGCCTCTGCCTTCTGAGAGCTGGATTAAAATCTTGTGCCACCATGCAGGGGTGAGGAAAGCATGTTTGATCAGGTATTTTCAGTGTTAAACACTGGTGTTAAACTCAGGACTGTTGTAGAGACCTGCTATTTGTTTTGTTTGATTTTGCTAAATTTGTCAGCTGTACAAGAGGACACTTCAGGGCTGCGCGGGCAAGATCGGCTAGCCTGGGGTACTTCACAGAAGGCCATTCTGTAAAGCAAGGGTTGACTCAGGTAGTCTGGCTATAAGGCCCACACTTTCTTCAGTTTGTTTGGCTTCTCTGAGACAGGCCTCAAGTGGTCTGCGCTGACCTCGAACTCACTGTGTAGGAGGATGGCAAATGTGGGTGCCGGGAACAGAACTGGAATTCTCTACGAGAGCCACCCAGGCTCTTAACTGCTGAGCCTTCTCTCCTGATCCTTCTCTTTCTTCACTGTTTGTTTGTTTGTTTGTTTGTTTGTTTGTTTGTTTGTTTGTTTTGAGGCAAGGTCTCACTATATATCTGCCTGACCTGGAGGTCACTGTGTAGCCCAGGCTGGCCTCCAGCTCACAGATGCCGCCTGCTCCTGCCTCCTGAGTGCTGGATTAAAGGCTTGCGCCATCACACCAGGGTTTTCTTCACTCTTGTTTGGTTGTGTTTTGAGATGGGATTGAATGTAGCTCAAGCTGGCTTCAACGTGAGTATGAAGCCTGATGACCTTAGACTCCTAACCCTCTTGCTTTCGACTCTTGAAAGTGCTAGACTTCCGGCACAAGCCCTGCCTCCTCTGGTCCACACGTAGTATAACCTGGTCTCTAATCTGCTCTTCTTAGGAAGGCTGAGTGCTAAAATCTAGCTGTGAACCATTGCTCCAGAATCTGTTTTTCTTTTTCCTTCTCTTCCTCCTCCCTCTCCACATTCTTTGTCATTGTTACTTGTTTTTCTGAGTTGGGCTTTGTTTGTTTGTTTGTTTTTTGAGACAGGGTCTTTCTTAGTTTGTAGCCCCGACTGGCTTAGTACTTTATAAGTAGGCCTGGATGGAGTTCACGGGGATTTGCCAGCCTGTCTTCTGAGTGCTGGGATTAAAAGCCTGCACCTCCACACCCTGCTTGTTTCTTTTTTTAGTCCCTCCCCCCACTTTTAATGTCTAAAGCTCTTTGGGGTGCCTAGGGTCACCTGTCACTCAACTGTGTGCACTGGGAGGCTCGGGCCACTGTTTGTCCATCTAATGTCTTGTTTCTGGCTATAGTTTCTCGTTCTTGAGGCTGCCTTGGGAAGCTCATCCATCTCCGTTTCTCTGTAGATCTATCAAAGCACCAAAACATGAAGAGCGTTGTCCTCTCGTGCCAGTTGAGATGTGTTGTAAATGACTCATCCACCCTCTCAACTCAGTAGGAGAGGCAGACAGTAAACATTAATTTAACCTGACTTAAAGGGATGCTAGAAAACAATTGTCTGAATCATTCCTCCCATGGAATTTATTCAAGTCAATTTAGCTGCAAGCGAATAGCTACAAATCTATGTTACCCTCATGCTTAACTGTACACACAGAACAATAACCAAAGCATGTCTGCTGTCTTCTAGGATTATTGATGCAAAGCCATTTTGCTATGCAATAGTTATTGGTTTTTTAGTATTTTTTTTTATTTAAATTTTAAATAAAAATATCTAAATTTTTTTATGTGTGTGTATGCACCATGTGTACATGAGTTTGAAGAGGTCAGAAGTCATCAAATTCCCTAGAACTGAAATCACAGACTGTTGCGAACCATGTGGGTGCTGGGAACTGAACCTGGTCCCTCTGGAAGAACAGCCATTGCTGGGAACTGAACCTGGTCCCTCTGGAAGAACAGCCATTGCTGGGAACTGAACCTGGTCCCTCTGGAAGAACACCCATTGCTGGGAACTGAACCTGGTCCCTCTGGAAGAACACCCATTGCTGGGAACTGAACCTGGTCCCTCTGGAAGAACACCCATTGCTGGGAACTGAACCTGGTGCCTCTGTAAGAACACGCATTGCTCTTAAGCACTGAGCCGACTTTCCAATGCCCAGCAGCAGTCATTCTTATTCAGCCTTCCACACAGGCAGAACGTTGCAGCAGTGGTACCAGAGGAGAGAGTACTGTGGGCTGAAGAGAGGTCTTTCTGGAGGAGGTGAACCCCAGCACAGAAGCAGAAAAGAAGTGTGGCAGCTGTCCTGTAGAAACTGGGGTGACTGCTGTGAGCAGCACTTTCCACTCTGTGTTTTACAAAACACTATTTGGCAATGGCAGCTTGGGGATGTGAATGGCCATGCTGTGTTAGACTGATCAGCTCCAGTAGGACCTGAAGGGAAGAAACTACTTAGCTTTCTCTGACGGACTTCCCACAGAACTCATTAGCATCTTTCAGAATGTCCAGGTTCCAGGTTCTGTGGAATCACCAGCAGCATGACTTGTTCTCGATTTAAGTTTTGTGAGACAGAGTTTTGTCTTAGGGTTTCAGTTGCTGTGAAGAGACACCATGACCACGGCAGCTTTTATAAAGGAAAACTTTTAATTAGGGTGGCTTTGAGTTCATCATAGTGGGAAACGTGGTGGCATGTGGGCAGGCATGGTGCTGGAGAAGGAGCTGAGAGCTCTACATCTTGATCGGATGGCAAGTGAACTGTGACACTGGGCGTAGCTTGAGCATAGTCCTCAAAGCCCACCCCACAGTGACACACTTCCTCCAACAAAGCCACACCTCTTAATAGTGCCATTCCCTGTGAACTTATGGAGGCCAGTTGCATTCAAACTACCACAGGTTCCATGTAGCCAAGGCTGGTCTTGAACTCCTGATCCTCCAGCGTCAGATTCCTAAGAGCTGAGATTACAAGTGTGTAGTTGTAACATGGGGTTTTAATAATTAAGTTTAGATTCTGGTGGTATGGACGTTCACACTGGTAATCCTACCACCACAGAGAATTTTCTGGAACTCAGTTCTGGCCTGGGTTACCTGAGAGACTTTGTCTAAAAAAGACTTTTTTTTTTTTTTAATTGCTTTTTTAACTGGGCAGGTAGTACAGATCTGTAGTCTTACCTACCTCGGAGGCTGAGGCAGGATTGTTTGAGTCCAGGAGTTCAAGGCCAGCATAAGATGCCCAGTTCAAACCCCAAAACACAAACAAGCCAGGCATTGTGGCACAGACCCCAGAACTCTGGAGGCTGAGGCAGGAGGAATACTGTGAGTTTGAGGCCAGCCTGAGCTACATAATGAGACTCCATTTTGAACAAAACTAGCACAAGAGTGGAGGGGATTTCTGAGTGTTGGGGTTACAGGCCTGTGCCACTACACGTGTACTGAGGAATAGTTTAAAGTGTGCTGCACTTTTTCCTACTGCTTTTGTTAACAATTTAAAGATGTGTTTTGTAACACGAATTGCTAAATGGTCTTTTAATAAAAAAAAAAAAAAACAGTACCAGATGTTAGGGTAAATGCTGAAAGATCAGAGAGACAAGGAACAATCCACCTCTTACCTCTAGGACTTGTCAGCCTGAAAAGCTTTCCTCGGCCAAAGACTTTAGTTCCTGTCTCCTCACACCTTATATACTTTTCCCTGCCCACTCATATCATTTCCTGTCTCAATTTTCCTAGTGTTGGGATTAAAGGCGCGTGACTTCCAAGTATTGAGATTAAAGGTGTGTGCCACGACTGCCTGGCTGTGTTTCTCTTCTAGACTGAGTCAATCTCATGTAGTCCAGGGTCGATTTGAACTCATGGATCTCTGTCTCCCAAGTGCTAGGATTAAAGATGTGTACCACCACGGCCTGGCCTCTGTGTTTAATCTAGTGGCTTGTTCTGTTCTCTGATCTTCAGGCAAATTTATTAGGGTAAACAATATATCACCAGTGTTTGATTAAATAAAATTAGCCTGTAAGCAGGAGGCTGAGTCGGCAAGTAGCTGACAGGAAGTGGCAAGGAGGAACCACGTGTAGCCAGGGTTTTTTAAGTGGGGACTGAGAGAAGGACGCTGGGCTTTTTTGAAAGATGCCAGCAAAGGGAGAAGGTGAGCTACTTGCTATTCAGCCTCTCTGAGCAAACAGAATTCCACCTAAGCCATTGAATTGTGAGTTCTTTTTTTTTTTTTTTTTTAGCCAGCAAGGGCTCCTTTTATTCATTCAGGGTTGGGTTTTTGGAATGCAGTGCAACTTTATAAAGTCAAGAGTGCCAGTAAAGCAAGCCAGCCAGGTGCAGAGTAGCGCAAGAAGCTTTAGCTTGCTGGAACCTTCTAGCCCAACAGGTGTCCCTGACACAAGCAGTCAAAGCTGCTGGCCAAGGAGGTATCAAGCAGAACTCAGAATGAGATAAGGGTGCCTGCTCCATCCAAAGCTTGGGTCTGTTCATTTGTCCTGGTCATGTACAACAATACATAAAACAAAACCCTTGAAAATATGTTCACAAGGAGCACAGAGCAGGCTCTGCTTGCTGTGGCTCTTGGCCTGAGAAGCATCGTGGCTGTGCATGAAAGGTCAGGCAGCTTCCATCCTTCCAAACACCAAGGCATTGTCATCTGCCTCTGGTCTCTTCACTACCTCAGGGCCCTGCCAGTCAGTTCTTCACACAGGGGTCTCCTCTGCTACCTTTTTTAAGAGTCCAGCAGCCAGCAAGGAGTGGTGGGGTTCCTTGGAGCCATCTGCTTCTCGAATCTTCAGGCGGACTTTCTGATTTGTCTTCCTCCATTCTGAGTACAGCTGGCAGTGGTATCGGAAAGAGACCAGTGTCCAGAGCACATAGATGGTGAAGAGGGCGATGGTGAGGGCAATGAGTTCCACAGCCTCCAGCCGGCTGTGCAGACGGAGGTGGTCCTGGGCCCCTCGAAGGCACAGCCAACCTGAGATGGCAGCCAGTGGTGTGATGAACACGAAGCACACCATGTCACAGCACAGCGTCCGCTTCTCAGTGCGAGGCCCTGGGTCCTTCAGCCACTCTGTGAGGGGTCGGGGCCGCTTTTCAACTGCAAACTCAGTGTGGCACAGCTCGCAGTAGCTGGTATTGGAGGAAGCTCTTGTGCACAGCTCCCAGCGTGCCGGTGCAGCCACACGGGGACAGCAAGTTCTCCCCATTCGCTCCCTCGTGACAGATTCGGCAGAAGGGACAGTCACTCGGCGTGTCCAAAGCCCGGATGACAGTTGAGAGCAGTCGGCCATCCCTTGAAGTCACCTGTGCCACATACTGGGGTGGCCCAAGGCCTGTGGCCTCCACAACCTTGGAGAAGGCAGGGCTGCTAGAGCAGTCACATAGGGAGCCAGGGAGGTGGCAACAGTCACCTGTCGTCATGGCCACAAGGAGCCGTCTGTCCTCAGGGCCTGAGGCCCATGGTCCCAGGAGCCTGTTTTGCGGCCGGGCCGGGCGGCCGCGCAGGCCCCTCAGTTTTCCCTGGCCCGGGTCCCGGCCCAGCCCGGCCCGTCTGCAGCTGCTTCGAATTGTGAGTTCTTTAGATTCAGATAAAGTTTCCCTTAGTAGCTTTGAAAGAGTCGGTGCCTGAGGGAACAGAATCCCCTCAGGCTGTGGCCCTTGCAGCCAAACTGCTGCTGGTAGCAGGTGCAATCTCTGACTAGGATAGTTGTTGTTTAAGTGGCAGTCACTGCAGGGGCAGTCACTGTAGATAATAAAAAACCGATAACAACACATGTGGTTTGTAGAGTGCTGGGAACCGAACCCAGGACTTCATGAATGCTAGGTAAGTGCTCTACCAACTGAGCAACACCACCAATCCATGTGATGCTTTTACATTTAATTGCTGATTATTTGTACATTATTTTTGAAACTTAAACCAATTTATTCTCACTCCAGTTCCTATTGCCTTATTATCATGTTTTTGGCAGGCTTCTCTTGTTAGTTTATTTATTTCCTCCTTATCCCTGATTCCTCCTCTCCACCATAAACATCAGGTGGACCATATTTCCTTAGATACATCTTTATCCTCTCAAACACAGTGTAAGAGTCAGTGTGTGCCTTATGAATTTTATTTCTCCTTTCTTTTCTTTTTTTTTTTTTAATTATTGTTATGAGTTGAATGTGGTGGCACACACCTTTAATCCCCACACTCAGGATGCAGAGGCAGGCAGATTTCTTTGAGTTTGAGGCCAATGTGATCTGCATAGAGTTCCAGGACAGCTAGGGCTACATAGAGAGACCCTGTCTAAAACCAAACAAAATTTATCACTATCATTATTTTTTTGTATCACATTTTCTGTCTTGAATTGTCAATTTATTATTTTTACACTAATTTTTCCTGCCTATGTACTCCCTGAATGCATTCAGGATTTTTTTTTTATACTTCTTTGTGTCCTCTCACTATCATTATTATTGACAGGGTCTCACTCTGTAGCCTAGGCAAACTTTGAACTTGCAATCCTCCTGCCTCAGCCTCCTAGGTGCCTAGATGCCAAGTGTATACAGCTCTGCTCTGGTGAAAGTTATTACTTTTCTGCTTCACTCTGGAGCACAAACCTCACTTGAGATTTATGGGGAGGGAGGAATCCAGGAGAGTGGCTACCTCTGCCAGGATGGAAAAGGGCAGCCTCAAACTGAACAGGTATAGTGCTTATATAGGACTTCTTAGGGGCGGAGCTTTCCAAGGTGGAGATTTTCACCACCTTGTATTTATTGCTGCACTCACTTTCTCACAGTTTACTAAGGTCATCTTCTATGAACAGAATGCCAAGTTTGGTAGCGTCAAGGAGCTTGAAATTGGAGAACCACGACAGAAAGTTGCCATGTCTCCTGGAGAAACGGTTTCACTAGTTCTCTTCTGTTGAATAAACAACCCTGCTAGTTTTGGCAAGTGGACCCGCTCAAGTGCCAGGTACAAAGAAGAATGAACTTCAGCAGTAGCAGCAGCCACTGAGGGATTTACCAGAGCAGTGATTGATACTTGGTGGACAGAGATCTACCTGCCTGTCTCCTGAGCTAGGATTAAAGGCATGCATCACCACCACTTGGCTTGTTGGAGGATAAAAAGGGCCAGTGGGAGAAAACCCTGGCCCTGAGACCTAACAGTTCAGGAATTGGAATCCAACCAATCCCTGAGCACAAAAACCAACCAATCCCAGAGCACAAAATCCAACCAATCTCTGAGCTTGTACCAAGCTCAGGAATTGAAACCCTACCAATCCCCACCCTGAAAAATCACCATCTTGCAAAGCTCCGCCTCTAAGAAGGCCTATATAAGCACTGTAACTGTTCTGTCGGATGCTGCCCTTTTCCGCTCTGGCGGAGGTAACCACTCTCCTGGATCCCCCCTCCCCATAAGTCTTTTGAGTGAGGTTTGTGTGCAGGAGCAAGCAGTACAGAGATGTAACAACTTTCACCGACGGAGCAGAGCAGAACTGCGACATTTCCGCAGGGAAACTGCCTTAGCAGAGCAGAGATGTAAGAGCTCTTGCCGGAGCGGGAGCAGAACAGAACACAACTGGAGCACGTTGGCTGCGGAAACTTTCCCTCGCTGGAGCCAAGTGTTACCCTCCAGGAGCAGACTGGAGCAGAGGTGTGACAACCCCGCTGGGAGACCCTCCCCTGCTGGAGCAGAGGTGTTCCACTTAGGGAACCCTTTCCCAGAGCAAGGGCTGTGACACTTTGCTGGGAGACTCTCCCCAGTGGAACAGAGCTGTAGGCGATGCTTACCTTCGGACTGCCAGGGTATCTTTCCATCCCAGCTGTAACACTTACAGTTGTTTGTTTGTTTGGTTTGGTTTTGGTTTTGGTTTTGGTTTTTCAAGACAGGGTTTCTCTGTGAAACAGTCCCAGCTGTCCTGGAACTCCCTTTGTAGAGCAGGGTGGTCTCGAACTTACAGAGATCCACCTCTCTAAGCCTCATTAAAGCTGTGCACCACCAAGCCTAGCCTGGCTTGTTTTTTTTTTTAAGAGTTTCAGCACTTGTGAGGCAGAGGCAGGCAGATCTCACAGTTTGAGGCCAGCCTGGTCTACAAAGTGAGTTCCAAGACAGCCAGGGTTATGCAGAGAAACCCTGTCTCAAAACAAACAAACAAACAAAAACAGGAGCGGGGTGGGGATGGAGGGAGAGAGAGCGTTTTCATAGCTCTGGCTAGCAGTGAATTCACTTTGCAGCCTAGGATGACTTTAAATTTTTGATCCTCCTGCTTCTGCCTCTCCAGTCCTAGAATTACAAGCGGGGGCCATCATGGGTGACTTTGTATGGAGATACGGATAGCACGTGATGTGCATGCTCTGCGCAAGCCCTTAACAAACTGAATAACACTCTAGCCCCCAGCATTTCTTCATTTTGGCTTGAGTCAGGCCCTCAATAGATTTCCCAGGATGGCCTTGAGTTCCAGATGTAGTCCAGGTTAGCCTGGAATTTGTAATCCTCATGTCTCAGCCTGTGTAACTGGGATTACAGGTCTGTGTTAGCCTGTCCAATTTTCCCATTACTCTTCCCTTCCTTTCTTCCCCTCTTCTCTCTTCCCCTCTGTTCTTGAGACAGGGTTTTGCTAAGCAGGCCAGGCTGACCTTGAACTTGAGGCAATTTCCCCTGTCTCAGCTCCTAAAACCTGGCATTTCTGGTGTGCACCACTAGACTGGATTTTTCCTTCCAGTGCCAGAGATCAAACCCTGGGCCTTCATGTGATAAGCAAGCACCGTGAACTGGGCCACATCCTCAGCCCTCCGAAAAGGAAAGGAATGATCAGTCGTGGACAGCAGCAGCAAGCGACACACAGCTGAGACTCAGGAGCCCGCCTGTTGAGCATGTGTGTGTACCACATGCTGTGTCCCCGGGGAAACACATACTGTGACCCCGACGGCTTTCCCAGGAACCCACCCACCATTCAGTGGGTTCAGCAGAGTTTCCTATAGGAGGGGCCCCCAGTTTGAGACGTAACTGTGGAAGACAATCGTGGCAGTTCAGGGGAGTGGAAAGGAATGCCAGCCTCGGAGGAAGTGGCTGATGGTGCTGAATAGGAAGTGCCATAGAATTCCAGGGCTTCTGAGCCAAAGAGGAACTTCTTCCAGGTAGGGTACCTGGAACTGTTTTCCACCCGGGAGTCTGCTGTGTCCCAGAGAGAGTGTGTGATTGTGAAACCCTTTTTCATAGGGTAGTTTGGACAGCAAGTCAGCTTTGCAAGCAAAAGAGGCATCAGAGCACCCAGTTTTTTGTCTGAATTGTGAAATTTTTTTTTTTTACAAATTAAACAAGATTTAATTTTATTTTTTATTTGTGTGTGTCAGACGTGTACAGGTGCCCAGGGAGGCTGGAAGAGGATGTCAGATCCCCCGGAGCTGGAGTTACAGAAGGTTGTGAGATATCTATCTTGGGTGCTGGGTACTGAACTCTAGACCTCTGCGGCAGCAGGAGCACTCAGAACTCCTGCACCATCTCTTCAGATCCTTTGTTTTTGAGACAGGCTGCCCTGTAGCCCAGGCTGATCTCAAACTCATTAAGTGACTGGGGTGATCCTGAGCTCCACCTCCAAAATGTTGGAATTACAAGCATGTTCCACTGTACCAGGCATGATGGATACTTACTGATACAGAAGAAAAGTTAATTGACACTTTCTCTGGCTTCCCACTGTAACCTGTGTTCATGAGTCATATTAACAAAGAGGCAGCTGCACTTGGTACTTATACTAAGAATTTTCTGCAACGGCGGTAGAAAATTACAGACAGCACGAACTCCAGGAATAGAGGGATAAGAGAAGAACACAAGAGGCCTCTGGATAAGAGTATCTAAGGAAATATCATTCCACTATAGCAAAGGGTGGGGTTTTGATAGTTTTTAAATCGTGTTTATTTTGTGTGTGTGAGTGTTTTGCCTGCATGTTTATATGTGTGCTTTGTGCCTTCCATGGTCAGGAGAGGATGTATGATCTCTGGGGACTGGAATTATGGATGGTTGTGGTCCTCTTCAGGAGCAGCAAGTGCTCTTAACCACTGAGCCAAACATAAACCCTTCCTGGGTTTATATATGTATTTTAATGTGTATTGTTTCCAATGTCATTTCCTGTCCCTGGCTCAGTAGCCTCCTGACTGGAACATAAGAAGCACAGAGCTTTTTAAAATGAATATATTAACCTAAATTACTAGATGACCCTTGCCTGGAGTTCATCATCTGTTTGTCTGTCTTTCAGGGTGCTAGGGATGGAATCTAGAGCCCCATACATGCTGGGCAAATGCTGTTTCAGAGACCTACACCCATAGCTAATAAATCTTTTTTATTATATACAGGTATAAAAATGCAAGTCAAAGAACCCTTCCAGACATTAAACATAAGAACCAAGGTCAAACATAGAAAGCACAGTGAGTGGAGGGGCGCCCCCACCCCCCACCCCACCCCCACCCCCACTCCCACTCCCACCCCCCCATCCCCGCAGGGCGCCCAGGCAGGGCTGGGGAGGGCCAGGGAAGAGGGGAGGGGACACTGCCCAGTTCTAACTGGGAGTCTTAGCAAAGTTTCTTTTTGTTTGTCTGTTCTTTCTTTCTTTTTTTTTTTAAATAAGTCTTCTTTTAAAAAACACTTATTTTTAAATTTTTACGTGTTTGTAGATATGTAAACATGTGCAGGTGCCGACAGAGGACAAAAGAGAACATTGAATGCCCTGGAGCTGGAGTTACAGGCCATTGTGACCTGACTGACATGGATGTCAGGGAATCGCTCTAACTGCTGAGCCATCTTTCCGGCCCCAGTTTTCTTCTTTTCAACCCCATTCTTCTTACTGTGGCTTGTTTTGTTGTCTTCCTTGTTTGTTCTATTTTGATTGAGAGGCTTTTAAAACATTTTTCTTTACATTTTTTTTCTTTCTTTTTTCTAGCAAGGCTTATTTTCGGTGGGGTCTGATGCATGTTGGATTATCCTAGGGAGAAAAAGGCAGCTGTGGACATGGTCTCGGCGTTTGTTTAGTTGGACAGATCCCTGTGTGGTCTTTTCTACAAACTGAACTCAGGGTCTCACACTCCTTAGGTTGATCTACACCCCCAGCCCAAGACGGTATGTGAATGAACAAAGTGAAAATGAAGACTTGACACTCCTGGGGATGGGCTGAGGCGGTCTGTTGTGGATAAAAGGGAGAATACGGCATCTGGACAGAACCAGACTGAACCGGAACCGGGCCGTGAGAGGAGGGCCAGATGAGAGCGGCAGAATTGGAGAGGAGAGACAGGGCTAAGAGAGGAGCCGGGGACCGAGAGACCAAGAGGGCAAAGGTAGCCAGAGTTGCTCAGGTTAGGCAGGGTCCGCGTCTGGGAAGGGAAGCCTTGCCCTGGGCTGGAGCGTTTAGGGTCGGGGGTGGGGATGCCAGCCAGGATGACCTGTGACAGGTACTAGTGAGTAGGGACTGGCGGCCAGGGTCCACTCCGAGGGGTTAAATAGGCACCTCAGTTAGCCATTTGTCCAGAATTCGAGACCTGTGTGTTTGGTTGTGCCTGACTGTGTATCTGTGTGTGCCTGAGTGTGAGTGTGTGTGTAGATACTTCCTCACTGTGTAGCCACACTGGCCTCACACTCAGGATTATCCCACGTGCTTAGTTTGCGGTCACGTGCCACTGAGTCTGGATTAGTAACTCTTTACTCACAGGAAAATGTAGTCCCCTCTGTAAAAACTTTTTTAAGGACGGAATGCGAAAGACCCGTGCTGTGCCGCCGAGCTGTGTCTCTAGCCCTCATTTCACTCATTTTTAAAGATACTTTCTTTTGAGACAGGATCTCACCTAGTCATCCAGGCTGGCTTTGAACTCACTCTGTAGCCCGGGAGAATCTTGACTTTTTGATCTACTTGCTTCAGGTTTTCCAGTAGTTGGGAATACAGGCTCGTGCCGCCAGAGCTGGCTGGAACCAGTCCTTTGTCTCAGTTGTGACATTGGGCATTGTGTCCTTGGTCCTGGCTCTCTTGTGCTCTGTCCAATGAACCAGTGTCCATACTGGCACCTGGCTGGTGCAGTGCTGGCTGCTTGTGAGACTTGTCAGTCACAGCCCTCGCCTGGCCCACTCTTAGAAGAGCTCACAGTGTGCCCGTGCGCAGGATGCCCTGCTGCCTTTCCACATAAATGACAAAGCTGTGACTTCAGAGGAGAGTTTATGTGTCTACTCCAGTGTTCAGAAGTTAGCTTTAAGCCGGGCAGTGCACGCCTTTAATCCCAGCACTGGGGAGGCAGAGGCAGGGGGATCAATGAGTAGGAGGCCAGCCTGGTCTACAGTGAGTTCCAGAGCTATAGAGAGAGACCCTGTCTGAACAAACCAAAAGATGAAAGGAATAATAATAAAAAAAAAAAGTTAGCTTTAGAAAAGTTAGTGTAACTAATAGAAGCTATGAGGGAGCTTTAAGATAATCAGTTCCTTCTCCTTGGTGTTAAACAGTGATTATCATAGGGTTCGTTGTAATTAAAAGGAAACAGAAACAAACTTTTTCTTTTTTTTTTCTGCTTTTTTTGCTTTTTCAAGACTGTATAATGCAACCTCAGCTGGGAGAGATGGCTCAGTGGTTAAGAGCACTTCCTGTTCTTCCAGGAAACTCAAGTTTGGTTCCCAGCACACAAGTCAACCAACAGTAGCACCAGCTCCAGAGGAAACAATGTCCTCTCCTGGCCTCCTCAGGTACTGTACACATGTGCACAAACCCACACATAGATAGATATACATGGTTAAAATAAAACCTTAAAATACAACCTCTTTTTCTTTACATACATTAATGGTGTTAGCTCTTCGTCACTGTAGCAAAACACCTCAGATAATTAGCTTAGAAAGAGAAAAGGCTGTAAGGTGTGGTGGCGCACGCCTTTACTCTTAGCAATCAGGCAGAGGCAGGCTGATTTCTGTGGGTTCAAGGCCAGCCTGGTCTACATAGAGAGTTCTAGGCTTGTTGGAGAGAGTGTGCCACTGTGGGGACAGGCTCTGAGGTCTTTTTGCTTAGGCTGTGCCCAGTGTCACAGGTAGTTAACTTCCAGTTGCCTGCAAGATGTAGCACTCTCAGCTCCAGGACCACGTCTGCCTGCACACCACCATGCTCCCCACCATGATGATTGTTATGCCCAGATCTCAGGGACCCCGAAAAGACCACCACAGAGACCAAATACTGTACGTAAAAGCAAAGAGCCTGTATTTCCAATCTCCGAGCTTGGTCTCTCTGTCTAATGCAGCGGTGAGAGCAGAGAGCCCTGAGCCCAGGCAGGGTAGATTTTTTTTTATCATAGCAGTGGTTGGGGTGAGGGGATTTCCAGGGTGCAGGACCCTGATGAGCTGACATTTGTCTAGGGGTATCTGTAAAACAAAAATAGGTGCTGGGCAGTGGTGGTGCACAACTTTAATCCCAGCACTCAGGAGGCAGAGCCAGGCATCTCTGTGAGTTCGAGGCCAGCCTGTTCTATAGAGCGAGATCCACTACAGGCACCAAAACAACATAGAAACCCTGTCTCGAAAAAACTCAAAAAACAACAAACAAACAACAACAACAAAAAAGGTGTGTGCAAGACTCAGGGACATTTGGCCATCTTATCTAACCTTATCTCTTGGTTGAAATGTTTAGGAGGTCAGGTACTTCTCCTTAGATGTAGGCCCTCCCTGGGTTTGGTCAGCTTATGGCTTTTCCTGGGTCTAGGTGTTGCCTGCCAGTAAGCCTGTCACAGAAACTGTGTCTGGGCCCCTAAGCCTGTCATGGCAACTATGTGGTCAAGCTGTTTTGGGGCTCCTCCACAATGATAATAGACTGAAACTCTGAAACTGAAAGCAAGCCATGCAATTTAATGTTTTCTTTATAAGAGTTGCTGTGGCAGAGAAAAACAGTGACACCAGGAAATTTGCAGGCAAATGGATGGAACTAGAAAATATCATCCTGAGTGAGGTAACCCAAACCCAGAAGGACAAACATGGCATGTACTCACTCATAAATGGATACTAGATATAAAGCAAAGGACAATCAGACTGCAACCCACAGATCCTGGGAGGCTACATAGCAGGGGGGACCCTAGGATGACTGTGGCTTATAATAAGTTTTGGTTTTATCCAATCACAGGGCAAGCTTCGGAAAACATTTTACTACTAGGATAAGAATTTGTACTGTATCAAGCTGATGAAAGAAAATGCTGACCATACTTTCAGGAGGAGAAGCTGAATTCTTTTTAGGCTATGGATGAGCCTATAGAAAAATGTCTGCCATAAATCAAACAGTGAAGGGGAAGATGAATAGGAATCTCACCTACACAACTTAAATAAAACATGGCTCTCTGAACAGATGAAGATAGGTCTCTTCTGTATCCCAGAAGTGAATCAATATTTATATTTATAATTCAGCTATCATTTGGCTTAAAAGGGCTTATTGGAAAATGTTATCATTTATACTATTTTCTACAGAGAAAAGTATTTTACTGTTTAAAATAACCCTGGACTTTTAAATTATAACCTGTTTTTATGTTCAAGCTATCTGTATATTATTTCTCCTGCAGTTGTACATAAAATGTTTTTATATTCAAAAAAAGAACAAATACTATAGAATTGTATTACATGAAATATATAGAATATACAAATTCATAGAGACAGGAAGATTAGACATTATCTTAAGATAGAGAAGAAAGAAATATAGAGCAATGACTTCCTAAGTACAGAATCTCTGTATGGAAAATCTCTGTGATGGAAAAACACCACAAATGGACAGTAGTATCAGGACATAATATCATGAATGTAATAAATCAATATAATTAATGTAATTAATAAATAACATAAATATAATTATTGAATAAATAATGTGAATGTAATCAATGAATACCACAAATGTAATTAATATCATGAGTGTAACTAAAATAAATAAATAAAAATAAAAAATAAAATAAATCTTAAAAAAAAGAGTTGCTGTGGCAGAGAAAAACGATGACATCATGAAATTTGCAGGCAAATGGATGGAACTAGAAAATATCATCCCAAGTGAGGTAACCCAGACTCAGAAGAACAAACACAGTATGTACTCACTCGTAAGTGGATACTGATAGACCTCGAAATCTAGGGTACTACCTTCTCGAGTGTGTGCCCCAAGAACCCAGACTCCGGTCCAGTTGATGCAGACAGCAGGGGGTTTATGAAGCGGCTGTACAGTCGGGCTTCCCTCGTCCTAAGGGCAAGAGTCGCATCTTTCCGCAGCCACATAGGTACTTTTAAAGGGAAAACCCACAAAAGCTATAAGATTACAATTCCCATACAATTTTGTTTCAATTGATTTATGTCTAGAGGCTACTTTCATAAGATCATGGTCTGATCACAGAGTGATCACAAAGTGGGTACAGTCATGTCTGCATACACATTCTTCCCGAAACCTCAAGGTGGGTATCAGGGTGGGAGTGAAGGTTACACAAAGGTTACAGTGGTCCTTCCTGGAACACTTGCATTTATCCCAGTCACAGTTGAGCGCATCTCTTAATAGAAATCTCTGCCGGGCGTGGTGGCGCACGCCTTTAATCCCAGCACTCGGGAGGCAGAGCCAGGCGGATCTCTGTGAGTTCGAGGCCAGCCTGGGCTACCAAGTGAGCTCCAGGAAAGGCGCAAAGCTACGCAGAGAAACCCTGTCTCAAAAAACCAAAAAAAAAAAAAAAAAAAAAAAGAAATCTCTTTATATTGTTACATTGTGGCAGGGGGGTAGTTGAGTAATGGCTGAGTCAGGTTGCCCTTGGAACTATCTTTTTTAGTTCTTCATTCTCCTGGGGCTTGGGGTTGTAAGCCTGAAGGGTTAGGGTCTTTCAGATACTATATGTAAAGCAAAGTGGATACCAGACAACCCACAACTCTAGAGAAGCTAGCTAACAAGGAGGACCCTAAGAGGGATGCATGGATCGCCATGGGAAGGGGAAATAGATGAGATCTCCATGAGTAAACTGGGAATGAGGGATGGGCAATGAAGGGTAGGGAATAGAGGATGAGAACATAAAGGAATGGGATGGTCGAACTGGAACAGGGATGGAGTGGGAAAACAATGAAAGAGATTCCTTGATAGAGGGAGACATCATGGGGATAGAGAGAAACCTGGTGCTAGGGAAGCTGCCAGGAATCCCCAAGGATGACCCCAGCTTGGACTACTGGAAATAGCAGAGAGGGCGCCTGAACTGAACTGTCTTAACCCAGAGATCAGATCAGTGAATACCCTAACTGTCATCCCAGAGCTTTTCTCCAATGACTGATGGAGGCAGATGCAGAGATCCACAGCCAAACACCAGGCAGAGCTCTAGCAGTCCAGTCCAGGAGAGAGAAGAGGGATTTTATGAGCAAGTGCATCAGGATCATGATGGGGAAACCTGCAGACAACCAAACCAAATTAGTGGGAACCCATGAAAGTTGGATCATTGGCTGTGGAGCCTGCATGGAACTGGACTAGGCCCTCTGCATGGCCAGACAGTTATGTAACTTGATCTGCTTAAGGGGCCCCCTGGCAGTAGGATCAGAATCCATCCCTGGTGCATGAGTGGGCATTTTGGAGCCCAGTGCCTATGATGAGACACCTTGTGCAGCTTGAAGCAGGGAGAAAGGCTGGGACTTGCCTTTACTGGATGTGCTTCCCATAGGAGGCCTTGCCTTCTTGTGGGTGGAAGTGGGGGGTGGGCTGAGAGGGAAAAGCTGGGGGGGGGTGGAAGGAGGGAAGAGGGAGATCTTTGATTGGTGTGTAAAACAAATGAAAAAACATTTTTTATTATTTTTTTTCTATTATCAGCTTGATACAGTACAAATTCTTATCCTAATAGTGAAATGTTTCACCAAAGCTTGCCCAGTGATTGAGTAAAACCAAAACTTATAATAAGCCATAGTCATCCTAGGGTCCCCCCTGCTATGTAGCCTCCCTGGATCTGTGGGTTGCAGTCTGATTGTTCTTTGCTTTATATCTAGTATCCATTTATGAGTAAGTACATACCATGTTTGTCCTTCTGGGTTTGGGTTACCTTACTCAGGATGATATTTTCTAGTTCCATTCATTTGCCTGCAAATTTCCTGGTGTCATTGTTTTTCTCTGCTGAGTAGTACTCCATTGTGTATATGTACCACATTTTCTTAATCCATTCTTTAGTTGACGGGCATCTGGGTTGTTTCCAGGTTCTGGCTATTACGAATAATGCTGCTATGAACATAGTTGAGCATGTATCTTTGTGGTATGATTGACCACATAAAAATTTTCCTAAAAAAAAAAAAAAAGAGTTGCTGTGGTCATGGTGTCTCTTCACAGCAATAGAAACCCTAACTAACAGAGAAGTTGGTACTAGGGACTGGGCATTGCTGTGATAAGCCTGACCATGTTTGTGTTTGGAGGAATTTGGACTTTGGTACTTTTGGTTAGGAAAGCAGTGGAATGATTTAATTGCTGCTTAATGGGCCATACTAGTAAGAGTGGAAGACAGTGGTGCTGAGTGTGATTTGGTGAATTGTGGGGGGCTGGCACAAGAGGTTTCAGAGAAGTCTAGTATGTTGCCTAGAGATTGTTCTTGTGACATTTTGCCTTTTGCCCTTGTCCAGAGAGTCTATCTGAGGTTAAAGTGAAGAATTTTGGATTAATTCTATTGGCAGAGGAAATCTCAAAATAGTCTATTATTGTGTTGTTTTTAGTGGTAATTATAATGAAGATATAATGAAAAGGAGCAAAATGAGCATGGTAAATTACAAAATAAAAATTTTGAGGAGAAAAAGAGCAACAGGGAGTGGAACAGAGCTAAATTCCATGTTCAAGGAGATAAACAGATTAAGAAATGAAATAAAGAGAGTGGTGACCTCAGGGCAAGATCCCACCCAGCTAAGTTTCCAACTTGTGGAAAGAAACTAAAGAAAAGCTTAGAGCTGGGTGTGGTGGGGCACACCTCTGTTTTTATTTATTTATTTTTGTTTGTTTTTCAAGACAGGGTTTCTCTGTGTAGTTTTAGTGCCTTTCCTGGATCTTGCTCTGTAGACCAGGCTGGCCTTGAACTCATAGAGATCCACCTGCCTCTGCCTCCTGAGTGCTGGGATTAAAGGCGTGTGCTGCCACTGCCACACCACTGCCGCCCACACCGCCACAACCACCAGGCATGGGGCACCTTTAATCCCAGCACTAGGAAGGAAGAGTCTAGCAGTCTGAGGCCAGCCTGATCTAGAGACCCAGTTTCAGGACAGCCAAGCTTAGTCAGTGAAAAACAGTACATTGGTGAAGATGTAATTGAATGAGGGAGCCATGTTCCAGCCCCAGCAAGCAGCAGAACTTGGCAGCTTCGGTCATGTAGTTCTGGTTTTAGAGTTAAGGACAGAAAAAAGAAGTTATGGAATAAAGCTGATGAAGCCGGGCATGTGTCAGGGGTGTTCCTGAATGGAGGCCTAGGGAGGCCATTGCGTGACATTGTGAAGTTGAAGCCTGAACTGCCTTCGAGACCCCAAGATATTGGAGATTCAAGAGCCATGGGATACGTGGGATACCTGCCGAGGAAAGCTGCTAACAGGAAGTGGAACCAGCCCAAGAGAAAGAAGTGTGTTGCAGTCAACAAAGCTGAAAGGAATTGAGAAATCTAAAGAACATTTTGACATCAGACATGGAGATGCAGAGTTTGGAGTTTGCCCAGCTGGTTTTTTGGTCTTGCTTTGGTCCAGTATTTTCTCACTGTGCTCCCTCCCCTGTTTTTTTAAATAGTAATATATGTCCTGTGCCATTATATGTTGGAAATATATGATTTGCTTTTTAATTTTTATTCTTACAGGGGATTAGAGTTGAGAGATTGCATGAATCTCAGAAGAGACTTTGAAATTTGGACTTTAAAACATTGTTGAGATTGTGATAGACTATGGGTGTTAGTGGATATTGGCATTCAGACTCTCCCAGGAACCTGACCCACCCCCTCTTTCTCTATTCCTATGAAGTGTGCCTCTCTCTCTCTCTCTCTCCCTCCCTTCCCTCCTCCCTTCCCCCCAATAAAAACTTTCCATGTGGATGCCATGCCTGCATGGTGTGGGTAACTTTCCACCATGCCATGCCCCCTTGGCCACTTCGCAAATGGCATGTCTCCTCAGCTCAAACCTCCAAGGCCTCTCGCATACTATTCTATAACAATGGGGACTTTTGAAGTTGGACTAAATGCATTTTTCATTACGATATGGTTACAAGCTTATGGGGACCAGGGAGTGGAGTGCAGTAGTTTGAGTGTAATTGGTCCCTATAATCTTATAGGGAGTAGCATCTATGGCTTTGTTGGAGTGGGTATGGCCTTATTGGAGGAAGTGTGTCACTGTGGGGGCAGGCTTTGAGGTTCTGTTTTTTTGTTTGTTTGTTTGTTTTTTTGAGATGGGGTTTCTCTGTGTAGCTTTGCGCCTTTCCTGGAACTCGCTTTGTAGACCAGGCTGGCCTCGAACTCACAGAGATTTGCCTGCCTCTGCCTCCTGAGTCCTGGGATTAAAGGCGTGTGCCACCACTGCCTGGCCCAGCTTTGAGGTCTTTTGCTCAAGCTTTGCCTAGTGTCACAGTTAGTTGACTTCCTGTAGCCTACAAGATGTAACATTCTCAGCTCCAACAGCACATCTGCCTGCAGGCCATCATGCTCCCCACTATGTCAATAATGGACTGAACCTCTGAAACTGAAAGTGAGCCACGCAACTAGCAACTAAATGTTTTCTTTGTAAGAGTTGCCATGATCATGATGTCTCTTCACAGCTATGAAAACCCTAACTAAAGCATCTTGATTTCATTAATTAAGGTGAAACTATAGGTTTTAAATAAGCAGCACTTGTTATCTGGCGAGAAAGGTCAAAAGGCACAACAGAACCCAGTATCAGCTTTATTGGGGGAGATGACAGAAGAGACGTGTCCAGGCCTGTGGAAGAGACATGTGAGGGGAGGGGAGAGAAAGCAGAAGAGGGGGGAGGAGTCTGTGACCCGCTTTTTAAGAATTCCCCTGCACATGCACAGGTGGGCTTACCGAGCCACACCACGCATGCACAGATTGCGTAATCACACAGCACACTCATGACGTAAGATGTAAGACCCCTTGCTTAGCTACTGAACGGCACATGTACGATCATGTAGCTGGAGGGGTGGCAGAATTCTAACATTCCAGACTTTTTGCTTATTATAAAAAACGTAGGTGAACAGGAGCATCGTTCCTCCTGAAAAACTGCTTCCAGCTGACTTGGTGGGTGTCGGTTGACTCTTGTGGGGGTAGGGAAGGGAGACTCTGAGGTAGACAGGCGTCCTGGGGTCATCTGCTGCTTTGGGAGTCATCTGACAAGGTGCTGTCTAGGTGGCTTTTTGAACCGGGAGGGGGGGGCAGAGCGTGCGCTAGCCCGCATGGCCTCCTCTAGCACACATTTAAAACAGGGACCTGGATGCCCTTATGCAGCTGCTGCTTGGACAGCGTGTGCCAGCATTTGGCAATTCTGTTCATGGGCTTTCTCATCTCTCCCATGGTACCTTAAATGCCACAGCTGAAACTTCCGCCTGTGGGGTCAGGAGACCTCTCTGCAGATGCTTAAGTGTAGCCCTGATGTTGGAAAGCTCTGGGAGAAAAGAGACGGATTTTATTCTGTATCTTAAATTAGGGTGTTGTTGTTGTTGCTGTCGTTTTGATAGTTTGCTGCTTTGAGGACAGCTTTAGGAAGACCCGCCAGGAGGCAGGTTGTAAACTGATCTCTGGTTAGAGACCCATTTGGATTATTATGATCCCAATGTGGGTCCTGATCATAAACTCATTTGCATGAGTCCTAGCCTGCTTCCAGACCTGTCCGTGCTTAGCGGCCTGCCGGGTAGTGGAGAACAGAGCGGAGGTCAGGTAGGCGAAGGTTCTTTGGAGTCAGAGATTCCTCAGGTTAAGGAATGCACGTGGGCAGGAGAGAAAGACTCAGAATTCACTGGCAGAAGTTAGATAATTCCCATGAAATATTGAGGCTCAAGCAGCCATTATGCGGCCATATTTTGTGGGGGATATTTAGGCATTTCTCAGAGGAGTGGGACCAAGAAGAAGAAGCCTCTATGTCCCATGACTACAGCTGAGAGGAAAAAAAAAATAAAAAATTGAAATAACAAACGGGATCCAAGACTCCCAACCTAGGTGTCCCCGGGGGTAGGTAGTCTGTGGACCGGCATAAATTAACAGCACAAGTTACTCCACCCTCTGTCAATGGGGAGGGGGCAAGCTGGGGGGGCATACATACCAGAGGACCCCCCGGGAGTCCAGACAGCATTCAGTGCTTCTTCAAGAGAGAACGAGGAACCCCTGGGAGTCTGACAAGAGAAATATATGCAAGAAACCTCAGTACAGGGTCCGGGACACAGAGCGCTGGGAGAGCCTGTCTCGTCAGCACCAAGGTTGGTTTTAAATAATGTAACAATCTATTACTGCTAGACTCTCTCAACAAGTGATCACCTGTGTCTCCTGGATGCTAAACTAATAAAGGAAACAGGTGCCTTAAAATAATCTGTCTCTTGATAAGGTTTATCTCAGGTAAAAATCAAAAGCATGTTCCAAATCTCTCTCTCTCTCTCTCTCTCTCTCTCTCTCTCTCTCACACACACACACACACACACACACACACACACACACTAACCAATATAAGCAGAGTACTAAAGCATTACAATAATATGGTCACTGGCTCAAGATTTTATATTTCCCATGGCTGCTTCTTAATATGTTTAAAAATTTTTCCAAGCTCCAGAAAATCCACCTGGACAGGTTATTGAGCTCTGAGTTCCGGAACCAGCTTAAATCCATCTGGACAGGCCATATCTGCTTCAGATAGACACAACCCAAACTTTCCTCATCTTGGGACTCCCTCTCTCACCCTGGGGACCTCCCCAAAGGAAAAAATAAAAAAAAATAATAATAATTTTTTTTCTAAGCTTTTCTGTCTCACCAGCATCCTGTCAGACACCAGCAGCCAGAGTCCCAGGCCGAGAGGGATGATGGACAGGTCCAAGGCAGCAGACAACAGCCCACCATCCCAAGATGCCTGTCTACCTCAGAAGACCTCTTTCCTACACCCCAAGAATCAACCAATGCCGACCACGTCAGCTGGAAGCAGTTTTTTAGGAGAAACAACACCCCTCTTCCTGTTCACCTACTTTTTTATAATAAGCAAAAACTCTGGAATATGGGCTGGAGAGATGGCTCAGTGGTTAAGAGCACTGGCTGCTCTTCCAAAGGTCCTGAGTTCAATTCCCAGCAACCACATGGTGGCTCACAACCATCTACAATGAGATCTGGTGCCCTCTTCTGGTCTGCAGGCATACATGCAGGCAGAACACTGTATACATAATACATAAAGAAATCTTTAAAAAAAAAAAAAAGTCTGGAATGTTAGGATTCTGCCACTCCAGCTATGTGCCTGCACATGTGCAATTCAGGAGCTAAACAAGGGGTCTTACGCCTTACGTTACCTGGTGCTGCATGATCTCGCAGATGTGCGCAGCACAGACATACAGTCAGTACGAGCCCACATGCGCATGTGCAGGGGAATCCTTAAAAAGCCGGCCACAGCATGCCTGTGATGCCAGCACTTCCCAGGTGGAGCAGAGAATGAAAAGAAGAGAACTTGAGTGTTGACAGGGCTGGTGTGGACTGTGGCACCGCTGATTCCAGCCACACACTGCTCTGTGCGTGGTTCTGTGGCTCCCAGTTAAGAGTGCTTTTCCGAGACAGGCCCGGCGGCAGAGACAAGCAGACACAGGTAGGCCTGCGGCGGGGGCCCGTGGAGGTAGACGGGCCCAGCGGTGGCAGCCGACAGGGATACTCAGACCCGGCGACAGCCGGCAGAGACATTCAGGCCCAGCGGCAGCCCACAGAGGTAGACGGGCCCAGCGGCGGTCTGCTGAGGTAAACGGACCCGGCGGCAGCGGCCGACAGGGACATTCAGGCCCGGCGGCGGCCCACAGGGGTAGACAGGCCCAGCGGCAGAGACAAGCAGACGCATGTAGGCCTGTGGCGGCGGCCTGTGGAGGTAGACGGGCCCAGCAGCGGCCCGCTGAGGTAAACGGGCCCGGCGGCAGCGGCCGACAGGGACATTCAGTCCCAGCGGCAGCAGCCAACAGGGACATTCAGTCCCGGCTGCAGCCTGCAGAGACATTCAGGCCCGGTGGCGGCCTCCAGAGGCAGACAGGCCCAGCAGCAGCTGACAGGGACATACAGGCCGGTGGCGGACTGCAGAGGTAAACAGGCCCAGGGACGGAAACAAGCAGACGCAGCTTGGAACAGGGACGCCCCTAACCCCAACATCTGGGGAAGAAGCTATCTCGGTGGGTCAGAACCAGAACGAATCTGAACACTCCGTCTGAGAACAACCCAGGGCCCAGCTGCTGATCCTGTGAAACCCAACAATTTGGAGGTGTTGGTGAGACTACCCTGCTCAGCTGAAACCCATCTGGGAGAGGATTCAGATGCCTACAGTTTAAAGTCTGAGGAATCAAGATCAGCTGAGGAGTTGACAAATGAACAAAACGTGACCTGGAACACAGAAGAAGGCGCTACCCAGACACCAAACCAGATCACCAGAATCATAAGTATATAATTCACCGATCGAAATCAGCTGCCCCTGAAGAAATAGCCCAATAGCACCAATTTAACCAAGAACCACTACTAAACCAAGACTAAAAATTAGAACAAGAGAGGCACTCTCAGACACAGACACCACCTGCACCTCACAGAGGAAGAGATGAGTAGACGCCAGTGCAAAAATACAAGCAACAACATAAAGACCTATATGGCAACATCAGAACCTAGTGATTCTACACCTGCAAGACCTAAACATACCATGACAGAAGAAACAGAAGAAATCAACCCTAAAAATGACATTAAGAAGATGATAGAGGCCCTTAAAGAAGAAATAAAACATTCCCTCAATGAGGAAATAAAAACTTTCCTTAAAGAGGAATTGAAAAACTACCTTAAAGAGGAAATAAAAACTTTCCTTAAAGAGGAAATAAAAAACTCCCTTAAAGAGGAAATAAAAAACTCCCTTAAAGAGGAAATAAAAACTTCCCTTAAAGAGGAAATGAAAAAACTCCATTAAAGAGGAAATAAAAAACTCCCTTAAAGAAATGGAAGAAAAAACGAACAAAAAATGGGAAGAAATCAAATCAAGCCAAGAAAAAGCAATTAAACAGATGAAAGAAACATTCCAAGATCTGAAAAATGAATTTGAGACAATAAAGAAAACACATGCTGAGGGAATGCTGGAAATAGAAACCCTGACAAAACGAACAGGAACTACAGAAACAAGCATAACCAACCGATTGCAAGACATGGAACAGAGAATCTCTGACGCTGAAGACATGATAGAGAAAATAGATTCGTCAGTCAAAGAAAACAATAAAGACAAAAAAGTCCTAACACAAAACGTCCAGGAAATTTGGGACACCATGAAAAGACCAAACCTAAGAATAATAGGGATAGAAGAAGGAGAAGAATACCAACTCAAAGGCACAGAAAATATATTCAACAAAATCATAGAAGAAAACTTTCCTAACCTAAAGAAAGAAATACCTATGAAGATACAAGAAGCTTACAGAACACCGAATAGGCTGGATCCAAAAAAAAAGTCCCCTCGCCACATAATAATCAAAACACTAAACACACAGAATAAAGAAAAAATATTAAGAGCTGCAAAGGAAAAGGACCAAGTAACATATAAAGGCAAACCCATCAGAATAACACCAGACTACTCAATAGAGACTATGAAAGCTAGAAGATCATGGACAAACCTCATGCAGACACTAAGAGACCACGGATGCCAACCCAGACTATTATACCCAGCAAAACTCTCAATCACCATAGGCGGAGTAAACAAAATATTCCAGGATAAAACCAGATTTAATCAATACCTGTCCACAAACCCAGCCCTACAGAAAGCACTAGAAGGGAAAATTCAACCCAAAGAAGCTAAACACATCCATGAAAAATCAAGCAATAGATAATCCTACACCAACATACACCACAGAAGGACAACACAACACAACCAAAAAAATAACAGGAATTAACAATCACTGGTCATTAATATCCATCAATATCAATGGTCTCAACTCACCTATAAAAAGACACAGGCTAACAGAATGGATAAGA
Source organism: Peromyscus leucopus (assembly GCF_004664715.2). Lineage (NCBI taxonomy): Eukaryota > Metazoa > Chordata > Mammalia > Rodentia > Cricetidae > Peromyscus > Peromyscus leucopus. The sequence goes on from NC_051080.1 coordinate 46,251,879, forward strand.
AAACAGGACCCATCCATATGCTGCATACAAGAAACACACCTTAACTCCAAAGACAGACACTACCTCCGAGTAAAGGGCTGGGAAAAGGTTTTCCAAGCAAATGGACCTAAGAAACAAGCTGGTGTAGCTATCCTAATATCTAATAAAATAGACTTCAAACTAAAATCAATCAAAAGAGACCAGGATGGACATTACATATTCATCACGGGAAAAATCCACCAAGATGAAGTCTCGATTCTAAACATTTATGCTCCAAATACAAAAGCACCCACATTCATAAAAGAAACACTACTAAAGTTTAAAACGCACATCAAACCCCACACATTAGTAGTGGGAGATTTTAACACACCACTCTCACCAAAAGATAGATCTACCAGACTGAAACTTAACAAAGAAATAAAGGACCTAACAGATGTTATGACTCAAATGGACCTAATAGATATCTACAGAATATTCCATCCTAACACAGAAGAATATACCTTCTTCTCAGCACCCCATGGAACCTTCTCAAAAATTGACCACATGCTTGGACACAAAACAAATCTCAACAGATACAAAAAAATTGGAATAACCTCCTGTATCTTATCAGACCACCATGCCTTAAAATTAGAACTCAATAACAACAAAAATTATAGAAAACCCACAAACTCATGGAAACTGAATAATGCCCACCTGAAACATCAATGGGTCAAGGAAGAAATAAAGACAGAAATTAAAGAGTTCCTAGAATTCAATGAAAATGAAAGTACAACATACCCAAACTTATGGGACACTATGAAAGCAGTGCTAAGAGGAAAATTCATAGCTCTAAATGCACACATAAAGAAGATGGAGCAATCCCATACCAAGGAATTAACAGCACAACTGAAAGCTCTAGAACAAAAAGAAACAAACTCACCCAGGAGAAATAGACGCCAGGAAATAATCAAATTGAGGGCTGAAATCAACGAAATAGAAAACAAGAGAACAATACAAAAAATCAATGAAACAAAGAGTTGGTTCTTTGAAAAAATCAACAAGATAGACAAACCACTAGCCAAATTAACCAAAAGGCAAAGAGAGAGCACCCAAATTCACAAAATCAGAAATGAAAAGGGAGACATAACAACAGACAATGAGGAAATCCAGAGAATCATCAGATCATACTTCAAAAACCTGTACTCCACAAAAATGGAAAACCAGGAAGAAATGGACAATTTTCTGGATAAATACCAAATACCAAAATTAAATCAAGACCAGATAAACCATTTAAATAGACCAATAACCCCTAAAGAAATAGAAACAGTCATCAAAAGTCTCCCAACTAAAAAAAGCCCAGGACCAGATGGTTTCAGTGCAGAATTCTACCAGACTTTCAAAGTAGAACTAATACCAATCCTCTTCAAAGTGTTCCACACAATAGAAACAGAAGGAACACTACCAAACTCTTTTTATGAGGCTACAATTACCCTGATACCCAAACCACACAAAGATGCAACAAAGAAAGAGAACTACAGACCAATCTCCCTCATGAACATTGATGCAAAAATACTCAACAAAATATTGGCAAACCGAATCCAAGAATACATCAAAACAATCATCCATCACGACCAAGTAGGATTCATCCCAGGATGCAAGGATGGTTCAACATACGGAAATCAGTCAATGTAATACACCATATAAACAAACTGAAAGAAAAAAACCACATGATCATCTCCCTAGATGCTGAAAAAGCCTTTGACAAAATCCAACACCCCTTCATGATAAAGGTCTTAGAAAGAATAGGAATACAAGGAACATTTCTAAACATAATAAAAGCAATTTATAGCAAGCCAACAGCAAACATCAAATTAAATGGAGAGAAACTCAAAGCGATACCACTAAATTCAGGAACAAGACAAGGCTGTCCACTCTCCCCATATTTATTCAATATAGTACTAGAAGTTCTAACTAGAGCAATAAGACAACAAAAGGAGATCAAAGGGATACAAATTGGCAAGGAAGAAGTCAAACTTTCACTATTTGCAGATGATATGATAGTATACATAAGTGACCCCAAAAACTCTACCAGGGAACTTCTACAGCTGATAAACTCCTTCAGTAAAGTGGCAGGATACAAGATCAACTCAAAAAAATCAGTAGCCCTCCTATACACAAATGATAAAAGGGCTGAGAAAGAAGTCAGAGAAACATCACCCTTTACAATAGCCACAAATAATATAAAATACCTTGGGATAACACTAACTAAACAAGTGAAAGACCTTTTTGATAAGAACTTTAAATCTCTAAAGAAAGAAATTGAAGAAGATATCAGAAAATGGAAGGATCTCCATGCTCATGGGTAGGTAGGATTAACATAGTAAAAATGGCAATCTTACCAAAAGCAATCTACAGATTCAATGCAATCCCCATCAAAATCCCAACACAATTCTTCACAGACTTGGAAAGAAAAATACTCAACTTTATATGGAAAAACAAAAGACCCAGGATAGCTAAAAGAATCCTATATGATAAAGCAACCCTTGGAGGCATCACCATCCCGGACCTCAAACTCTACTATAGAGCCATAGTAATAAAAACAGCTTGGTACTGGTGTAAAAACAGACATACGGACCAATGGAATCGAATTGAAGACCCTGACATTAATCCATGCACATATGAACACCTGGTTTTTGACAAAGGAGCCAAAACTATACAATGGAACAAAGAAAGTATCTTCAACAAATGGTGCTGGCATAACTGGATGTCAATATGTAAAAGATTACAAATAGATCCATATCTGTCACCATGCACAAAACTCAAGTCCAAGTGGATCAAAGACCTAAACATAAATCCAGTTACACTAAACTTAATAGAAAAGAAAATAGGAAGCACTCTTGAACGCATTGGCACTGGAGACCATTTCCTAAATAAAACACCGACAGCACAGACCCTGAGCACAACCATTAATAAATGGGACCTCTCAAAACTGAGAAGCTTTTGCAGGGCAAAAGACACAGTCAAGAAGACAAAAAGACAGCCAACAGATTGGGAAAAGATCTTCACCAATCCCACATCTGACAGAGGATTGATCTCCACAATATATAAAGAACTCAAGAAACTAGACATCAAAGCACTGAACAGTCCAATTAAAAAATGGGCTAAAGAGCTAAACAGAGAATTCACAAAACAAGAACTACAAATGGCTGAAAGACATTTAAAGAAATGCTCAACATCCTTAATCATCAGAGAAATGCAAATCAAAACGACTCTGAGATACCACCTTACACCTGCTAGAATGGCTAAGATCAAAAACACCAATGACAACCAATGTTGGAGAGGATGTGGAGCAAAGGGAACACTCCTCCACTGTTGGTGGGAATGTAAACTTGTACAACCACTGTGGAAATCAGTATGGCGGTTTCTCAGAAAATTAGGAATCGAACTACCTCAAGACCCAGCCATACCACTCTTGGGCATATACCCAAAGAATGCTGATACATACCATAAAGATACATGCTCATCTATGTTCATAGCAGCACTATTTGTAATAGCCAGAACCTGGAAACAGCCTAGATGCCCATCAACGGAAGAATGGATGAAAAAAATGTGGTACATATACACAATGGAGTACTACTCAGCAGAGAAAAACAATGAAAGCATGAAATTTGCAGGCAAATGGATGGAACTAGAAAAAATCATCCTGAGTGAGGTAACCCAAACCCAGAAAGACAGTTATGGTATGTACTCACTCATTGGTGGATTCTAGATATAAAATGAACAATCAGACCACAACCCATAGAACCATAAAGGCTATATATATATATATATAGCATGGAGGTCCCTAGGACGACTGTGGCTTATAATAAATTTCAGTTTTACTCAATTATTGAAAAAAAATAGCCAAATGAATAGAAACACATGAACTATGAACCAAAGGCTGAGGGGCTCCCAGCTGGATCAGGCCCTCTGAATAGGTGAGACAGTTGATTGGCTTGATCAGTTTGGGAGGCATCTAGGCAGTGGGACCAAGTCCTGTGCTCAATGCATGAATTGGCTGTTTGAAACCAGGAACTTATGCAGGGACACTTGGCTTAGTCTGGGCAGAAGGGACTGGACCTCCCTGGACTGAGTCTACCAAGTTGATCACAGTCCTCGGGGGAGGACTTGTCCTGGAGGAGGTGGGAATGGAGGGTGGGCTGGGGGTAAGGGGAGGGCGTGGGAGGGGGAGAATAGGGGAACCCATGGCTGATATGTAGAATTGAATGGTATTGTAAAATAAAAAATATATATCACAAATAAAAAAAAAATTAACAAGAAAAACAAACAAACAAAAAAAAAAAAAACAACAACAACAAAAAAAGAGTGCTTTTCCTTGATGTTGACATTGTGCATGCCCTTGTAGCTGTTGTATTCTGTCCACAGAATGTTAAAAAAAAAAAAAAAAAAAAAAGTCGGTCACAGACTCCTCCCCTCTCTTCTGCTCCCCCACCCCCCCACCCCGCCCCACATGTCTTTTACAGGCCTGGTCATTCTCTTCTGTCCCCCCACCCACCCACCCAATAAAGCTCTGATACTGGGTTTTGTCGTGCCTCATGACCTTTCCTCACAGAGTAAAAGCGCTGTATTTACAACCAACAGAAACAACTTGTGCCCAGTGCATGGCACCATTCCCTGGTGGCGATCCTGGACTAACTAAGTGAAGAAGTGCGCTGAGCGTAGGTATTCATCAATTTCTGCTTCCTGACTGTAGATTCAGCGTCGTCAGGTCCAAAGGAAACTCCTGTTCCCCAAACTCCAAAAGGCAGTTCAGACATCCAGAAATGAGCTCAAGCCGGACTATAGGATTTCTGGCAGTGAGATAAAAGCCAGCATTCCTTAGGAATTTGTTAAACTGGTTCCCATCTGCCAAAAGGAGTCATTTCTCTTACCTCTGGTAGAAGGGACATACGACTACCTGTGGTGCCTATCATCATCATCATCATCATCATCATCATCATCATCTCAAAGCGCATCGGCCTCCAGGCTCCCTCAATATCACGAGTACCTATTATACATTTCACCGTCCACACTAGCATCCTAGCCCTTCTCACCTCCTCCTCTACCCTAAACTCCCTCCAGCTCATGCACTTCCCTCCCCAGCTACCCACCTTGTAACCCAGCTGTTCTCTCTTACTCCCACTTATATTCTCTCTCTTATGCTCTTTTCTCTCTTGCTATCTCACTATCTCCACTGTTCTCTCCCACTCTGTCCTTTCCCAAGACCTGGCCATGTCCAGTCTGCTGGTCGTGTTCAATCTACTCCCCCCGCCCCCCCCTTCTCTGGACTCGTCCAGACGCCTCTGTCTGTTCGCTCTCATGCCTACAGTAAAACCTTAACCGTAACATGGAGCAGCCACGGCAGTGTCTTTGCTGCCCCCCCCCCACACACACACACATACGGAGGTGAGCAGCTACTTCAAGCTCCCACTCCCTAGACTTTCCCACTTTGATGGGGTGACCTTGAACTGTGAACCATAACTAACCTTTTCTCCTGCAAATTGCTTTGGCCACAGTGTTCTATTGCAGCAACAGAAATGTAACTTAAGACATCATCACTCCAGTTCTCCTCCCAACACTGATGCGAAAACATTGCCATCTTGTGGAAGTTGCTAATTTCTCTGGATTTAGTGTCTTCAGTTACACATGAGTATGGCATCCTTTGTGACCCTCTCTCACACCTCTTTCTTACAAACTTCCCACTAGGATCCATCAAAGTAAAAACCGTGAACACGGCAATGTTCTTGCTATGTGGCATGTTATGGTGTGGAAGACCCATAGAGGAAACCAGCACCTAAGTCCCTTCCTCTTGGCACCGTCTCCCAGAATTCCTCTAAGTGAGCTGCCCCTCCCCCAGCTACCTGGATACCCGACTGCCTAGGTGCTCCCAGCAGAGTCACTCTCAGAAAGAGACCCTTTTCTCCTTGAATCTGAAAGGGTGTGGAGCTACGACTGTTGTAGCTGGTTATCACCACAGGGGAGAGTTGTCAGAAAGGAGCTGATGTAGACACTGTGGGAGCCACGGGTGGAGAAACATCTCTTGGTTTCAGATACATTGTGAATGTACAGGAAGAGCTTCACTCTTTCTATTTTTCCCTTTCTATTTTGAACTTTATTTTTTAGATTTACTTATTTTTTAATGTGTATGAGTATTTTGCCTGTATGTATTATGTTCACCACACATGTGCCGGGTACCCTCAGAGGTTAGAAGAGAGTGCCAGATCCTCTGAAACTGGAGTTAGAAATGGTTATGAGCCATCCTGTGGGTGCTAAGGACCAAACCAGGGCCTTGGCAAGAGCAGCAAACGCTCTTACCTGCTGAACCACCAACATCTGACCTCCCCAGGCGTCTTAGGTAGGGTTTCTATTGCTGTGAAGAGACACCATGACCATGGCAACTCTTTAAGAAACATTTAATTAGGGTGGTGGTTTACAGTTTCAGAGGTTCAGTCTATTATCATCATGGCGAGAAGCATGGTGGCATGCGGGCAGACATGGTGCTGGAGAGGAAGCTGAGAGTTCTTACATCTTGACTCACAGACAACAGGAAGTGGTCTGTCCCACTGGGCGTGGCTTGAGGGTATATGAGACCTCAAAGCCCGCCTCCACAGTGACACTTCCTCCAACAAGGCCACGCCTCCTAAAAGTGCCACTCCCTTTGGGGGCCATTTTCTTTCAAACCACCACACCGTGTGTGTACATGTATAAATAAATACATTTATATTGTTTGAAGACATTACATTTGTAGTCATTTGCTACAGAGGTCATGGGAAATTGACAGCGTCAAGAGTCTTCAATTTGCTCCCTGAGCAGGTGGGAGCATGCCCACCTGTTTAGGTATGGTGGGAACATGCCCACCTGTGTAGGTATGATGGGAACATGCCCACCTGTGTAGGTATGGTGGGAACATGCCCACCTGTGTAGGTATGATGGAAGCATGCCCACCTGTGTAGGTATGGTGGGAACATGCCCACCTGTGTAGGTATGGTGGGAACATGCCCACCTGTGTAGGTATGGTGGGAGCATGCCCATCTGTGTAGGTATGATGGGAGCATGCCCACCTGTGTAGGTATGGTGGGAACATGCCCACCTGTGTAGGTATGGTGAGAACATGCCCACCTGTGTAGGTATGGTGAGAACATGCCCACCTGTGTAGGTATGATGGGAACATGCCCACCTGTGTAGGTATGATGGGAGCATGCCCACCTGTGTAGGTATGATGGGAGCATGCCCACCTGTGTAGGTATAGTGAGAACATGCCCACCTGTGTAGGTATAGTGAGAATATGCCCACCTGTGTAGGTATGGTGGGAACATGCCCACCTGTGTAGGTATGATGGGAACATGCCCACCTGTGTAGGTATGGTGGGAACATGCCCACCTGTGTAGGTAAGGTGGGAACATGCCCACCTGTGTAGGTATGATGGGAACATGCCCACCTGTGTAGGTATGATGGGAGCATGCCCGCCTGTGTAGGTATGATGGGAGCATGCCCACCTGTGTAGGTATAGTGAGAACATGCCCACCTGTGTAGGTATAGTGAGAACATGCCCACCTGTGTAGGTATAGTGAGAATATGCCCACCTGTGTAGGTATAGTGAGAACATGCCCACCTGTGTAGGTATAGTGAGAATATGCCCACCTGTGTAGGTATGGTGGGAACATGCCCACCTGTGTAGGTATGGTGGGAACATGCCCACCTGTGTAGGTATGATGGGAACATGCCCACCTGTGTAGGTATGGTGGGAACATGCCCACCTGTGTAGGTATGATGGGAACATGCCCACCTGTGTAGGTATGATGGGAACATGCCCACCTGTGTAGGTATGATGGGAACATGCCCACCTGTGTAGGTATGATGGGAACATGCCCACCTGTGTAGGTATGGTGGGAACATGCCCACCTGTGTAGGTATGGTGGGAACATGCCCACCTGTGTAGGTATGATGGGAGCATGCCCACCTGTGTAGGTATGGTGGGAACATGCCCACCTGTGTAGGTATGGTGGGAACATGCCCACCTGTGTAGGTATGGTGGGAACATGCCCACCTGTGTAGGTATGGTGGGAACATGCCCACCTGTGTAGGTATGATGGGAACATGCTCACCTGTGTAGCTACAGCAGTAAGCGAAGGTGTCTGGCAGTACTTCTACTGAAACCAACCTGAGTTCAGATCCCCCACAACCCATTTGTCCCCTAATCTGTTCCCATCTTTTGTTTACACGGTGTCTTGACAGTGCCAGCGTCCCTCTGTTCAGCCTGCAGAGTATGTTGCGTCTTGTCAGTCAGATGACAAATTCTTCTCCTGCGTGTGTGTTCTTTTACTAACTATGCATTTTGAGAAATTACGTTTTAGGTGGCTACTGATTGCTTGCATTATAATAATTAAAAGTAGCCTTTGTGTAGAATCTTTACATCTCAGTCTTCAGTAAACTTAAGCCCACCCCCTTTCTAGTCAAGACTGATTCTCCACTGTGTTTTTTATTTTATTTGTTTGTTTGAGAAAGGGTCTCACTATGTAGTCCTGGCTGGCCTGGAACTCACTCTGTAGACCAGGCTAGCCTTGGACTCACAGAGATCCACCTGCCTCTGCCTCCTGAATGCTGGGATTAAAGGCGTGTGCCACCACACTAGGCTTGATGGTTGTTTTTGAGACAGAGTCTCAGGTAGTCCAGGCTGGCTTTAAACGTGATGCATATCAGAGGCTGACCTTGAACTATTGATCTTGCATTCACCTCCAAGGCCCTGGGATGCAGACATTTTGACTGTACATGTCACTGCATCCAGTTTCTCTACTGGGTTTTAGAAAAGAGGCCGGCTTGGGCTGCGTAGCAAATTTAAGACTAGCCTGGGTTGTAGAGTGAGACCCTGTCTTTTCTTTTTATTATTATTTTTAAAGGAATTAATTCAAATGATGTAAGATGGAGAAACACAGCAAAGGTTCTAGAGCTTTCTGCTCTCCACTCAGTGGTCCAGGATGGCCTCACTGCCCTTATCTCCTTCTTCTTGTGTAAACAGGGATTATAACAATACTGTATTAGTTGGCCCAGGCTGCTGTAGAAAATACAGTGAACTTGGCAGCTTACAAACAAGAAAAATGTGTATCATCCAGTTCTGGAGACTCTGGGCAGTGGCTTGAGGCTCCAGAAACAAGTAAAATACATCGATAAATGTGACCACATAGATCAACACAAACCCAACACCGCTGTGTTTTTAGATTGTAGCTTCTCTCCCCATGAGTTAACATGCAAATATGTATAAACAATAACTATAGACCTTTGTTAATAAACCTGCAATGCATAAAGATATGATCTGTGAGGACAACCATAGAAGGGGATGGACTATATGGGAGCTGTGTTTTAATTTCATATTAAAGCAATATGAATTCAAAACATTGTTTATTTCTTTCTAAAAATCAAAGACTAGGGAGATGTCTCGATGGTCAAGTTGGTTAACTTGTTGCTCTTGCAGAGGCCCTGGGTTTGGTTCCCAGCACCCACATGGTGGCTGGCAAGTGTCCATCATTCCAGTTCCATGGACTGACGCATTCTTCTGACCTCTGCAGGCACCAAACATGGGCAGTGCACGTACATACATGCAGCCACAACACTCATACAAATAAGACAAAAACAAGAACAGCTTCCACATTAAACAAAAATCCAACAGAAGGAAGCCATCGCAGAGGAACAAGGGACTCTGATTTCATTTCCAGCCCTCTCTTCTGGTTAACCCCACAGTCATCTGGTGAAATCAAGACCTGGTGAAATCAAGATGTGGCCTATCTCAGACATGCTTCTCAAGCAATTGGGCATAAATACAGGAGCCAGTTCTGTTCTGTTCTCTGTCTTTTCAGACTTTCCTACTCTCTGTAGGTCGTTTCAGGAGAGACCTTGTATTAAAAACCAAGAACAGAGCTGGGGAGGTGGCTTGGTCCATAGAGAGCTGTACGAGCGTGAGGACCTGAGTTCAGATCCCCCACAACCCACCTGAGAAATGGATGGTGTGGTGTGCATCTGCAATCCCAGCACTGGAGGTGGAAACAGGAGGCTCCCCCAGGGCTGACTTGCTAGCCAGCTAGTCTAGTAGAATTGGTGGGCTCCAGCATCCGTGAGAGACCCTGCCTCAAAAGATCAAGGTGGGGCTAAAAGGTGGTTAAGAGCACTTGCTGTTCTTCTAGAGGACCTGAGTGTAGTTGCTAGCATCCACATCAGGTAGCTCAAAAGTACCGGTCATTCCAGATTCATGAGATCTGAACACACACACACACACACACACACACACACACACACACACAGAGTAAACAAACAAATAAATAATTTTAAAATTCTTTTCTCATACATTACATCCTGACCCTGTTTCCCCTCCCTCCACCCCTCTCCCCCAGGTCCACTTCTCTGTTTCTCTTCAGAAAAGAGCAGGCTTCCCAGGGATATCAACTGGACACGGCATAACAAGATGCAATATGACTAGGCACAAATCCTCATATCAAGGTTGGATGAGGCAACTCACTAGGAGGAAAAGGGTCCCAAGAGCAGGTGAGAGAGTCAGAGACACCCCCCCACTGTGGTGGTATTCTAATTGTACTGAAATGTGATTTTAATTGTATGTTAATAAATAAAGTTGCCCGGAGGTCAGAGCTATTAGAGCCATAGACAGAGTGTGGCAGTGGTGGCGCACGCCTTTAATCCCATCGATCTCTGTGTGTCCAGGGATACAGCCAGCATTGGAGACATATGCCTTTAAGACCTGGGGGGCTGTACATACAGACAGTGACGAGGCAGTTATGTGTTTGGGTTTACAACCAATGAGAAGGCAGAATGACTATGAAACGACTTACACACAGGGAAATAGCTCTCTTTTGGGAAGCTGGAACCACTGCAAGAGGAAGGGTGAGATTTTAGCTCTGAGCTCTGATCTCTTGGCTTTCTCTTTTACATTGGTTCTGTGTTTCTTATTTAATAAGATGGTTGGTTACATCTATACCCTCTCCCATAGTTAGGCTTCCTGTAAGAACATCAAACTACGCAATCACAGCATGTGTGCACAGATCCATAGGGGTTCCATGATTGCTGCTTTAGTCTCTGTGAGTCCCTGTAAGCCCTGTTTAGTCGATCCTGTGGGCTGTGTTCTCCTGGTGTCCTTGACCCCTCTGGCTCCTACAATCCTTCCTCTCCCTCTTCTGCAGGGTTCCCCGAGCCCCACCTAATGTTTGGCTGTGGGTTTCTGCATCTGTTTCCATCAGTTGCTGGATGAAGCCTCTCTGATGATGATTGGGCTAGGCACCAATCTGTGAGTATAGCAGAGAATCATTAGGAGTCATTTCACTGACTTAGGTGGGGGGCAATTGTGTTTAGTTCTATCCTATGTTTCTGGGCTATCCAGCCTCTGGTTCCTGGTCAGCTAGGCAGTGTCCGGCATGGGCTCCCTCTCATGGCATGGGCCTCAAGTTGGACCAGTCATTGTTTGACCATTCAGACAAGTTCTGTCCCACCACTACCCCAGCACATTTTGCAGGCAGGATGAATGATAGGTCAAAAAAAATGATAGGTTTTGTGGCTGGGTTGATGTTCCAGTCCCTCCACTGGAGGTCTTGCCTGGTTACAGGAGACGGCTGATTCAGGCTCTGTATCTCCCATTGCCAGGAGTCTTCTCCAGGGTCGCCCTCATAGATTCCTGGGAGTTTCTACTACATTAGGTTTCCACCCCACCCCCTACCCGAAATGCCCCCAATTCCAGTCATCTCTCCCTTCATCTCTCTGCCACTATCTGATCCCTCCTATCCCCATGCCCACCTGCCCACAGTCCACCCACAAAATCTATTTCTCCTTCCCAGGGAGATCCATGCATCCCCCCAGCCCTCACTGATACTTAGCCTCTCTGCATCTGTGGACTGTAGCATGGTTATTCTTTACTTTACAGCTAATATCCATTTCTAAGTGAGTACATATCATACTTGACTTTCTGGGTCTGGGTTATATCACTCAAGATCATCTTTTCTAGTTCCAACCATTTGCCTGCAAATTTCATGATGTCATTTTTTTTAACAGCTGAGTAATATACCATTGTGTAAGTGTACCACATTTTCTTTATCCATTCTTCTGTTAAGGGTCTTCTAGGTTGTTTCCAGTTTCTAGTTATTATGAATAAAGCTGACATGAACATAGATGAGCAAGTGTCCTTGTGGTAGGATGAAGCATCCTTTGGATATATGCCCAAGGGTGGTAGAGTTTGGTTTTGAGGTAGATCGACTCTGATGAACTGCCATACTGATTTCCATAGTGGCTGTACAAGTTTACACTCCCACAAGAAGTGGAGGACTGTTCCCCGTGTTCTACATCCTCTCCAGCATGAGCTGTCACTTGTGTATTGATCTTATCCATTCTGACAGGTGTAAAATGGAATCTCAAAGTTGTTTTGATTTGCATTTCCCTGATGGCTAAGGATGTTCAACAATTCTCTTTTGTTTTATTTTTAAGAGATTTATTTATTTTATGTATGTGAGTGCTCTATCTAGATGTATGTCTGCACACCAGAAGAGGGCATCAGATCCTGTTATAGATGGTTGTGAGTCACCATGTGATTGCTGGGAATTGAACTCAGAACCTCTAGAAGAGCAGCTAGTGCTCTTAACTGCTGAGCTATCTCTCCAGCCCAATGTTGAACATTTTTTTTAAATACTTACCAGACATTTGAGATTCCTTTGTTGAGAAGTCTTTGTTTAGATATGTACCCCATTTCTTAATTAGATTATTTGGTTTGTTCATGTCTAGGTTCTTGAGTTCTTTTTATATTTTGGATATTAGCCTTCTGTCAGATGTGGAGTTGATGAAAATCTTTTCACATCCTGTAGGCTGCCATTTTGTCCTATTGATGTTGTCCTTTGCCTTACAGAAGCTTTTCATTTTCATGAGGTCCCATTTATTAATTGTTGATCTTAGTGCCTGAGCTATCAGTGTTCTGTTCAGGAAGTTGTCTGCTGTGCTGATGTGTGTTGCGGTAACGCCCGCATTACCGATACCCATTTACCATGTCTGAGCGAAGGGCTGCGGATTAAAAATAGAGACAAGAGACAGCGAGTCATTCGCCACGATTGGATGTCGAATGCCGTTTATTGAAAGAGGGAAGAAACCTTAAATACAGGCTTACAGCACAAATGGAGGAACCCCCGGAGGGCAGAAGTTCGCTATCAATGGTCTACATTCCAGACACAATGTTCTACATTCTTGCATCTAAGTAGTTAACGCCCAAAATGCAGGATACACAAACAAGGAACTTCCCTTAAGCATTCAGAAGGGTGGATACCGGCAGGGAATCTGAATAGGGAGGACAAGGTCAAGGATCAAGGTCAGCAAGCAAGGCTGCAGCCACTCACAGTCGGGGGCCAGGGCCCATGGCGCCCACAGATGTGTTCAAAATTATTTCCCACTTTCTCTTCCATCAGGTTCAGTGTATATGATTTTATGTTGAGGTCTTTGATCTACTTGGCCTTGAGTTTTATGCATGATGATAAATATAGATGTATTTGTAATCTTGTACATGCAGATATCCAGTTAGACCAGCACCATTTGTTGAAGATGCTTTCTATTTTCCATAGTATATTTCTGGCTTTTTAATCAAAGATCAGGTGTCCATAGGTGTGTGGTTTGTCTAGGTCTTTAATTCGATTCTATTGATCAGCCTGCCTGTTTTAATGCCAATACCATGCAGTTTTTATTGCTGCTGCTCTGTAGTACAGCTTGAAATCAGGGATTGTGATACCTCTAGAAGTTTTTTGTTTGTTTGTTTGGTTGGTTGGTTTTTCGAGACAGGGTTCTCTGTGTAGCTTTGTGCCTTTCCTGGATCTCACTCTGTAGACCAGGCTGGCCTTGAACTCACAAAGATCCACCCGGCTCTGCCTCCCCAGTGCTGGGATTAAAGGTGTGCACCACCATCGCCTGGTTCCCTAAATTCTTTAAGACCTTTATCATGAAGGAGTGTTGGGTTTTTTCAAGGGCTTTTTCAGCATCTGATGAGATGATCATGTGGACTTTTTTCTTTCAGTTTGTTTATATGGTGGATTACATTGACTGATTTTCTTACTTGATCATGGTGATTGATCTTTTTGATATGTTTTTTTTCTTTTTGATATGTTTTTGGATTTTGTTTGCAAATATTTTATTGAGTATTTTTGCATCTATGCTCATGAGGGAAATTGGTTTGTAATTCTCTTTCTTCATTGACTCTGTATGTGGTTTGGATATCAGGGTGACCTCATAAAATATTTTTGGCAATGTTCCTTCTGTTTCTATTTTGGGGAATAATTTGAGGAATATTGGTGTTAGCTCTTCTTTGAAAGTCTGGTAGAATTCTGAGCTAAAACCAGCTGGTCTGGGCTCTTTTGGTTGGGAGACTTTTAATGAATGCTTCTATTTCCTTAGAGGAAATAGAATTTAAATTGTTTATTTGATTTTGATTTAACTTTGTAAGTGGCATCTATTGAGTAAATAGTCAATTTCTTTTAGATTTTCCAATTTTGTAGAGTACAGGTTTTTTGTTTTGTTTGGTTTGGTTTGGTTGGTTGGTTTTCAAGACGGGGTTTCTCTGTGTAGCCCTGGCTGTCCTGGAACTAGCTTTATAGACCAGCATGTGCCACTACCATCTGGCCTGACAACAGGTTATTAAAGTCCTCAGTGTCTGTTGTTATGTCCCCCTTTAGGTTTCTGATTTTGCTAATTTGGATATTCTCTCTGTGTCTTTTAGTTAGTTTGGATAAGGGTTTGTCTATCTTTCTGATTTTCTCAAAGAATCAACTCCTTGTTTCATTGATTCTTTGTATTGTTCTCTTTGTTCCTATTTTATGGGGAGCCAGCCCCAAGTGTGTAAGAGCAGGCCAGTTGGCCCCACCCCTTGCCGGCTTTGGCACTTGGATGAGCTGGCCCAGTCTTTCGCCAGGGCAATGCTGGAGAGTTGATCTTGATGGCATGGGCGCAGGAGAGCAGGCAGGTGAATCAACTCAACTACTACCCAGGCCCAGATCTAGGGCTTTGAGTTGGCCTACCCCAACATCTACCCATCTAAGAACTGCTGGAGCATGTGAAGGGGCTGACCCTGCAGAACCAAAGCTGCAGGATCTCCATGCCTCTGGGCAACAGCAGAATATCTGAGAGGAGTCCCAGTGTGGATCCAGTATTAATGGTGGGGCAGAAGCCAGGGGCCTTGAACCAGACCAATGACTCATTGCAATGAACATTTGCAGACTGTTTGAGCAAAAGGGTATACTATGTGACACACCACGATACGTCACAGCTTCCACAGCAAAATGTTTTGCTTTGTTTTTGTTGTTTGTTTTTATTCCTTTGGGGGGAAGATTGCAAGGGCAGAAGGTGGATATGGAGGGAAGGGGAGATGAATGGAATTGGGGTACATGATGTGAAATTCACAAAGAAGCAATAAAAAGTTTTTTAAAAATGGTGCTCATAGACGCGTAGGGAGTGGTGCTTTAGGAGGTGTGGTCTTGTTGGAGTAGGTGTGGTCTTGTTGGAGTAGGTGTGGTCTTGTTGGAGTAGGTGTGGTCTTGTTGGAGTAGGTGTGGCTTTGTTGGAGTAGGTGTGGTTTTGTTGGAGTAGGTGTGGTCTTGTTGGAGTAGGTGTGGTCTTGTTGGAGTAGGTGTGGTTTTGTTGGAGTAGGTGTGGTCTTGTTGGAGTAGGTGTGGTCTTGTTGGAGTAGGTGTGGTCTTGTTGGAGTAGGTGTGGTTTTGTTGGAGTGGGTGTGGTTTTGTTGGAGTGGGTGTGGTCTTGTTGGAGTAGGTGTGGTCTTGTTGGAGTAGGTGTGGTCTTGTTGGAGGAGGTGTGGTCTTGGACTAGGTGTGGTTTTGTTGGAGGAGGTGTGTCCCTTGGGGGTGGGCTCTGAGGTCTCATAAGCTCAAGTCAAGCCTAGTGGCTCAGGCTCTCTTCCTGCTGCCTGTGGATCCAGATGTGGAATTCTCAGCTCCTTCTCCAGCACCATGTCTGCCCGAATGCTACCATGTCTCATTATGATGATAATGGACTAAAAACCTCTGAACTATAAACTAGTCCCAGTTAAATGTTTTCCTTTATAAGAATTGCCATGGTCATGGTGTCTCTTCACAGCAGTAAAACCCTAACTGAGACAGTCCTCAACAACTGAACCAGCTAAAAATCAAACAAATCATTAGGCAGTTGTGATATATTGTGTATCCCAATAAAGCTTGCCTTCGGATCAGAGGAAAGAGCCAGCCACTAGATTAGACACAGAGGTCAGGCAGTGGTGACACACACCCTTAATCCTGGCATTCGGGAGGTAGAGATCCATCTGGACTTCTGTGGGTTCAATGCCACACTGGGAACAGAACCAGGCAGTGGTGGCACACACCTTTAATCTTAGTACTGGAAAGCACACACGCCTTTAATCCCAGGAAGTGATGGCAGGGCAGAGAAAGTTATATAAGGTGTGAGGAAACAGGAACTAAGGCAGTTCAGCTGAGACCCTTTCTGGTGAGGACTCAGAGGCTTTCAGTCTGAGGAAACAGGATCGACTGAGGTTGGCTGTGGCTTCTGACCTTTCAGCTTTTACCCCAATATCTGCCTCCGGAGTTTTTGTTAAAAGACCATCCAAGATTCGAACAACAGGCAGTCCTGTAATCCCAGCACTCAGAAGGCTGAAGCAGGAAGATTCTGAGTTCTACAAGTTCAGGGCCAACCTGATGTCACTAAAAAATCCTTTCTAGGGATTAGACATAAGCAATGTCGACCCCTCCTCTCATGGTCCCAACATATAACAAACCAAAACACAATTCTGCCAAAATCCAATGGATTATGAGGTTTCCTTACGGAGCATAGGTGAGGTATGAACACCTCTTTTCAGTCCTCCCCTCCCACCATCCCGCAACAAGCTATATCTGCTGAAAAGCCTTTCCCAGAAGGAATGAGGCCTTAGAGCAGGTTTCTCAACCTGTGGGTCATGACCCCATTTGGGGACAGCATATCAGATATTTGCATTACATTTCATAACAGTTGCAAAATTATAGTTATGAAGTAGCAATGAAAATAATTTTATGGCTGGGGGTCATCACAACATGAAGCACTAAATTAAAGGGTCTCAGCATTAGGAAGGTTGAGAACCACTTCCTTAGATGGAGCCCCTCCCTAATCTCTACTCCTCTATCCCCTCCCCAGACTGTGTGCAAGATAGTCAGGGGGCAATCCCATGTTCTCCTCTGCCTCTAGGGAGGGTACAAACTGTCATCAAGCTCAGCTGGGATCATATTTTTGCAAGGGGGCACAGCTGAATGCCGGCACCATGATGACAGTTGCTTGTAGACAGTTACTCATGGCCCCTGGGTTACATAAGGGATCCACACAGTGAGGTCCTGTCCCAATAAAACTGCTATTACTGGAGCTGAGGAGATGGCTCAGTGGTTAAGAGCGTTGGCTGTTCCTCAAGAGGACCTGGGTTCTATTCCCAGCACTGGTATGGCAATTCCCAGCTGTCTGCAACTCCAGTCCCAGAGGGTCTGATGCCCTCTTCTGGTCTCTTCAGGCACTGCATGCATATGGTACCCAGACATACATCCAGGCAAAACACTCATATGCATAAAATAAAGTCTCAAAAAAACTAAAAACTACTAGTAGTAGTAATAGTAGTCATAATAATAAAAAGCAAATGAACCAAAATGGAATTGCCTTAATTAGGGTTTCTATTGCTGTGAAGAGACACTATGACCATGGCAACTCTGTAAAGGAAAACATTTAATTGGGGGTTGGCTTATAGTTCAGAGATTTAGTCTATTATGGTCATAGAAGGAAGCACAGCAGCATGCAGGCAGACATGGTGCTGGAGGAGTAGCTGAGGGTTCTATATCTGGATAGGCAGGCAGCAGAAAGAGATAATGACCCTGGGCCTGGCTTGAGCATTTGAAACCTCAAAGCCACCCTAGAGACACACTTCCTCCAACAAGGCCACATTTCCTGATAGTGCCCCTCCCTATGAGCCTATGGGGGTCATTTTCATGGAAAGCACCATAGGAATTCAAACTGGTTTGTTTGTTTGTTTGAGGCAGGCTCCCACTATAGCATGTGTGGTTTGTACTCACCCCAAACTCTGGGAGAGGAGAGCTAATAAGCAATGCCTACTCAGCAGGATTGACATCATCTCCTGCTATAATACGGTTTTTTTAAAGTATATATGTAAACACACACACACACACACACACACACACACACACACACACAGTGTTCTGCCTGCATATATGCCTGAAAGCCAGAAGAGGGAGCCAGATCTCACTACAGATGGTTATGAGCATCAGCACCACGTGGGTGCTGAGAACTGAACTCAAGACCTCTGGAAGGGCAGTCAGTGCTCTTAACCACCAAACCACTCTCCAGCCCTACCATACAGGTTGTATTAGTTCTTTTTCTCTTTGCTGTGACAAAATACCTGGAGAAAGCAATCTAAGAAAGGAAAGGTCTATTTTGGCTCACAGTCTGAGGATGCAGTCCATCATGTGGGGAAGGCATGGTTGCAGGAACAGCTCTAGCTGTGGCTGCAGCCAGAAGCAGCTGGTCACATTACGTCAACAGGCAGGAAGCAGAGAGCCATGAACACTGGGGCTTAGCTTGCTCTCCCTTTTTTTTTCTTTTTATTCGGTTTGGGATCTCAGCTCATTGGATGATGCTACTACAGTCAGGGTGGGTATTCCTTCCTCAATGAAACCCATGTGGAAATGCCCAACAGACATGTTCAGAGGTGTGTGTCCTATGTGACTCCAAATCCAGTGAAGCTGAAGATGAAAATTAACCGTCACACAGATTAGCAGGCTGGGTCAATATTTAACTTTTGTCCGGGTTATATGAGGTAACAGTGCAACTGTCACAACTCTTGGTCTCCACTGGCTTTTCATCAAGAAATAGGATGGCCCAAGAACATGGTTTAATTAACTCTTCTGCAGATAAAGATGTACTATGGGGTGCACACAAAAGTCTATTGAGTGACTTCACTTCTGAGTCATTAGCTAGACATAAGCATCAGTAGTGTCTAATTGGGAGACTGAAGCCAAGTTATCACGTGTTAGAAGACTGCAAATATACAGGTAGATTGACATTCTTGCAAATTGCTCTTGGTTCTGCTGCATAGCTTCCTTCTCAGTCAGCAGACCTGGGCATCTGTAGTTGAGTTAGATTAAATAAAGAATATGAATAAATGAGTCTCTAGAAGTTTAACTCTATAACAATCTAAACAGGTAGTTACATCTGAAAGTCTGTCTGATAGATTCAGTCACAAGGCAGAACAAAAGATGTCTACTCATGCAAGGACTTTAGTGAACACTGGAAATCCAGAACTCAGCTTAACTTCCTTCATGGAGAAGCTCTTAATTCCAAGATTCTGATTTTGGAATGGTCTACCATAGCTCAATGGAAAGGAAAAGCAAGAAGCAAGAGAGAGAAAGGAGTAGGGGCTGTGTGATAGGGAGAAAGGGCTCTAGATTTGGGATCTCTAGAAACTGCCTCCATTCACAACAGCATCTGCTTCTGGGGAGAGACCTGCCACTTTACTGAGGGATCCCCAACGGCTACCAATGGAGTTAGCAGGGGCTCTAGAGTTAGAGACATGGGTCTGAGACTCAAGGGCCTGAAACTTTGCTGAGGTATGAGGGATGAGAAGAACTTGACACAGTTCTTCAGTCTGGCTCAAGTTGGTCTTTCTTTGGTATCATTTCTAAAACACCTGATCTTCTGGTTCAAGTCATGAAAGATCTGCTCACCAATCTCTGTAACACAGAAAAAATGCTAGAAATATGCTTTGGCATAATATAGAAAGGCCTGGCATTACTGAGTCATATCAGAGATTAGAAGTAGAAAACAGGCCAGGCAGTGGTGGTGCACACCTTTAATCCCAGCACTCAGGAGGCAGAGACAGGTGGATCTCTGTGAGTTCAAGGCCAGCCTGGTCTACAAGGCAAATGCCAGGACTGTTTCAAGACAGAGAAACCCTGTCTCAAAACCACATAAACACACACACACACACACACACACACACACACACACAGAAAACAATGAGATTCTGTCATGAAGGGTACACACAATCTTGTGATTTCTAGCAGGAGTAGATCCAATTACTGATAAAGCCATTAGTAAAACTTCTGGCCAGGGAAATCCAATGGATTTCATTAGTTTGGTCAGTTTTTGTTTTAGAATACCATTTGTTTATTCACCCTTCCCAGACAAGGAAGAAAAAGACAAGGATGGATTTTCCCACGCTACCCTGCTATGCAAGATGAAGACTGCCTTTATGTGCTGTTGGCTTTGTTTCAGTCACCATGATGCCCTCAGCACAGCTGACAGCATGGGCAGACCAGAGTCTGGAATGTTAAATCTTGGGAAACATTCACAAGGTATTTATTTCATCTGCATTTTATCTCTTTGGGTAAAAAGATTTCTCTCTAATCTTGGCCCTGACCTTAGCACAGACCAGCCTTTTCCAAAGTTCAACGACTTGCTCTGTAAGTCTTAAACCTATTCTGTGCTACCATTGCAGGGTTGAAAGAGCTTTGAATACAGCCATCGGGATTTCTGGGCCTCATAGCTGCCCCTTTCCTTTCTGTAGAAAATGAACAGCCACAGACACCTGATCTTATTACCCCAATATCCCTCTCTTCCAAGTCTCAATCATCCAATATGCCCTATCTGTTAGCTCTCCACTCCCATTGGCACACCTTTCCAGCCCACCCAGTGAAAGGTGTTGTGGAATATCATTTTAAGATGTGTGTTACCTTTGTTTATACTGTGGAACATTTGTTTTAATGATGCACAGATGTGTTGCATTCTTTTATGTTGCATTTGTTTAACTCTGTGAAGCTGTGTTACTGTGCCTGCCTAAAACACCTGTCTAATAAAGAGCTGAACAGCCAATAGTGAAGCAAGAGAAAGGATAAGCAGGGCTGGCAGGCAGAGAGAATAAACAGAAGGAGAAATCTGGGAGAAGAAGAAAGAGCAAAAGAACAAGGAAAATCCCAGAGGCAAAAGGTAGACGGATAATTTAAAGTTAAGAAAAGCTGGAAAGAAACAAGCCAAGCTAAGGCTGGGCATTCATAAGTAAGAATAAGCCTCCGTGTGTGATTTATTAGGGAGCCGGGTGGTGCCCCCAAAGAGCAAAGACTAAAAAGAGCAGAAACAGCCAACAATAGAAGTTCAACCATTGACCTGCCACCTGTGCTAGTAGTTCTGTTGTCCATAAGCCATGGGGTCTCATGAGTAGCCTGATGGTGTGTGGTCCAATTTCCAAACCTCACCCTACTGCCTGCTTTCTTTGATCTGCCAGCACCCACGGTAGGAGATCAGAGTCTCTGGAAATTTGAGATGCAGGATAGTTATTAACTCTCAGCACGTGCAATGGGATGTGAGAGGAAGCAAGATGTTCGTGAGGAAGAAGCCAGTTATGATGTCAGCACAACGAAGCCATTGGCAATCTCTTGGGAAGATCGGGAGTTAGCATTGCTTGTCAGTTTGCCTGTGTGGTTTGCCTGTGCTTCTCATAATCTTTGATTGACCTGGAAAGGATGTGACTCAGGAAGCCACCTAGGACCTTGACGGAGCTCACAAGTGAAGGGTTTTTGCTCCACAAACTCTCTACCATGGGCTAGCCTTTCCTTGAGGGCAGATTGGATGGCACCCCTGTTCTATCAGATCTCTAGGATCACATTCCTCAGTCCCAGATCTGCTTCAACTAGACATTCTGATGCAGAGCAGTTGTAGAAAACATGAACTACAGTACAACTTAACAGCATACATCTGATTTTGAGATTTTTTTTAAAGGGCTGTCATTTACTCATACATATTTGGAACAAAGACACCCCCTTTTGTCTCTTGTTTGTTACAACATGGACACTCACAGAGAATAGCGATTTGTATTTTATTTTCCTTTTAAAAAAATCTCCTAATAGAAAACCTTGAATAATTTCTGCTTCCCATTCTTCAATGGAAATGCAGGGTCACCTAGCCCATCGGGTTACTAACACATAGCTAACTTGTACACAGTTAAGCTCATCTCACATGACTGTCATGGGTTCCCTCTGAAGAGCTGAGTCACATACATATACAAAGGCAAACTCCCTCAGAAGGAAGTCTGCCTCACAGTAACAGGCGAGAGGAAGCCTCATGGCACAAACCTTGCAGGAAGGGAGTTTGAGGTCAGCTGACCCAAATTCCTAAGGTGCAGAATAATAGCATGGTTTCAGCCACCAGCTGTGCGCTTAGGGTCTGACATGCTGCTTCCATGTTTCCACGGGTCCCGAAGGCCGTAGGGATTGGATCACCACCCTAACAGCCACCTCCACTCCAGTCACCATTGCTCATTCTGGCAAGACTAGTATTACGGCCAGACCTCCTGACTCCCAGCTTAGCGCTTCTCCCTCTGGTTGTTCTCAGCACTTGGTGATGTTTATTCAGTGTTCTTAGGAGCACAAAGCAAAGCAGTGGCTTTGTTTCCACGCTTGGTGCCACTCCAGTCGCAGATGCTGGGTGAGCTCAGGGCCTGTGTGTGCTTTCCTTCTTCCGGTCCAGCCTCTACTCTGTCTGTGGGGGTTTGAATGAAACTGCCCCCCTCACAGTTCTTCCTGCTACCTTTGGATCTGAATGTAGAACTCCGGGCTACCTCTCCAACACCATGTCTGTCTGTGTACCACCAAGTTCCTGACCATGATGACGATGGACTAAACCTCTGAAACTGTAAGCAAACCCCAGTTATGAAAGTTTAGGCCTTATTTATAAGAGTTGCCAAGGTCATGGTGTCTCTTCACAGCAACAGAACACTGACTAAGCCACCTTACCTGTGTGCATAGGGGAGCCCCAGTGTCTGGGGAGTCCCCTGGTCCTCCCACTCTCAATATCCTTATAATGACTGACAGAGCCAGCCATGGCACACACCCGTAATGCCAGCATTGGGAAGTGGGAAATGGAGGGTCAGGAGCTCAAGGTGACCCTGAACTACACAGTGAGTTTGGAACCAGATCAGCCTACATGAGATTCTGTCACAAACACAGAGATGTAAGGAATCCCGTTTCTTATCCTCCCAGGGGAAAGCTCTGAAGTAAGACCTACTCTGTCCCCAAGTCAACTCTTCAGTGTGATTTCTCACCTTATTTGGTCCCTACTGTGGAATAATCCTTCTGTACACTGTGAATATATATTACTCTCATTGGTTAATAAAGAACTGACTGGCCAGTAGCTAGGCAGGAAATACAGGTGTGACAGCCAAACTGGGAATGCTGGGAGGAAGGGAGAGTCAGAGGAGTCGCCAGCCAGACACAGAATGAGTGAGACACACAAAATGGGATAGCGGTAAAAGCCACATGGCAAAATGTGGATTAATAGAAATGGGTTGTAAGATCTAGTTAGTAATAAGCCTGAGCTATTGGCTGATCATTTATAATTAATATTATGCCTCTGTGTGTTTATTTGGGAGCTTTTGGCAGGACAAAAAACTTCTGCCCACAGGTCCCTTTCCTGTACTGTTTACTTCCTCTGACTTCTACTTGTACCTCCCCTCTCCCCACTAAACAAATGAATCAACGTAAAACAAAACAAAAACCACAACGAAAAGAAGTTTGTAAACACTTTAATCCCTTCCTGTCAGGCAAAGTGGGAGGTAGCTGCCAGAGACAGAGACGTAGGCCTGTTTGTGAGTGGGTGGGGTGTAGCTGGAGTTTTCCTGTGTCCACCCGGCTCCTGCAGCTGCTCAGGCCCAAGTAAACACACAGAGACATATATTGCTTATAAACTGTATGGCCATGGCAGGCTTCTTGCTATCTAGTTCTTATATCTTAAATTAACATTTCTATTAATCTATAAGTTGCCATGTGGCTTGTGACTTACTGGTACTTTTACATCTTGCTTCCTCTGTGTCTGGCTGGAGACTCCTGACTCAGCCTTCCTGTTCCCAGAATTCTCCTCTCTCTTTTTCCCGCCTATACTTCCTGCCTGGCTACTGGCCAATCAGCACTTTATTTATTAACCAATCAGAGCAACTCATTCACACCATGCAGAGCCATGTCCACAGCAGTGGAGATGCTCAGTTGGTAGAATACTTGCATGGCATGCACAAGGCCCTGGGTTTCTGTCAACTGTATGGTGGCACCATCTGTAATAACTTGGGAGGCAGAGAAGAAGAATTAAGAGTTCAAGATTATCCTCAAGGAGTTTGAGGCCAGCCTGGGATGCATGAGCCCCTTTAGCTAGGAAACTGAAAACAGCATCTTTGCACTGGTGGGGCCTGCAACTGCCTGCAACTATAGCATATTGTTTACACTTTTATACAAAGCTTACACCTCTTCAAAAAAAAAAAAAAAAAAAAAAAAAAAGCCTTTGATTTTTAGGGCAAGAATTCTGGAGTCCAGAGACCTTTAAGTCAGAAGGTCTGAGAACATGGATAGAGGGGAAAATTATATCACTTTATTTTCACTTTACTTAAATGAGTCCGTTCATTCATTCATTCATTCAAGACAGAATGTTAATACATAGCCTATGCTGGCCTTGAACTTGTGATCCTGCATCTGTGTCCTAAGTGCTGGGATATTACAGGCCTCTGTTATGATGACACCAGGGAGATCAGGGTCCCCTCTAGAGTTCTTAATGTCATTAATAAAAGAATTTGGAGGGCTTTGGCTAGAGACAAGTCTCAGTGGTTATAAGCTCTTGCGGCTTTATCAGAGGACCTAACCCAACACTCATAGCAGGCAGTTCGCAACACACACACACACGCACGCACGCACGCACGCACGCACGCACGCACACATACCCTAATAAAATAATTTAAGAATGGACTCAAACAGGGGCTGACAGCTCACACCTTTAATCCCTGCATTCAGGAGACAGAGGCAGGCAGGTCTCTGTGAGTTCGAGGCCAGCCAGGGCTACAGAGTGAGATCCTGTCTCAAAACAAGAAACAAACAAAAAGAAGGGGCTTGAACAGAAGCTCAAGGACAATTTGAGTTTAATAGGAAAGCCCCAGGGCAGGTAAATCTTCAAAGCCTCAGGAGACAGGAGAGAGAAAGAGAGGAGAATAGAGAAACAGAAAAAGCCATGCAGGTGGAGTTAAGCAACATGGAAACCAGCACACTTAGGCTGGCCAGCATCTGAAAGAAAACAGAAGGGAGGAAAAAGGAAGTTGTCCCTTCCTGAGTCCTGAGACTCAGCAGAATCTCCCTACAGTTCATGGGGGGTGGGGATGTTGGGGGAAAAAATCTGCATTATCTCACCAAAGGGCTAACTATTCTCCTGTCTCTTTAGTTTAGTCCCTCGGTGGTGCGATTGGCTGAGCCAACCAGATTAACTCTTTCATTGTTGTTGTGTTTTCTTTTTGTTTTTTTGAGATGAGGTTATTCTGTGTATCCTTGGCTGTCCAGGAACTCATTCTATAGACCAGGCTGGCCCGGAACTCACAGAGATCCGCCTGCCTCTGCCTCCTGAGTGCTGGGGTTAAAAGCGTGCGCCACTGGGCTGGAGAGATGGTTCAGAGGTTAAGAATACTGCCTGTTCTTTCAGAGGTCCTGAGTTCAAGACCACACAGTGGCTTACAACCTTCTATAATGAGATCTGGTGACCTCTTCTGGTAGGTAGGGGATACATGCAGACAGAACACTGTATATATAATAAATAGATAAATCTTTAAAAAGGAAAAAAAAAAAGGGAGGGCACCACCACTGCCTGGCTCAGATTAACTCTTTTTTCTCCCTCTTTTTTCCTTGGTTTTCTGAGGCAGGGTTTCTCTGTGTAGTTTTGGTGCCTGTCCTGTATCTCACGCTGTAGACCAGGCTGGCCTCAAAACTCACAGAAATCCACCTGCCTCTGCCTCCCGAGCGCTGGGATTAAAGGCGTGTGCCACCACCACTCGGCCTCAGATTAACTCTTAAGGGAGGGGACAATGGCATGTTTCTACCCGGAGGTGGATGCCACTTTGTGGCCAGGAGACGACAGCTTTCCCTTAATGGGCCTTCCATGCTGCTCTAACACCCAGGGCCTAGCACGAGACTGGAACGTTAATGATCACTGTTAGGATTTTTCAGTGGAGGCACCTTGGTGGTTCGTCCAAGGAACGCCACAGGGATCACAATACTCAACAGACCTCAGTCAAGAGATTTACTGGGAGGAGGGGGAAAAGACCGCCTCTGAGCCAGGATAAGAGCGAGAGAAAAAGAGAGAGTGGGTTGGCAGTGTGTGTGATGGGGGAATTCTATGAAGGGTACCAGACTCATGGCAATGTGTCATTTGGTAACTGGTGATGATATGGCTGCTGGCACTGAGTCGTTGAGGGCAGGGTGGAGTACCACCTGGTTCTGGAATGTGAATAGTTCTCAGTTTGCCAACAATGACGATAGTCAAGAAAGCTGACTGGCACTCATGGCCAGACATGTTGGTGCATGCACCCAAGCAACCAGAGGTAGAAGGATCAAGACCTGTCTGCGGTCATCCTTAGCTACATGGGACAAAACAAACCTTCCTGGGACTCCGTCACCAGTAGTGATCACGGGTGTTTTCATATATCACTGTTGCAATAAATATTTCAGGGCATTTCTTATCACCATATTGGGAAACTAAGAAAACTGCCAGTGTTGGGCATACTGAGAATCGCCAAAAGTCCTTTGCCCACATTCCAAAACCAGATTCCTCCCTGCCTTCAATGATTCAGTGCCAACAGCCTCACCATCACTAATGGACAATGGGACACATTTCCACCATTGCCATATTTTCCCTACGTCCATGCCCCATTACCCCCCCCCACACACACACACCCTCCGGAAAGCCCGCCACCCCAGCCTGGCTCATCACTGTCTCCATCCCCACTCAGAGGCAGCTATTTTGTGTTCCCCCTTCCCAATAAGTCTTTTGCATGATGTCTGTCTTTTTTTTTTTTTTTTTCCGAGATAGGGTTTCTCTGTGTAGCTTTGCGCCTTTCCTGGATCTCACTCTGTAGCCCAGGCTGGCCTCGAACTCACAAAGATCCGCCTGCCTCTGCCTCCCGAGTGCTGGAATTGAAGGCGTACGCCACATGATGTCTGTCTTGTGGTGTAAATTTTTCAGTATTCCTTGGCTTCTGATCACCAAGGTCACCTTTAACTGAAAAATCCTTTCCTTTCAGTGGGTGAAGTAGCACATGCTTACACTCTCAGGAGATGGAGGCAGGAGGATGAGAAATTATGTTTTCACACGAGAGGGGCACAGAACAGAAACTGCCATCATGACCCCCCCCCCCATGATATGGTTAAGGTCGTTACTGCAGATATGAGAGAGAATAGCCAGAGGCATTTGGGAGAGTCTGGAGCAGAGGGAGAGAGACGTAGACTGAGCATGGCCAGCCGACTGCACGTGGCCAGGGCTGTTGGTGAGAGGAGGGGGAGTAATCAGAGATAGAGAAGAGGAAGAGTGTGGTGAGAACAGAAGGCTCGCCGTTATAAAGAGAACGAACGGTATCTGGGATGAGGGAAGCCTGGGGAGGTGAGAAGTCAGCATGTTGGCATGGACGATTTGCGATGTATAACAGGTGATTATGATACTGATGCTGTGGGGTATCCACCAGAGCAGACTGCATGGGTTTAAGCCAATAAAAAATCTTTATTAGCTGGCACTGGATGTTCAGGATCCCAGTGTAGCATCTAGTCTTCCTCAGGGCGAGCTTTTAAGCACACACAAACAAAACGAAACAAAACCAAAAAACCCCGGTTTCTGGGTTGACATACTTCAGTTAACAAGAACAGTTAGCCAGAAGGGGAACTACAGAAGCCAAAAAGCAAGTTAGTACCTTTAGAGACTTTCCCAGAACTGTGGACTTTGATGGATTAGGACTTTGTTTTAGTTTTGGCAGGTGGTGCTGTCTATCTGCTGAGTGTTATGGCTTGAATGATACTTCCATCATGGAGTCAGTTGTGCTAAGGTCTGGGGGCCTACTAAGGTGTGTGGCCTGTGGGAGCCCACAGTAACTCCAGTTTGGGGCTTGATTCCATCTTGACTCAAGGTCAGAGAGTTCAGGCTTGACTTTGCTCTTAAGGCTGGATAACAGGATGTTTGGCCAAAGGCATGGTTAGCAGATGTCTTGAGAATTAAGGAGGTGTTTATGCTTGTTTGTTCCTTGAACCATGGTGTCCTTGAGAGGGGGAGGTCTCTTTGCCTCCTTGCTTCTGTATAAAAAGGCCCTGAGAAATAAACTTGGGGCTGCTGCGGTATTGACTCAGAGCCCTCCCGAACCTATCCTGTGTCTCTGTCTTTTCTTTCATGTCTCTGTTTTTTCTAGCTGTTTTTTCTCAGTCCTCACTCCCCTATTCAGGACCATTCAACAGGTTGAGTGGGACCCAACAGTGGCCCTGTTACATTGAGGGGAACGGAAACCAGCCTGGGCTTTGATATGCCACCACAGGCTGCCATATGTCCCTTCTGCCAGAGGTAAGGGAAGAGCTTCCTTTTGGCAGGTGGGAACCAGTTTCACAAGTTCCTGAGGAATGCTGGCTTTCATCTAACTGCCAGAATCCCTATGGTCCAGCTTGCCCTCATATTTGCATATTTGGGCAGCCTGAGATGTAACCCTTCTGCTATGTAACAAATTCAATGTGGTGTACATAAAACTCTTCCTCAAAAGGAAAGAGAGAGAGCAAGAAAAAGGAAAGAGAAAAAAAGGCAGAGGGCCACTATCAAAACACAGAAGGAGCAAACAACGGTCCCTCCCAGGCCTGCCAGGGGCCTGCTTGGTTTGTTTGTGGTGGTCTCTTACTGTTGCCCAAGGGGCCCTCAGCCCTGTCAGCCTTCCTGTTTCAGGCTCCAAAGTGTTGAGATCACACGTGTGCCCCTTCTCCACATCCTGTGACTGAGTGAGGGAATGCATGCTTGTAGCTTGAGTAGGGCTCTTGTCTAGGGAGGGTAGGGATAGAGGAACATGCATGGTAACAGTGTTCCTGGTTTCCCTAGACCAGAGCCCCAGATCCTTTCAAGGTGTCACCTAGGCCAGGGCAGATGCACACACACACACACACACACACACACACCTCTGCCCCCATTTCTAGAATTTCAATTACTGTCTTTCAGGTAATGTGTGGCCCTATGTTTTTCAAAGCTCTGTATCTGGGGCTTCCTTGGGTCTGACGAATCTTTTAAAGCAGGTTCTAAAGAGTTACACTTATTACACAATACTTTCTATGTAAGTTCTAACCTGGTGTGATTGATGCAGGGGAGTGTGTGTGTGAGTGTGTGTGTGTGTGTGTGTGTCTGTGCCTGTGTCTGTGTCTCAGATGCTCTAAGGAGTAAGTCCACTGCAGGGATCAAAGAGAAATTTCAATTGCTAATTTCCCAGCACTGGGATATCTGAAAGGATTGTCACAGGTTTAGTGTGGAAGGCACATATCTGACATTCCTATGTAATAACCCTCTCTCAATTTGCATTTGGTTTCCAGAAACAAGAACTCTGTGAGGGGGTATGTGGGGGGGGCGGTGTGTGGAAGTACCCCTTTGTCTCTTTGCTGTTGTTTTTGAGGCAGGTCTCAAAACATAGTTGACACTGGCCTTGCTTTGGCTTCAGGAATTACAGTTTTGCTCCTTCCTTCCTTCCTTCCTTCCTTCCTTCCTTCCTTCCTTCCTTCCTTCCTTCCTTCCTTCCTCCCTCCCTCCCTCCCTCCCTCCCTCCCTCCCTCCCTCCCTCTCTCTCTCTCTCTCTCTCTCTCTCTCTTTCTTTCTTTCTATTTTAAAAATAAAGAACTAGCCGGGCAGTGGTGATGCACGCCTTTAATCCCAGCACTTGGGAGGCAGAGGCAGGCGGATCTCAATGAGTTCAAGGCTAGCCTGGTCTACAAAGAGAGTTCTAGGAAAGCCAAGACTGTTACACAGAGAAACCCTGTCTCAAAAAAGAACGTGAAGGAGAAGAAGAACTAGTTTATTTGGGCTCACGGCTCCAGACTGCTGGAGTCTATGGATGACAGAGTGAAGACACGACACCTGTTGTCTCTTTCCCAGGAACTGAGACTTGGTGAAGAGCCCCTGGCCACTAAGACAGTTTCTTTAAGTCCCCCACATAGTTCCGCACCATGGATCACCTTGGAAAGAGCTTGTATTTTCCCAGCGCTGTCTTAGTTCCACATTTGGTGCCCAGAACAGGGAAGTGATGGGATGGGGAAGAGACACCCATCATGGAAATGTAAGTCTGTCACCAGGCTGTAAAAGTCATTTGGAACAAAAGCATTTTTATCTGCCTAAGGCTCAGAAAGTCATGCCAAGAGATTCAGGGAGGAACTGGTTGGGTCTCTCTTTCTCCAAATCACTTCCTCACTCTTATTCTCTCTCAGGTGGTCAAACATGGCAATCTTGACCATTAACAAAATGCCATTGTGTCATTTCAATGGCATGATTCATGGCATCTCAGTTGGTTTTTATTAGGTATTTCCCACATACTCCAAAGTACACCCTTTGTGTCTATCAGCTGATGGACTCAGCACAGTAACTCCATGAGGTGGGATTTACCATCCACAGTTAAAGGATTATACAGTGGCTCACACGCAGTCAGCACCGCGTCAGCTCTTTATTTTCATTGACCCAACTTACATGACAGTTTTAGACTCTGACCTGAGCCTTGGAAAATAAGTTCAGTTTCAGTCTTTGGAGGTAGGAAGAAGGCGAAGAGCTAATAAACCCAAGGCAGAAGGAAGGTAACTAAACTCTTAAGGATTGTGTGGGTGACTGGGAGATCACTGGCTTCTCTGGAGTGTCTGTCTTTTGACTTGGAGTCATGGCTTCATGTTTCAGTTGAGGGTTTCTGTTGCTGTTAAAAAACAACACCATGATCAAAATCAAGTTGGGGAGGCTTACACTTCCACATCACAGTTGATCACGATAGAAAGTGCAGGAACTCAAGGGAGGGACCTGGAGGAGGAGCGGATGCAGAGGCCACACAGGAGTGCTGCTTACTGGCTTGCTCCTCATGGCTTGCTCAGCTGCTTCCTTATAGAACCCAGGACCATCTGCCCAGGGTTTGCACCACCCACACTGGACTGAGCCCTCCTGCATCGGTCATCAATCAAGAAAATGCTTGACAGTCCTTTTCTTAATTGAGGGTTCTGCTTCCCAAATGACTCTAGCTTGTGTCAGGTTAACATGAAAGTAACCGGCACACTAGGGGAGACTAACCATCCCAGAGGTCTCATTTCTCAATGTTCTGCAACAGCAATGACATTTTAACATTTGGGGGAGACATCAAACCGTAGGGTTACTGAATATATGTGTAGGTACCTACCTGACTATCTCCCCAAATAATCTTGTTTATCTGTGAGAATAAACAAGCTATGGTCATGATATTTTTTAAAAGCTCCTCTGTTTTGGCTAAATAATTACAATTCCTGAAACTACAGTAACTTAATTCCCAGAACTAAAATTACTTGTTTTTCTGGATTTTTTTCCCCTTCCCTGCCCTATCAGCTCCCTAGTAATGGCTCCCAGTAATGGCTGGTCACCAGGGATGTTCATGGATTACCTGATATTCTTCAATCCACCCCTCACCTTATATTTCTAGCTAACCCAAGCAATTTCCAACTAGAATCCAACCCCCTCCCGCCAAAAAACCCAAATCAATCAAACAACAAACAAACAAACAGAGAACAGCAGTGTCCTCTTCCCATCTTCTTCCTTCTAAGTACTCCCTTGCTCCTGGAATTTTGGTGTTTCTTCACTGGTGACAGACGATACAGGGGGAAATTAGGGTCTCCTTTTGGGGTTTTTCATCTCATCAATAAAAGACCTTAAGAATTTACTCTAGCTAGGTGCTGGTGGTGCACGCCTTTAATTCCAGCACTTGGGAGGCAGAGACAGCAAGATCTCTGAGTTCAAGGCCAACCTGGTCTACAGAGTGAGTTTCAGGATAGCCAGGATTACACAGAGAAACCCTGTAGAAGAAGGAGGAGGAGGAGGAGGAGGAGGAGGAGGAGGAGGAGGAGAGGAAGAGGAAGAGGAAGAAGAAGAAAGAGAAAGGAAAAAGAAAGAAAAGAAAAGAAAAAATTACTTAAAATAGACTGGTGTGGGCTTTTGAAACCTCAAAACCTGAACTTGATGAAACCCCTCCTCCAACAAGGCCACCCCTCCTCCAACAAGGCTACACCTTCTGGTCCTTCTAATTCTTTCAAATGGTTCCACTCTGTAGTGTCTAAGCCTTCAAATATATGAGCCTGTTAAAACCACCACAGCAGGCAGCCTGTGAACTTCAGCAACTGCTGGAGGAAAAGAATGGAGAAGAGAAGAAGAAAATCATGCAGTTTAAGGTGTTGTGGAGGTAAGAAACACACCAGACAAGTAGCCATGTGACTTTACAAGGACAAAATGATCACAGGCCAGAAGGCCATCCTCAGGTGGGCAAGTAGCAACCAGGCTAGATCTAAGAAGCCAGCTAGAAGGACTGTCATCATGGTAGTGCCAGCTAGAAGGATTGGCATCATTGTAATGCCAGCTGCTTGCTAAGTGACACTTCCTTCAGTATCCTAAGAGCTGACAGTTCTTAGTGGATGTGGTGGCACATGCCTTTAGTCCCAGAACTAAGACAGAGACAGGCAGATATTTGTGAGGTTAAGGCTAGCCTGGTCTACAGAGCGAGTTCCAGGACAGCCAGAGCTACACACAGAAATCCTGACTCAGAATACTAAAATAAGGGGGTGGGGGAGAAGAAAGAGTCCACAGTTTCATGACAAGGACTGGAAAGAGGTGAAAGCAGCCAGGTGTGGTGGCACACAGCTGTGACTCCAGGACTTGGAAGACAAAGACAGAAAAAACTTCAAGGCCGGCTGAGCTACATAGTGAGTTCTGGGTAAACCTATGCTACAGTATGACTTTCTGCCTCAAAGAAACAAATAACAACAACAACAAAAGAAAAGAACCCTAGGTCTAGAACTTTTACTTTCCAAACCATCTTGTGATTCAATAATGAAAACACTAGCCTTTATCTTCTGGAAGACTTGCCTTTCCCTCTTTCGTGCTGGAGTTTGGCTCGTCCAGGACCTGTGAAGATGCTCGGCCACAGAGCTCTAGCCACAGTGGTTTGTTTCACGCTTTTAATATTTAATCAGTGTTTCACTACATTGCCCAGGTTGGCCTTGAACTCTCTCTGTAGCCTTGGCCAGTCTTGGGAAGGAAATTCCAATCTTTCTGCCTCAGCCTCCACACTATCCCTACCACTAAACCCAGATTTTTTCTTTTTCTTTTTCTTTTTCTTTTTCTTTTTTTTTGAGACAGGGTCTTGCATAGTCAAGGCTGTCCTAAAATGTGTAATCCTTCTGACTCAGACTCCCAAGTGCTTCAAAAGGCAGGTGTCAGAATACCTGGGTGTGACATTTCACTATTTATTTATCTGTCTGTCTATCTAATTATTTATTTATTATTTGGGTTTTTGAGGCAGGGCCTAACTATGCAGTTCAGGCTAGCCTCAAACTCACAACAATCCTCCTGCCTCCGTTTCCCAGTGCTGGGATTACAGGTGTGAGGCATCATGTCCAGCTGATATAACTAAGAGATAAAGTTTAGGGAAATTGTTTTAAATGTATATTTATTATTTATTTATTGTGTGCATGTGCACACTCATGCATGCATATGTGCTGTGGAGATCAAAGGAAAACTTGAGGAAGTCAATTTTTTCCTTCCTCGAGTGGATCTGGGGAATCGAACTCAGGTCATCAGACTTGGTACTTTTACCCTGTTCTCCATTCTGTCCATCACACCTCCCCCCGCCCCCGCCGCCCCCCGGCCCCCACTTTGAGACAGTGTTCGCTGTGTAACTTCACCTGGTAGGGAAACTCACAATATAGACCAGGCTGACTGAAAACTCACAGAGATCCCAAGTGCTAGGCTACTATGAGCTAAAGAGTGAATTCCAGGTCAGCCTGGCTACACCAGAACTTTGTCTCACCAACAA
Organism: Peromyscus leucopus; assembly: GCF_004664715.2. Lineage (NCBI taxonomy): Eukaryota > Metazoa > Chordata > Mammalia > Rodentia > Cricetidae > Peromyscus > Peromyscus leucopus. Next base: position 46,285,789 of record NC_051080.1, read on the forward strand.
AGCAAAAAATGTAAGCAAAGCAAAACAATAGCAACAGCAAAACCCCAAAGTCTCTGAGGCTCAAATGCTTGAGCAGGGAACTGAGTCTCTGTTGTAGCCAGCTCACCGCGGTGAGGGTCAGAATCATTATCCATCTGCCTATCTGATCGGGTGCCTCTGTTCTGGTGAGGTGGCTACTGCCTTTTTGAGATTCAATCCTTTCCTTGTATTCCATTTCTTTCCATAAATGCTGTCGTGACGTTACCAGCAGTGTTTCGTGAGGGACAGATGATGTCAGCTGCATTTTTATTCACGTTATCTTAATCCTCTGAATAAGCCTATTGGGAGTTTACATACAGGAGAACCGAGACACAAGTTGCAGAGCCTGGCTCACCCGACTCATTGTGTTAGTTTGTCCCCCTCACAGCCTCTGTAAGAAAGCAAAAACAGCTCTTCTGCCTCTCACTGGGCCCACGTTCACTGCCTGTGTTCAGCTCTTAATGATCAGAAGACCCTCCTGCCCTTTCCTTTCCAAGAACCAGTTATGCCAAGAATATTTTGACAGGCATTTGCTTCTGTAATTTATATTAAATACAATGTTTATTTGTCCTACTTGACTCAAAAGCAACTTGAGGAGGAAATGGTTTATTTCATTTTACAGATTACAGTCTATCATTTGTGGTGATATTTTATTTGGGCAACCCAATAAAGTATCTGAGGATCAGAGGAAAAGACAGCCACTATATTAAACATAGAAATGGTAGCACATGCCTTTAATCCTATCACTTGGGAGGCAGGGATCTGTCTGGATCTCTGTGAGTTCAAGACCACACTGGAAACAGAGCCAGGTGTGGTGACACATGCCTTAAATTCCAATACGAGTTAACCATAAAGGTTTGGAGGTCTAGACAGACAGACAGGAAGTGACAGAGCTGGGCAGGAAGAAGAAGTGATGTAGCTGGACAGAGAGAGAAAATGAGATAACAGAACAGAAAGGCATATAGGCATGGGTATACAGGAAGTAGGTCGCTTTTGGAAGCTGAGGTGTCGGTGAGGTTAGGTTGGCTTGTGGCTTTTCCTATTCCTGTGATCTCTCAGGTTTTAACCCCGATATCTGGCTTTTTTTTTTTTTTTTTTTTTTTTTTTTTTTTTTTTGTAATAAGACCATTTAGCAATTCATCTACAATCATTGAAGAAAGTAAAGCCAAGAATTCAATCAAGAACCTGGAGGCAGGAACTGAAGCAGAGACTATGGAAGAACCCTGTGTGCTAACTTGCTCTCTATGGCTTGCTCAGTTCACTTCTTATTTTTGTTTGTTTGTTTTTTGTTTTTCAAGACAGGGTTTCTCTGTAGCTTTGGAGCCTGTCCTGGACTAGCTCTGTAGACCAGGCTGGCCTCGAACTCACAGAGATCCACCTGGCTCTGCCTCCCAAGTGCTGGGATTACAGGCATGCACCACCACCGCCGCCTGGCTGCTCAGTTCACTTATATGATCCAGAACTACCTGCCTAGGGGTGGCATTGACCTTGATGGCTAAGCCCTCCCACATCAATCATTAATCAAGAAAACACCCCATAAACATGCCCAAGAAGGCCAGGAGAGGACACTGGAACCCCTGGAGCTGGAGGTGGTTGTGAGCTGCCCGATATGGGTGTGGAAACTGAACTCTAGTCCTCTGGATGAACAACACATTCTCTTAAACACTGAGCCATCTTTCCAGCCCTGTAAGCAGCTGTTTTTGAAGAAGGATCCATTCAGCAGTGTTCTCCTCAGGGTCTTTCTTATCCAGTGAATTTGTATGTTCACAAGTTGGAGCTATCAAGGGAACACCTGCTTTCTCTACACCTACCTTGTCTGCCATTTTAAGTATGTTCAAGCTCCTTCCATCAAACTTCACTTTTCATCTTTCTGATTAAGAGCTGAGAGCAGTGAGCAGTAGCCATTCTGCAGGCTGGATGTTTTACTGCCATAAAATCCCTTGCCAAATAACTTAGTCCATTACCTTTGAGCTTAGCCTTAAATTTCAGGACACAGCCAGAATGCAGCCAAGCTCCTTTCCAGAATTGGATTTAAAGGACTTCTAACTGGGGCGCCAATGAAGTCCTTGTTCCCTGCTGAACCCTTGTGGGCCAGGACTTCACTTACATTTCTGTGGACATCCTGGTCTTCTGACCCCCCTCAGTGTGTCTCATTAAGCTCTGCTTACAGCGTTGTAGAGCTGCTCTAGCCCACAGCTCCAGACTCCCCCACATTGCTCCAATAAGCCAGTGTCCGGTTTGTTAGACTGGTCTCATTTCTGCTAACAATTTTGTGTATTATTTGCCTTTTTTGTCATTGCCACAAAATACTCGACCAAAACAAGGTAAGGAAGGAAGCTGTGGTAGTTTGAATGAGGCGGCTTGTGCAGCCCTGATATTTGAATAATTGTTCTGATTGGTGGGGCTCTTTGGGGCAGTTGAGGAGGTGGGGCATTGCTGGAGGAAGTACGTCCATTTCTAGTGTGCTGGCTGCTTCCTGCTTGTGGTTTGTGAGCTCTCGGCTGTTCCCATTGCTATGCCTGTCGGTTGCCACACTTCCCTGCTGTGATGGTGATCGACGCCCAAACTTCTGGAACATAAGCCCAAATAAATATAAGTTGCCTTATATTTAAGTTGTCTCTGTTTGTAGCGGGCGGGGGGTGGGGGGAGTGTAAGCTAGTCCCAAAGGCAGGAGTCTGAGAGAGCTGATCACACTGTTTTTACAATCAGGAAGCAGAGAGATGAATGCTGGTACTTAATTTTCTCCATTAAAAAAAGAATATTTATTTAACACTTTTTACTACTTTTTTTTTTTTTTTTTTTTTTTTGAGACAGGGTTTCTCTGTGTAGCTTTGCACCTTTCCTGTATCTTGCTCTGTAGACCAGGCTGGACTCGAACTCACTACATTTATTTATGTGTGTACACATGTGGGTGCTACCGTGCACCTGTGGAGCTTGGAGAATATCACGCAGCAGTTGGTTCTCACTGCCTACTATGTGGGTGCTGGGGATATAAGTCAGGTCATCAGGCTTGGTGGCAAGTGCCTTTACCTGCTGAGCCTTCTCTCTCTAGCCATTATTTATTTTTATTTATTTATTTATTTATTTATTTATTTATTTATTTATTCATTCATTCATTCATTCATTCATTCATTCATTTTTGTTCTGAGCCAGCTCACTGTTCTGGCCCTATAGGAAACACAGTAGAGTAGAAGAGTGCCCCTTTCTCAAAAGCAGAGTGTGTTTCTTGTAAGAAAAGCTAGGGTTCAATTCCCCTTACTAAACGGAGTTGAATCACATTCAGTTTCTCCTTCTAGCAGCAACAGTTCTTTTCGGGTAAGGAAAGTCACTCTTTTTTTTTTCCCCTTTTATTTTATTTTACAATACCATTCAGTTCTACATATCAGCCACGGGTTCCCCTGTTCTCCCCCCTCCCACCCCCTCCCCTTCCCCCCCAGGGCACCCCCCATTCCCATCTTCTCCAGGGCAAAGCCTCCCCCGAGGACTGCGATCAACTTGGTGGACTCAGTCCAGGCAGGTCCAGTCTTCTTCTTCTTCTTCTTCTTCTTATTATTATTATTATTATTATTATTATTATTTTCCGGAGCTGAGGACTGAACCCAGGGCCTTGCACTTGCTAGGCAAGCGCTCTACCGCTGAGCTAAATCCCCAACCTATTATTTTTTTTAAGACTTATTTTATTTGTATTTATATGTATGAGTGTGTTTGTCTCTCTGGGTGTGCACATGAGTAAAGGTTCTGGAGGAGGCCAGATGAAGCTATCGGATCCCCTGGAGGTAGCTGGAGTCACAGGCACTCCACGTGGGAGCTGGTGACAGAATTGAGATCCTCTGCAAGAGCTGTATGCACTCTTAACCCCGGAGCCATCTCTCCATCCCTTGCAAAAGCAATCCTGTCTTGGCTCCCAGCCCATGAGATGGTGCTGCCCATTCAGGGGTCTAAGTTAAAGCTGCTGGAAAGTCCCTCAAAGACACACCCAGAGTTGTCTCCAAGTGGACAATGAAAATCTATTACACACTCTAGTAAGGACCGCCAGAACTTAATGTCAGGAGTGCCCGCCCATTCCTTTGTGCAAGCAGCTCCGTGACCTCTGGACCTTCAGTTTGCTAAGCTGTAAACCTAAAAACGATTAAAAAAGAAAATCCCCCAGTCCCCGAGTCTCTAAAATTCTGAGATGGGTACCACCTATCTTCCCAGCCAGTGAGATATGGATGTTTTGAGAGAGCAGCTCGATATTTACTGTTCTGGAACCCAAGGCTGATGGTTTTCTCTGTCCTGAAACCTTCCTTGACTACCTGCATTCATTTTGGTTCCCCTAAACCAGACGTGGAGTTCCTGGCGAAGGGTCACTCTACTAGCCAATCCTAAAAAAAAACAGACTGACAATGCTTGGTGCTCAGTTTTATGGAGCTGAACACTTTATGGAACGAAGTGATACCAGATCGGATGGAAAAACGTGAATACACTGGCGTGAACTTTTAGGGGAGATTTCGCCGAAAACTGGACTGTCAAATAGAACTTGCAGTCGGTGCAGGAGGCTGGGGAGTCGGAACCGCCGACACCTGCGGCTTGCGGGTTTTAGGGTGGGCGGGGACACTCGCAGGTGGCTGGCGAGCCCGTGCAGGTGCCGGGGGAGGAGCGGCAAGCCCCGCCCACCCGGAAGCGCGCTCGGCGTTCTGCCCCGCCCCGCCCCGCCCACTCCGGGGGCCGGGCCCGTCACCACGATTGCGCGCAGTGCTTGGCGCGCGCGTGGGCGGGGCGGCGGCGTGCGCCGTGGTCAGCTGACTGCTCCGGCGGGCACGTGACTTGCTCTGGGCGCAGGGGTCGAGGAAGCCGAGAGGCCGGAGCTGAGGTCCGGGAGGGATGGAGCGCTGAGCGGTTAACGTCTGCCAGGCTTCCCGCCGCCGCCGCCGCCGCCGCCGCCTCCCGAGACACCTTCCCGGGTCCGTGAGTGGCCGCCCTGCCGGGAGCTGGCCCTGCAGTGGCCGCCGGGGAAGGACGGGGGCGGGCGCGGGGGCCTAGCCTGTGGCGTCGGAGCTGCAGCCCGGCCTGGGCGCCGGCTCTGCGCTCCTCTGGGCCTAGGGTTGGTGCCGGAGGAAGAAGGGGCCTTGACGGGGAACTCCGTGGCCGAAGAGAGAGGTCCGGCCCGTTCGGGTCCCTCCTGGCTTGGAGTCCCGGCGAGCCCTGCTCACTTGGAGGGGGTGGGAAGTACCAGAATGGCTCAGACGAGGGTCTGGGCTGGTGTGCGTGCGGTCTCCGCCGGGTGGTCTCGCCTGTGCCCGAGTGGAGGGAGTGACAGTCTCCAGGGCTGAAAGAGGTGCCTACCGCAGGCAGGGGGCGGTCACAGAGGACACAGGGTCACTGTAGGCAGTGGACGGGCAGCTAAAACCATTTCCCTAGATGTGGGGAGGGTAGGCAGAATGCCCTGAAAAGGAACTTGCGGGCAGTCTCTCATAAGGCAAATTGAATCACCTATGAGGCACATGAGGGAAGCGAGTATTCTTTTCAGAGGAAAAATGTAATGTGTGTCTGTGTGTGTGTGTGTGGGGGGGGCAGGAGATGGCTGCTCAGTAGTTAGTGCTGCCCTGGGAGTGGAGTGGTGGGGTGTGAATAACCCAGCCCTAGGAGTCCTCACTGATGGTGAGAAGATAAGTCACAGGAGAAAGGATGAAGTTGTACACTAGTAAAAACAGAGAGGAAAGAAAACTTGAATCTGGGTCTTGGACTGGAGAGAACCGAGGAGAACTTTCTGTTCAGGAAAGTCCCAGACGAGAGGGAAGACGTGTTTCTGGGGTGCCAAAGGCCAGGTTTGAAGCAGGCTGCACTGTGGAGAATTGGGGAATAGTTTTGAGGCCGAGTGACACCTGCTGAGCTCATGAGTGCGTGCCCTGCCTGTACCAGATACAGTGAGGACGCCAGGGCTTAGAAAGCAGACTGGTCTCCGTTCTCGCAGAGTTTACAGACAAATATGGAGGAGGTAGGTTTTAATAATAGTCATACGAGTTGGGTGTGGTAGCCCAAACCTTTAATCCTAGCACTTGGGAGGCAGAGCCAGCCAGAGCTAAATAGTGAGACCCTGTCTCGAGACATAAAAATATTATGCAAGGGTAAAACGTGCTCTGAGGAGGACTGGAGTGGAGCAGAGCTGTTCCCCAGGAATCTCCGTGGAAGATTGAAGAAGGCTTCGCTGAGGAGAAGAGGTTGGTGTGCAAAGGGATGAGCAGGCAGGAGGATTGAACAGAACATTCCAGGCTGGGGGAGCACCATCTGTCAAGGCCCTGGAGTGAGAGGATGAATACACCTTCCTAGAAGTTACGGGGGCCTGGGACAGGGGAGGTGTAGTGGGGGTGGGGGTGGACAGACTGGCAGACATGCAGGCGTGTGTCGAGAGCTGGGTCAGGCTCCCCAGGGCTTTCGTGTTAGAGGCAAAGAGGACCCAGGGAAGATGCAGGCTGTGTAGAGCGTCAGACCGCGGCTTCCGAAGACGTGGTTCTGTGAAGGTACAGAAGGATGTGTAAGTCAGTGAGAGGAGCTCGGGCGGGCGGTGCAGTCCACTGCAGGGTTTGGGGGTACCCCTCTCCACACTGAGCAGTTCAGGGGGTGCTTAACCGTATTCGCCACCAGGGGGGTTAAGGAATTGGGGGAGGGAAAGGAAGATGGCATCCCACCTGCCCCTTCCAGGAGATAGTTATCACGGCGCTCTGAGTAGACCCGAAGTGTGCAGAGGAGGCTGGGTCATTCTGAAGTTGGTTGGACGAGACTCTTGCCAAGCTCTGTGGGCTTTTCCATTTATCCCTTTGTAATGTCATCTCTTGCCCTTTCCTGATTCACTGGGACTAGAAGCAAAGGAGCCAAGTAACTGGTCTAAGTCTAGCATGGTTTGGGGCCTCAGACGGAATTCATGCTGACTACCTAGGTAGCAACCACAGTCACATGTACAGAGAAGGGCAAGTGTTTGGAGGTGCATGATGCCTTAGATTCAGAGCTTTTGGTGAAACTGTACCTGGTTAGGACAGCTTCAAGGGGTTCTGCTGTTGCAGTCTGTGCTTTAGAAACTGCTTCTGGCCGGGTGGTGGTGGCGCACACCTTTATCCCAGCACTCGGGAGGCAGAGGCTGGCGGATCTTTGTGAGTTCAAGGTCAGCCTGGTCTACAGAGCGAGTTCCAGGAAAGGCGCAAAGCTACACAGAGAAACCCAGTCTTGAAAAACCAAAAAAAAGAAAGAAAGAAAGAAACTGCTTCTGTAAGCTGGACACAGTACAGACCTGTAATTCCAGCACTGGGAGGTGGGGGCTGGAGGGCCCCTACAAGTTTGAGCCAGCCTGGCATATGTAGTGAGTTGCAGGCCAGCCAGGGCTGCATAGCAAGACCCTGTCTGGAAGAACTCAGAACTGATTTTCTGTGAGTGTGGGTAAAGGACTCCTGTGTACTGTAGCTGGAAGAGATGAGGAGCGACAGGGTGAGCTGAGGTGCTCCAGCTGTCAATCATGGTTCTTTGGCAACAAGTGAGTCTCCATTGTGCTGAAGTCGGAGCCTCAGGTTTTTGTCACAGAACTACAGGATCCTTTTCCCTTTTGGTTCCTTTGAAATACTAGATCAGATCTCAAGAAATAGTACTCTGCATCCTGAATATTGAGAGCTAAGTGGCTACTCTAATTCTGAATTTAAAACAAGGCAGGAAATAAACATTTTGTTTGGTTTTTTTTTTTTTTTTTTTTTTGAGACAGTGTCTCACTATGTAGCCCTGGCTGTCCTGGAACTCTTTTTTTATTATACAGTATTCTGCCTGCATGTATGCCTGTAGGCCAGAAGAGAGCACCATATTTCATTATAGATGGTTGTGAGCCACCATGTGATTGCTGGGAATTGAACTCAGGACTTCTCAAAGCCAGTGCTCTTAACCTCTGAGCTATCTCTTTAGCTCCTCTGGAACTCATCATGTAGATGAGGCTGACCTGGAACTCACAGAGATCTGCCTCTGCCTCCTGAGTGCTGGGATTAAAGAATTATCTTTTTTGTGCACGCACGCATACATGCTTATTTTTGTCTGTCTGTCTACCTATTTATTTATTGATTGATTGATTATTTATTTATTTATTTATTTGAGACAGAATTTCTCTGTGTAGACCAGGCTGTCCTCAAACTCAGAAATATACCTGCTTCCCGAGTGCTGATATGCCTGTGTGTTTGTGTTTATAAAAATCTTAGCAGTTTTATTTACATTAGTTGTCATTGTCATTTTTAAACTTCAGGGTTTCAGAAATTAGGTTTTGTGTTTATTGCTATAACTTGTAAACTGATGTCCAGTGGACAGGAATAAGACCAGCATGGCACACTGAACCTTTATAATGGGCCTCTGCTGTCCTCCAGCTCCTGGGTTGGTAGTTAGTCTTCTTTGAACCACGAATCCCAGGCTGGCCTGGAACCACACATCCTTCTGTTCCATCTCCCAGATGCTGGGGCACGGTGTGCACTCCCTCTCCCCGTCCTTTGTACGTGATTCTGCTTAGGAATAGCAGCAGTTTTGACTAAGTACCTTCTATATTGTCCTTGTACAGATTGTAATATGTCTGAGGGTGCATTGTTTTCACTGTCTGAATGTAGAGCTATATTTCATTTTAGATACAAATTAATTTGCATTTGATTTCCATTTCATCAATGCTTTTTTGTTTGTTTGTTTGTTTGTCTGTTTGTTTGAGACAGGGTTTCTTTTTGTATCTTTGGCACCTCTCCTGGAACTCACTTTGTAACCCAGGATGGTCTCAAACTCACAGAGATCTGCCTGCCTCTGCCTCCTGAGTGCTGGGCTTAAAGGTGTGCACCACCACCACCACCACCACCACCTGGCTCATCAATGCTTTTAAGACAGCATTAGCATGGTGTTCTTGGAAAGAGCTTGGGCATTAAACCAAGGTGATCTGAAATTTCTTTTTGTTTTTGTTTTGAGGTAGGGTCATGTGTAGCCCAGGGCGGCCTTGAACTCCTGATCCTCCTGCCTCTGCTTCCCAAGTATCAGTATCACAGACATGCATCACTGCACCCATCTTTCCCCTATAATCTGGGTAATGAAGCGCATGTCTGATGGGACATGTACTTGTAACAATATACTGCTGTGCAAATGTGCTGTACCTTTATTAGTTCAGAGGATTGAGTTGGGTAGTCAGTGGAGGGAGGTGCTTATGTTATAGCAGGATAAAAGATGGCTTGTTAGCTATGGATCTGAAGTGAGGAACAGGATTGTGCATTTGAAAATGGAATGTCGGGTGGATGCAACATTGGCATTTTGTAGAAAGAGGTTGATGCCGATTGTGATCCGCACCTTTAATCTCAACACTTGGGAGGCAGAGGCATGTGAATCTCTATGAATTCAATGTCAGCCAGGGCTACTTAGGGTGGGGAGGGAGTGAGGGAGGGCAAGGGGAGCGGCATTTCCTAAGCATTTAAAGCAGACTGAATGAATAGGAAGTTTTTTTTTTTTTTTTTTTTTATAAGTTAGCCCAATTAACTGGTATATTAACTTTTTAAAAGAAATTATTTTTTGGTTTGTGTGTGTGTTTTGTCTGCTTGTATGTTATGTGTACCTCATGTTCCTGGTGCCTGTGGAAGACAGAAGAGGGCATTGGATTCCCTGGAACTGGAGTCGTGGAGTCTGTGAGCCACCGTGTTACGTGCTGGGAACCGAACCTGGGTCTCTGCTAGAGCAGCCAGCGCTCCTGACTGTTGAGCTCTGTCCTCCTCACCACTTAGCGTGTGCTAGTCAGTGCTTCTGAGCTGTAATGCTCATGGCATTTTAGACATTTTAGACTGTCCTGCGTTGAGACTCACCCACCAAGTTCTGATTAGTGATCCTCACATCAGACAACTCGAAATAGTCCTCTGCATGTCTCGCAGACACAGATAAACATGAGGTGTCATCACATTCTTGGACAAATATATGATGAAGATACAGAACATAGGAGTAATGTTTCTGTAAATTCAGTTTTGTTTTAATGACTGTTAGTATTAACTACAGAAATTTTCATGTTTCTGATTGTATGAAACCTTCAATGGGTCTCTGGCAGTCTCAGTGTAGTTACCAGCTCTGACTTTGGACAGATACCTTCATTAACTAACTGCTCTGCAAGGATCAGTGATAATAGCATCTGCTCCAAAGGAATTTAGCACCAGATTGCTTAATGTATCGAAGTGCTTTTCATTACTCATGCTTCAGTATGTGTTGTCCTTGAAGCAGTTCAAAGGCTCAGATGAGCTGGGGAAACCAGCTCATCTGAACAGGGGAAGTGGAGGGGCAGAGGTTAAGGGCATTGACTGCTCTTTGAGAGGTCCTGAGTTCAGTTCCCAGCAAGCACATTGTGTCTCACAACCATCCATAGTGAGATCTGATGCCCTCTGCTGGCGTGAGGGCAAACATGCAGATAGACTACTGTATACCTAATAAATAAAATAAATCTTAAAAAGGGGGTGGGGGTGGGGGTTCAAGGAATTGACCCAGAGTCTTATGCATAGTTAGGCAGGTGTGCACTCAGCAGGTTAGCCCTAGCCCTGATTTTTAAGCTTTTACCTTGAATTTCAGACTTGGAGAGATCACCTTAGAGCAGAGTACATAGTGGCTAGTCAGGATTATAAATGATCAGCCCAAGAGAAAAGTGAAGTGACACTTTGGGAGGTGGGAGTATAGATGGGTTCAGGGGTGCGTGTGGTATGCTTCGTGTGGTGGTCAGAAGACAATTGGGGGGGGTCATCCTTTCCACCCACCTGGTTGACACAGGATCTCCTGTGTGTACCAGAACTGACTGCCTCAGCCTCCCATCTCTACGGAGGAGTGCTGAGGTCACAGGTGCCACTCACGCCTCCTTTACTCCGGTTCTGGAGATGGAACTTGGGTCACCAGGCTGTACAGCTAGGGGCTCTTACCCACTGAGCCATCGCCTTGGCCCTGTCCTTTTGTTTATGAACTAGGGTTTCACACTGTAGCCCAGGCTGGCCTGGCGCTCCCTGTAAAGTCCAAGCAAGCTAGCCTCAGACTCCTCCTTCCTGTCTCTGAGGTGCTGAGATTCCAAAGACGAGCCCCTTTCCCGGACTGGAAGAGCTCTACTTAATGACTTTCAATAATAGACATACTGCAGATGTTGGCCAGTGTGCCAATTCAAGTATAGTAGCTTTACCAGAAATTACTAGGTACTTTCCAACATTGTATTTTGTATAATAACTTACTTTTATTCTTTTTGAAAGTCTCATGTAAACTAGGCTGGCCTCACATAGAACTGTATAGTCAGTGGTGACCTTGAACTTCAGATCTGGCCTCTACCTCATCCCTCTAAAGAGACCTTTGTCCATTTGCCTACCTCCTAGAGGTCTGTGCCATCATTGGAAGTTACTGATGACTGGGACTACATTTCATTTGGTTTGCTTCCTAGAGGCAACCACAGTTCTGGGGACTTGAGATTAATAAGATCCTAAGTTGAAAATGACTAAAATAAGAGACTAGACATAAAATACGTATCTGCCTTGATACATTTATAATGTTTACTTGGGTTTAATGGACCTAGATTCAGAGTGATGGAGTGGGGTATAAATTGATTGATTTGGTGGATAGATGGACTTAGTTGAGAAAAGGGCTTGGATTTTTAGAAATTATTTATTTTTATTTTGTGTGCATTGCTGTTTTGCCTTTGTGTATGCCTTTGTAAGGCTGTTGGTCCCCTGGAACTGTAGTTAAGAGTTGTGAGCCACCATGTAGGTGCTGGGAATTGAACCCGGGTCCTCTGAAAGAGCAGTCAGTGCTCTTAATCCCTGATCTTGGATTGTTTTTGTGGGCAGAGAGGAGTTTGTGCAAAGTGGACACAGAGCAGAGAGGCAGATGGGAAAGAGGACTAAGGGCAGCTTGGGGTCGGGGGGAAAAGGAGGACCCAGGAAGGTTTTGAGAATAGCAGGAAAAACTCATCCAAGGATGGTGGGCAGATTCAAATTTCATTCCAAGTGGGAACCAGAACCTGAAGTGCATGTGTAATGAGTTATTCAGCCTTCTGTTACCTGGAGAGGAAACAGCGTGGGCACAAAGCCATCTGTTGTTTGTACATATGACATTCAAAATAGTTTGTATTCTGTTCTTGGGAAGTTCACACACTCACTCAAGACAGGAGCTCACTGTGTTGCCCAGGCTGGCCTGAATTCTAGATCCTCCTGCCTCAGCTTCCCTAGTGTTGGGAATATAGGCATGTACCATCACACCTGGCTAAATTGTGTTCTCCCCCCCCCCCGCCTCCATATATATGTCTAAAGATTTATTTATTTAGTATGTATACAGTGTTCTGTCTGCATGTATGCTTACAGGCCAGAAGGGGGCAACAGATTTCATTATGGATGGTTGTGAACCACCATGTGGTTGCTGGGAATTGAACGCAGGACCTCTGGAAGAGCAGACTGTGCTCTTAACTGCTGAGCCATCTCTCAAGCACCCCCACTCTCCCACCCCTCTTTAAGACAAGATCTCACTGGGATTAAAAGTATTTGCCACCATACCTAGCAAGTTGTTCATTCTTGAACAAAACGAAAGTTCACCTGGATTTTATTTTGTTCTATACTCTTACTTGTTTCTATTTGCTTAATAAACGTGCTAGTTACCATGAAATTCATGCAAAAAGTGGGTTGATGTGTATGTATATATGTGTTCAGACATGTACACACACACATGCATCATTCTAAACACAGTTGAGTTAAAACCATTTTAGTGTATAACTCCAGTGATGCTGTGGTTCTTGAGAACTCTACATTTAGCCACCTTTCATTTGTTTGTTTGTTCTTTTTTTCCCCCTCTCCTCCCACCCTGTTTGTTTTTCAAGACAAGGTTTCTCTGTGTAGCCCTGGCTGTCCTGGAATTCCCTCTCTGTAGACCAGGCTGGCTTTGAACTCAGTGATTTGCCTACCTCGGCCTCCTAAGTGCTGGGATTAAAGGCATGCACCACTATGCCCAACTATCTTTTATTGTGTAGTATTGCCACCTCTTATAACATTAAATTCACTGTTTCATCATGGGAATACTTTTTTTTTTTTTTTCCCAAAAATGGTTTCCTTATTTAATCCTGACTGTCCTAGAACTCACTATGTAGAACAGGCTGGCCTTGAACTCACAGATCCACTTGTCTCTGCTTCCTAAGTCCTGGGATTAAAGGCATGTGCCACCAAACTTGCCTGGGAATACAGTCGTTCCGAAACCTGCTGATAATCTGATTTGCCTGTAGGACATTTTTAAAGTAAGTTTTAAATTATTTAGTTTAGTTTATTGTTCCTGTGTTTGTGATGTGCATGCACATTTGGATGCATGCGTGCCATGGTGTACATGTGAAGACAGAGGACAACTGCCAGAGCGAGTTCTCTCTCGCTCAGGTACTGTTCATCTCACTGGCCTCCTCCTCTCCTTTCATATGCAGTGATAAGCAGAACTTCATGGAGCTGGCCTTAAGGTTTTCTCAGACATACTCCACAGTGAGATGAAGTTGCTGTGGCCAGCTTTGGTCTGGTGCTTCACATATGGTCATTTTAACAACAGCTTAATGTCCTCTTGCCTTCTCTGTTCTATCATCTCCCCGCTCTCTCTGTCTCCATCTTCCTGTCTTTATCTGTGTGGGGTGCATGTTTGCCAGCAGGGCATTTGTGGAGACTGTTTTCTCTCCTTCCCCCTTCACATGGGTTCTGAGAATCAAAAGGACGTAGCCAGGCTTGATGGCAAGTGCCTTTGCCCTGGGCCATTGCCAGACTCTCCACTGTTCTTTGTTGTGATGGTGTTTATTAGTCTCTGAACTTTTCCAACTTTTCAACTGTTGGGATAAGGGCATGGTTTTGATGTTTAAAAAGTAAAGACACCTGGTAGGCTGGGACTGTAGCTTGGTGCTAGAGTGCATGCCTGGTGTATGTGAGGCCCTAGGTGTGGTCTACAGCAGCACAAAAACTAAAATAAAAGATAAAACTGAGCCAGTGATGGGGACCAGTGATGGGGGATAGAGGGTAGTGGGGGTGGAGGAGTGGAATATGAGTAAGGTACAACAATATATATGAAAAAGTCAAAAGCCCATTATTAATAAAGAAGACAGCCAGGTGCAGGGGCACACACTTTTAATCCCAGTACTTAGGAGGCGGAAACAGGCAGAGTTCTTGAGTTCAAGGCCAGTTTGGTCTACATAGAGAGTTCAGAACAACCAGAGCTACATAGAAACTCTGTCTCAAAACAGCAAAACAAACAAACACCCAAACAAACAAAAAGTCAAACCACATGGGTATAAACTTATGTGCTATTGCTATTATATATTTTTGTGGTACTAGGGATGAGACCTAGGGCCTCATGACCCACTGCTAGGTACTACCATTGAGCTACAGTCCCAGTCCAGTAGTTTGGATCTCAAGAGGTGTATGTGTGTCCATCTGGAAAAGGTGTTGGCACTACTGGAAGATAGTGGGTACTTTCAGAAGGGTTAATTGGGAAGTCTTAGGTCGCCAGTGGTCTGCCTCTGAGACCTGTGGACTCTTGTCCCTCTTCTTTCTCTTCTACAATCATGTGATGTCTTACCACCTGCCTGAATGGAATGCCATCAACTGATCCTAGACTAGAACCTCTATAATAGTGAGCCAAATTGTGGGAGCCCACAAAAGCTTCCTAGTGAGATCTGAACTTGCTTGACACAGCAGGCCTGCATTAGGGGGTGGCTTGGCACAGCATGTGCATGGTCACCAGGTGTCTGGGATGGTCTGCACTTGGCTGTGTGGGGGGAGGTCTTTTGCTCCACCCGTTGGCATTCCTTTAAAAAGCCTTTATTAGAAACAGAAGTTGCTGGTGGGTTTTGACCCAGGCCCTCCCGAGGCTATCCTGTGTTTCTGTCTGTCTCTCTCTATACTTCTATCTACAAATTCCTCATTTTCCCTGCTCAAGAGTACCCTGGGGGAGTAAGAGGGAGCCGGCCTCCCTCACCAAATAAACGTTTGTCTTTATAAATTAGTTATCTCAGATTATAGAGGCACAGAGCTAACCGTGCCAAGCTGATTGTGTTTCACATTCTACCAGTGTACGACACTCTAGAATTCAGTCATAACTCAGTGTCGGTGTGTGTGTGTGTGTGTGTGTGTGTGTGTGTGTGTGTGTGTGTGTGTGTAACGGGTACACAGGAACTGGGGAGATAGCTCTGTCAGTAAAATGTTTGCTGTGCAAGCATGAGGGCTCATTAAAAAAAAAAAAAGGCCAGGTGTGTTTGTTGGCGCTTGTCATCCCAGTGCGAGTGAAGCCGAAACAGGTGATCCATGGGGCGCACTGGCCTGCCAGCCAGCCTACTTGGTAAGCTGGAGGTCAGTGAGAGACCCTGTCTCGAAAAGGGGTGGTAGATTTTTCTTGAGGTACAACACCTAGGGTTACCCTCTGGCTCCTATACACCTACACACATGCACAGATAGGTGAGCAGATATTTAAAAGGACATTATAAAGAGAAGGTACACACAAGGCTGGTGACGTGGAAAGATACTGACTTTCATTAGCCCTCACAGAAATGCATTGTGGGAAGGCAGGATGCCCCTGCATCCACTGAGAGGCTGAAGATGAGGCCGAGAACATTAACGTTAGTGAGCAAGTGGGACAGCTGGAGCGTGAGTCCTTCAGTAACTGAGAACAGAAGATGTTTTCTCGCTGGAAAAAAATCGACAGCTGCCGTAAGATCAAATATTGCAGTTATCTGCTTAGAAAGTGCATTTCTGGATGGGCAGTGGTGGCACATGACTTTAATCAGCACCCAGGAGGCAGAGGCAGGCGGATCTCTATGAGTTCAAGACCAATTTGGTCTGCAGAGCAGGTTTCAGGACAGTCAGGGCTACACAGTGAAACCCTGTCTTGAAACAACCCCCTTACCCCCAACCCCCACCCCGGTTATCCCAAGAGAAGTAGAAACATGTTTTCACAAAACTCTTGGTTCATAAAATGCCTTGTGCTTGTTTTGGTCCCCCCCACCCCCAAACAGGGTTTCTCTGTAGTTTTGGAGCCTGTCCTGGATCTCCTCTGTAGACAAGGCTGGCCTTGAACTCACAGAGATCTGCCTGGCTCTGCCTCCTGAGTGTTGGGATTAAAGATGTGCGCCACCACCTCCCGGCAAATACCTTGTTCTTAATAGCCCTAAACCAGTAAATTCAGATGTCCATCTGTAGGTAAACAGAGAGAGAGAGCTTAGTGGAGTCCTGCAGTGGCCTACCAAGCAATACCAGGAGCATTCGGAGCTGGCCGGAGAAGCCAGGTCCCAAAGAGCACATTACATAGGCTTCCACCAACACGTTAATAGTGGAATTCTAAACCAGGCAAAGCTAATCGATAGGGACAGCAGAGTGGCACGTGCCCAGGGCTGACAGTGGAGTAGGATTGATGGAGTCTCAGGTAGTTCTGGATGCTGAGATTATAAGCATGTGCCACTATGCCTGACTTTGTTTCTGAGTTTTGAGGCAGGGTCTTGCTGTGTAACTCACTCAGCCTTGAACTTCTGGTAATCCTGTTTCAGCATCTCAAGTGAGTCACCCTTCCAGAATTAAAAATACTTTTTCTTTTCTTCTTTCTTTCTTTTCTTTTCTTTTTCTTTTTTTCTTGAGATGGGTTCTTATTGTAGTCCTGGCTGGCCTGGAACTCACAGAGAGCTCTCCCTGCCTCAGCGTTGTTTGTTTGGGGGGTTAAAGGCATGAGCCACTCAGATGTTCTTAATTTTGGTTTTGGCGGTGGTTTAACAGGCCATATGTGGCTCAGGAACTGATCACAGCCTTAAGATCAGTGCATTTCATTGTGTGTAGATTATGTTTCAAGACCAGGAAAGTGAAAGTAGATAAACAACTATAATTCGGTTTATCTGTTAGCGAATGTATCCTCAAGGTGATTCATTAAACAACATTCAAGAAGTACAGGGCCAGGAAGATGGGAAGTGGTCGAGAGTGCTAACTGCACGATTTCCATTGTTCCCAAGCCTGGCACAGCACTGCAGGCCTGTGATCACAGCTCCTGTGGTGAGGTGGAACCAGAGACCCTGCTCACCCAATAAAGCCAACAGCCCAAATCAGTTCTCTGGTAAAAGCTCAGTGGAGGAGAGAGGCAGGTGTCATTTATAGATGAGAACATCGGGTCTTCTGTCGTGTTTCTGGAGTCTTCCAGACATCTGCAGGCCGAGAGCAGTGTTTTAGAATGGTGAGGTGGGCATCTGCTGGGTCTCGTTGTACAAAAGAGGCAGAGCTCAGGTGATGGACGATGCTCTTGTCAGGAGGGTTAGAACAGTTGCTTTTCTTACCTCCATTTGGGGGGAGAGCGAGTAGAGAAATACACCCACAAATACACTCCAGCAGATTTGCTGGTGTAAACATACAGTAAAATATCAAATTGCCCCAAACTGTGACCACCTAGGAAATTGGTGTTATTAAAGGTGGTTCAGATTAGGCTAACATACAGGCCTGTAATCCTATCTACTTGGATGCCTAGGTAGGAGGATTCAAAGTCAAGGCCTGCCTGGGCTATATTAGAGAACCAAGGCAATTTAGTGAGGCCCTGTCTTTGGAGGGCTGGGGAAGGACTGTATTTACCTAAAGTGCCTGAGGCCCTGGGTTTAATCTCCATGCTGCTAAACCAGAGGCGTAAAGATGGAGTAGGTTCTGATAAACTGATGGTAGCACAGTCAGGATAGTCTCCTGATAGGTTTCTGGGTAAAATAGTTGGCTTTAGTGACTGTAGGAGTACTAGGTGGAGGAGAGCAGGTATGGGAAATAGCCAAGGCCCGCAGCCAAGACAGCAGCAGCATGGAGGCCGACGCCGTCGGGCTGCTGGTGTGTCGGTGCGGCAGGCCTGCTTGTGTAGCCGGAAAGTCCTGGTTTCTTTTTCTTTTCTTTTTTTTTCTTTTTTGAGTCGAGGTCTCTCTGTGTAGCCCTGGCTGTCGTGGAACTCACTCTGTAGACCAGGGTGGCCTCGAACTCAGATCCCCTGCCTCTGCTTCCCGATTCTGGGATTAAAGGCCATGAAAGGAAAAAAGAGAAGCCAGGCTTGGTGGCATGCTCCTGTAATTGCAGCCATTTGGGAAGCCACAGTGGGAAGATTGTTTGAGGCCAACTTGGGCAAAACGGTGAGACCCTAGATTAAAACAGAGGCGGGAGAGAGCGAAGGTCCCAGTATCCCCTTCAAGGCATCTCCCTAGTGCCCTGACTCCCCCACGCCATCCCATGGTCCCTCTGACTGGGGATCAAGCCTTTACCCAGGGCCTCTGGGGCCATTTTAGATCCTAACTGTTGTAAGGTTGTACTTTAGGAAATTAAATGTTACTGCTCTGTTTTAACATTATAGCTTCTCCGCTGATTTCCAAAGAGATAACAAACATGACTGAGTTCTGGCTCATATCTGCTCCTGGGGAGAAAACCTGTCAGCAAACATGGGAGAAACTCCATGCAGCAACTACCAAGAACAATAACCTTGCGGTCTCCTCCAAGTTCAACATTCCTGACTTAAAGGTGCGACTGCACTGTGCAGAAAACTGCCCTGGGGGAGCTGGGGAGGCTGTGAGTTCAGGGTGGGGGGAGCGGGGGAGGCTGTGAGTTCAGGGTGGGGGGAGCTGGGGAGGCTGTGAGTTCAGGGTGGGGGGAGCTGGGGAGGCTGTGAGTTCAGGGTGGGGGGAGCTGGGGAGGCTGTGAGTTCAGGGTGGGGGATCAGGGGAGGCTGTGAGTTCAGGGTGGGGGGAGCTGGGGAGGCAGTGAGTTCAGGGTGGGGGGATCAGGGGGAGGCTGTGAGTTCAGGGTGGGGGGATCAGGGGGAGGCTGTGAGTTCAGGGTGGGGGAGCTGGGGAGGCTGTGAGTTCAGGGTGGGGGGATCAGGGGGAGGCTGTGAGTTCAGGGTGGGGAAGCTGGGGAGGCTGTGAGTTCAGGGTGGGGGGAGCTGGGGAGGCAGTGAGTTCAGGGTGGGGGGAGCTGGGGAGGCAGTGAGTTCAGGGTGGGGAAGCTGGGGAGGCAGTGAGTTCTCGGTAACCTGGGGAGGGCTCTTTTTGTTTTGGCAGAAGTGAACTTCTAGGTTCCTCTCTAGCTGTTGATGTTAGAGTGGATCTTGGTCTTTGGATGTCACAAGGAAACCACGGAAGTCACAGCTTGTTCTTCTGTTTTCTAACTTACAAGGAAGCCATGGTGCTGGATCACAAGTGGGGTTTTCAGAAGAGAAAGACCTTACTGTGTATTTTTACATGTCACAGTAACATTTGTTATTGTTTATATTCTGTCACCACAGTACCTACTTAGACATTATTTCATCCATTAAATGTATTTAACATTTATTGAAGACCTGTAATCTAGCAGTTGTAATATGAAGCAGGCTGCTAGGATATTAACTGAACTTTTGTGAAGACAGCATTTTACTTTTATCTTCTTTTTTTTTTTTTTTGTCTTTTGAGACAGGGTCTCGCTGTGTAGCCCTGGCTATCTTGAAACTCACTTTGTAGCTCTGGCTGACCTAAAACTCACAGAGATCTACCTGCCTCTGCCTCCTGAGTGCTGGGATTAAAGGTGTGCGCCACCAGCCGGCTAACAGTGTTTTATTTGCAAAGCATGATCTTTGAGACACAGTTATGCACACAGACTCAACACCAGGCCCTGGTGGACAGACCCACCTAGGGCCCTGTTGTAGAGCAGGACTTCACGTTACCATTGCATTGTCCCTGGCCTGTTTAAAGCAAGCACAGGCCTACTCATTAAGTGCCAAGTTTCCATTGCCTGAGTGTTGCTTTCCACTTAGAGAATTAACTCATACATACAATTGCACTTAAATGTCCAGCAAACTTTTTTTGGTTTTTGCTATATTTTATGAAATAAAAGTGGAGAATGTAAGATTTGTTGATCCTACAATAAAGATACAACATCTAGTTTTTTATGGGTTTTTGTTGTTGGTTTTTTGTTTGTTTGTTTTTGTTTTGTTTTGTTTTTCGAGACAGGGTTTCTCTATAGTTTTGGTGCCTGTCCTGGATCTCTCTCTGTAGACCAGGCTGGCCTTGAACTCACAGAGATCCCCCTGCCTCTGGCTCCCGAGTGCTGGGATCAAAGGCATGTGCCATTACCGCCAGGCCATCATCTAGTTTTTTTTTTTTTTTTTTTTTTTTTTTTTTTAAGATAAAGGGGTGTAGAGCTAGGAAGGATGGTACAAGCCTGTAATCCCACCCAGCACTCAGTCAGCAGGAGTTCAAGGCCTGCCTTGGCCACATACCAAGTTTGAGACCGGTGTGGACTAGATGGGACCCTGTCTCAAAACAAAACAAAAACAGTTCCTTGTGGGAGCCCACATAGGTTTCCTAGTGAGGTCTGAGTTTGCTTTACCCAGCAGAACTGCATAAGAGGATGATTGGACCAAGGGCCTGGGTACCAGGTGTTTGGAAGGGTCTACACTCTGCTGTATCTAGCAAGGAGGAGGTCTTTTCCCCCTCCCTTTGGCATTGTTATAAAAAGCTCTTTTGAATAAAGTTCTGGGCCAGTGGATATTGATCCAGGCCCTCCTGAAGCTGTCCTGTGTTTCTGTCTTTCCTCTCGTCTGCTAGGCCTATCATTCTATCTGTCATTCCTTATTCCTCTCTTCTCCTCATAGGAACTCTAGAAAAGGTGAGGACTGGTCCCCCACAGCTCCTCCCACCTTCCGAGCAGGTGGGAGCCAGGGAGCCAGATGTGGTGCTGTGAGCCTGTAATCCCAGCACTGGGGAGACGAGGATTGGCAGTCCGGGGTTCACCTCGGTCACGTAGTGAGACCTGTGTCAGAGCCCTTCAATAAAACATGAAAGTGATGACAGCTGAATTTCCCTTCTAGGTTGGCACGTTGGATGTCTTGGTTGGCTTGTCGGATGAACTGGCTAAACTGGATGCATTTGTAGAAGGGTAATGTATCTGCATGTGTGGAATTGAAGAAAGTGAGTCTGTGGTCAGTGTCAGGTTGTCTGGAGAGTGTCTCTCTAGACCCTGGGTCCTCTCTGCTAGCTGAATGACTGTAGGAAATGACTGTTTTTCTTTGTGTATCAGTGTTTTGTGTATATTTGTGTGTGTGCACATGTGTATCTGTGTGTTCATGTAGGTGCATGTGTGTGCAGGTGTACATAGTGGCCAGGATACAGGGCCTCTCATTGGAACCTGTGGGACAGCAGATTTGGGGAAGCCACTGGCCAGCAAGCCTAGGATCCTCCTGTCTGCTTCCCCTCACTGGGATTGCAAGCATGTGCCACCTTGCCCAGCTTATTTCCTCCTATTAACAAATACTATTCCCTTATGTTCATTATTATCAAATACTCCATTATATGTTTTATTAATCCATCAGCTGGTGCACATTTAGTTTATTCTCTTTTTGGCTTATGTATTTTTTGTGTGCTCTGTTACTATTTCTCTTGAGTGTATGTCTCCCTGGGAATGGACTCGGTTCCTTGGTTCTTTTCTGGGGAGTTGTTTTAAAAGTGGCTGTACCAATTCATATTTGCATTGTCAGGGTTTGTGTTTTTGGTTTTTGAGACAGGGTTTCACACTGTAGCTCAGGCTGCCTTGGAACATGCTCTGTAGCCCAGGCTGGTTCAGAGCTTAGAACAGCCCTGCTTCAGTCTCCCTGGTGCTGGGCATACAGGTGTGGTCAGCGCTGAAGCCATTTAATTTTGCTGCGTTTGTGCCAGGACCAACTGTTAATGGATACTTTGTTAACCCTCCTGGTGGTACAAAGCAGTATCTCATTCTGGGATTTCTTTTTGTTTTTGTTTGTTTGTTTGTTTGTTTTTAGTCTCACTTTGTAGCCCTGGGTAGCTTAGAACTTGTAGACCAGTCTGGCCTCAAACTTAATAGAGATCCTCCTGCCCTTGCCTCCCAAGTGTTGAGACCAACGGCTCGCCATGTCTGGCCACATTCTCATTCTCGTTACTCTAACTGATGATGTGTGGAGTATTCTATTTATGTATGTATGTATGTATGTATGTATGTGTGTGTTGTCAGTGTGTGCATGTGTGATGTGAGTGCAGGCGCCTGAGGAGGCCAGAGACGGCTTTAGGTCCCGGGAGCTGGAGTTAGGTTGTGAGCCACCTGACTGGGGTGCTGGAAACTGAACTAGGGTTCTCTGGAGTGTGTTTTCATACCTGCTAAGTCTCTGTCTCTGCAGCCCCTTGCTTTTGTTTTGAGACAGGATTTCACTATTGAGCCCAGCCTGGCCTCCAGTTCAGCATGAGCCTCCTGCCTCAGCTTCAGAGGCTGGGGCTGGGGTTGTACACCACCATAGTCACCGTGTGGTGTTGGTGCTCTGTCATACTTAAGGCAAGAAGCCTACTGTAGGAGAACAGTTGTGTAGCTCAGTGAAGAGATGCATTACTGGAGACAGCGCCACATACCTGTTGCCCAGTTCTTGAGAGGCTGAGGCGTGAAGATGCCTCTTCAGTCCAGCCTGATCTGTATAATGAGACCCTGGGTCAGAAAACCAAGTTGGGGGAAAGCCTAAAATGAGGTCAAGAGCTTGCCCTTTTAGAGTGGAAAAGCAAGGAGGAAGAAAGTAGTAAGTTCCTTTTAGGATTGTAATTCCATGTTCAGCAGGGGGTGGTCTTGAAGTTCTGATCCTCCTGCCTCCACCTCACAAGGGTGTGCTGTCATGACCAGTTTGCATGACTTTCTTTCTAGATTGATAAACACATTGCATTCAGTCCCTATAAAACCCTACAGTTACACAGTTGATTTTTCATAGAACCAGACCTTGGTCCACTTTATTCTTTAAATGTTTTATATAAGATAGGATTCATTATATATGAATGGAAGTTTTTTTCCTACAAATGATGATTTTTGTGTGTGTTTTTTACTTCCCAGCGTGGTCAAGAAAGTGGCTCAGTATATGGCTGATGTGCTGGAGGACAGTAAAGATAAAGTTCAGGAGAACTTGTTGGCCAGTGGAGGTGAGCTGATCCTTTGTGATTTGTAATGATTAATGTGTAATGTGAGCGGCTCAGAAACATAAGCCAAAAGGATGTAGAAACCCGTAGATGAGGATGCTACTTTACTAGAAAGCTGTGAGGTTACTACTGGTGATGTTACATCTGTCCCCTGGAACATAATTCATGTCACTCTTAGGTGGTACAGAATGTAGTGTAAGTGCAGCATGTGGTCTCCTGTCTGGAACGACTCTTGACGTAATGCTGAGCATCTCAGCATTATTGCAGTTAGATGCTCCTGTTTTCTACTTAATAGAACCAGGAATGGTTGATTTTATTACAGAGTAATGCCTCGTTCCCCTCAAATTAGAATATTGCTTTTCTGAGTGCTCATAAAATAGACCACTAATGTACATGTCTGCAGCTGTAAGTTAATAATTTATATTGAGCCTGTTCTCGATATTGATGGCTTTGTACAGAATACTTCGATCTCATTATTGTTGAATTAGTTAATTATTATCATTTTGTTTATTTTTGAGGCAGTCTCTCACTATGTGGCTCTGGCTGGCCTAGAACTTGCTAAATAGACTGGGCTGGGCTTGCCTGCCTCTGCCTGGGATTAAAGGTGTGTACCACTACACCCAACAATACCACTTAAAAATAAATAAATCTGCTGTTCTGGGGCTAGACAGATGGCTCAGTGGTTAAGAGCACATACTGCTCTTGCAGAGGACGTAAGTTCATTTCCTGGCACACATTGGATGGCTCACAACTCCTGTAACTTCAGGGAATCTGCTCTGCCCTCATCTGGACATACCTGCCCCCCACCTTATATCCATGATTAAAAAATAAATCTTAATTTCAGTGTTCTTCTGATCTCATTCACATTTATTTAATCGGGACCCTTCAGAAGTTATATCTTTGCCTATGTTAAAAAAACAAACAGCCTTGGGGCTGGAGAGATGGCTCAGAGGTTAAGAGCGCTGGTTACTCTTCCAGAGGTCCTCAGTTCAATTCCCAGCAATCACATGGTAGCTCACAGTGAGATCTGGTGCCCTCTTCTGGCATGCAGACGTATATGCAAGCAGAACACGGTATACATAATAATAAATACATAAATCTTTTAAAATCAACAATAACAAGAACAGTCGGGTATAGTGGCACACACCTTGAGTCCCAGCACTCAGGAGTTAGAGGCAGATGGACCTCTAAGTTTGAGGCTAGCCTGGTCTATAGAGTGAGTTCCAGGACCAAAAAATACTATAACTTCTCTTTAGTAATTAATCCATTACCTTGTTTCAGTTGACTTGGTTACTTACATAACAAGGTTCCAGTGGGACATGGCCAAATACCCAATCAAGCAATCTCTGAAAAATATTTCCGAAATAATTGCCAAGGTAAGACGAAAATGGAGGCAGGTGGGACACACTGATTTATAGAAGAATTGTTTAAATGTATGGAGTGTGCGTGCGTGTGTGCGTGCGTGTGTGTGTGTGTGTGTGTGTGTGTGTGTGTGTGTGTGTGTGTGTGTGTGAGATAGCTATGAAATACTTTTTAGGTTTTTTTTCCCTCTGTTTTTGTTTTTGAGACAGGGTATCTCTGTAGTCCTGGCTGTCCTAGAACTCACTTTGTAGACCAGGCTGGCCTCAGACTCACAGAGATCCTCCTGCCTCTGCCTCTTGAGTGCTGGAATTAAAGGTGTGTGCCACCACATCTGGCCTTGAGGCCTTTTGATTAGTAATCTTCAAATCTGGTGAGCTGGGGTCCTTTTTCTTGGTTTAAGAAGTAATATGACAATAGCAGTTAACTACAGAGACTAACAGAGCATGAAAGATTCATGTGGAAATTGGTTAAAAACAAAGTTTGGTTTTTTAAATGCCCTTTTAAAGTTGTACTTTTAATGTAACCACTACTCTGAATCAGAAACTATTTAAATTGTGTTGGTGGGGCAAACCTAGGGAGAGCGTGCGTCTTTCTTTTCTCTTTTGAAGGGAGTGACTCAGATTGATAATGACCTGAAATCTCGAGCGTCTGCATACAACAACCTGAAAGGAAACCTTCAGAATTTGGAGCGAAAGAATGCGTAAGCTCTCAAGCCTTTGTGGGCCCCGTTGGGGTTTAGAAGGTTCCAGTCTGTGCTGTGTCTGTAACCAGTGGTTGGAGGGAGCTGGAGAGCATGCTGGCTGCTCTTGCAGAGGACCTGAGGTGGTTCCCGTGCTTCTCTGTAACTTCATTTCTGGGCATCTGATGCCCTCTCCTAACTGCAGGCTTCTACACACATGGCATACACAAAGATACTTTTTAATGATTTTTAAAAAATTTTCATGGAGAAAGTTCACTAATTTTACAGAATTTGAGCAGTTCAAACAGATGTGAAGCTGATTCACTAAACTTTCTCATAAATTTACTTGCCACCTGGACGCTGGCTTATTTCCTTATCCACTTGATATCTCACTGAAGAAGGTGTAAAATTATTTTATGTCAAGTCAGTTATTGCCTGTCGATCACCTGCCACTTAAAAGATGTTTATGTAACACCTGTCTGTGCTGTAGCGGTGATGTCTGCTCTCCTCTCCAGTGTAGGTTTCACAAGCATTGCGGCCGTGTTTGGTTGACCTCCTTGTAGTGTCACTGCAAGTGTAGCTGGGGCAGTTTTGTTGTTGGTTCTGGAGGCGGGGGGGGGGGTGAGGGGTGGGTGGGTGGGGGCGGACGGACACAAGTGAAGTTTTTCATTTCAGTTTTTATTTTACATGTGTGTGAGTGTGGTGTGTGGGTGAATGGTGCACACACCTTTGCATGGAGGGCAGAGGAACTCATCAGGTCCCCTCTTCTGGCACCCTCTTCGGGCCTCGGGTCACCCTGTCCCCACGCCCCTCAGTTCTTGGTTTTAGGCGTGTGCATGATTGTGCACAGCCCCTTACACGGACGGACGCTGGTGTCTGAACTCTGTCCACATGGTTGGTGCGGCAAGTGCTCACAACCGCTGAGCATCTGTCAGCCGCCGCGTGTAGCGTCAGGTGCAGAGCTGTTCAGAGTTGTGTCATAGTCCAAGCATAGACAAGCATTTTCATGACTGGAAGACCAAATGAAAACTGACTTGAAGGTTGATTATTGTATTGTGTTAATTAACCAAAATTGTCTGGTATCACATGATATCTAGGGAGAGAAGGAGGAGAAACAGGTTGTGCTTAGATGACAAAATTTCATGATTGCAGTGAAGTAGACTGGTATCTGATGACTAGTACTTTCTCAGTCAAGGTATGTAATTATGAGAAGGGCTGAGTTACAGTAATTAAAATGAGCACAAAGTTAGACATTAGAGGAAATTCTGGCAAACATTGACACTTCTTAAGTTGCAGGGGTAGGATACATCTGGCTAACTGTTGACTTTTTATATAAAATTTTAAAAACTTTATTTTCGGTGTATGATTGTTTTGCCTGCGTTTATGTCTGTGCATCAGATGTGTGCCTGGTGTCCTTGGAGGTCAGAGGAGGGTGTCAGATCCCTTGCAGCTGAGCCTCCGCGTGGGTGTTGAACCTGGCTCCTCTGCAAGAACAAGAACTCCTAAGCCCCAAGCCTTTATGACGTGTGTTTAGCCCTTGCTTCCCTTTGCCGTGGAGTGTGCACTCACCCCAGTGACTCTCCTCTCATCCTCCAGGGGAAGTTTGCTGACTCGGAGCCTGGCAGAGATCGTGAAGAAAGATGACTTTGTTCTTGACTCCGAGTACCTGGTCACACTGCTGGTGGTAGTCCCCAAGTATGTCTGTTACCAGAGCGTCCCTGAAAATCAAGCACAAAACATTTGTTCATGTGGCACATACAGCACAATTTGGTTCATAATGTTGTAGTGGAGACATCAGTTATAAATTGGTAGGCTTGGCTGACTAATAGAGCAAATATTTTGTTATTAAACTTTTAAAAATAGATACTTTAGATTTTTCAAAATCAGGCCATTGAATTTGTTATTCTGAAAAATATTTGAACTTGAGCCCTATAAGAATAAAGAATGTGAGCTGGGCGGTGATGGGGCAAGCCCTTAATCTCAGCCCTTGAAGGTAGAGGCAGGCAGATCTCTGTGAGTTCTAGGCCAATCCGGGCCTATAGAGTGAGTTCCAGGACAACCAGAGCTACACAGAGAAACCCTGTCTCAAAAAACCAAAAGGAGAAAAAACGAAGACTGTGTTTTCAAGGGCTGCATAGTCTTTATGGCTCTACCAGCTGTCATAACTGCTCCGCTCTACCATGTCCATTGGTTGTTAGAGCTGAAGCAGCCACAGTGATACACAAACAAATAAAATTTTGTTTACTGACACATTGGAACACATTATTCAAAATTTCTATTTATCTTTGATTTTATAGCTTTCAGGAAAATAATCTTTGCCCATATTTTTTTTATTTAGCTTTCTTTAAAATTTATGTTTAGAAAATTTCAGCTTTTGGAGACAGGAGCCCTGTAGGTCACTTTACATAATGAATTAGCCATGCCTACAAACACTTTATTGTAAATCACACGTAGTTGTCTCTCCACGTCCCCAAAGCCAGTGGCCTTTCCCGAAAGCTGGTGCACAGTGTTCTGGGGCAGCATCAGTTACCGCCACTTGGTTCCTCCTGCTTCCCGGGGAGATGCCGCCTCTTTCTGTACATAGAGTTTGAGTCAGCCCTTTGTACTGACCACCAAGGGTAGTGATTGCCCACGGCCTCTTCTGTTTTCAACCATGCAGTTTAAGAAGAACAGAGACTCGGCCACCTTACCAAACCAGGCTCTTGGCTGAGCCTCTGTTGCGACAGTTACTAGCTCTGAGGGCGGCAGGCGATCAGTACTTCCTGCCTCACTCTATAGGTGAGGCGTGTTCTCAGTAGGAGGCTGGGGTTTGCTACATCTCTGTGATGTATTTTATTGGAGCCACGTTTCCTATCTGTCCGTGTTTTCTCTTCCTGGGCATGGCAGAAGTCAGACTCATCCCCCACGCTTCCTGTGCCTTTCTGCAGGCTGAACCACAATGACTGGGTTAAGCAGTATGAAACGCTCGCAGAGATGGTGGTCCCCAGGTCGAGCAAGTGAGTAGCCGTCCGCCAATAGCGCTCTGTTCCCCGAGTCTTCCTGCAGCTTGTGGGATTAGGAGATACCTTTGCGGTTTTCTTTGCAGTAAGCCTGTAACTTTAGAGCCACCAGTTTACTTGGTAAATTGTCATCTTAGTTATCATTTTATGTCTAGAAGGGACTGGGCGCAGCCAGTGTGACCCGACCCCCCCCCCATTTCTGTAGGTGAGAAGTTTGAGGAGAGTGAGGTGAGGTTGTCTGCCCAGTCACACTTGTTGCTGGGCAGGACTAGGGCCAGAAGCAGTGAGGACTTCTCTGCCTTCTGAAGCCTTGTCCACCGTGCACTTGGCCCACTAGGAACTAACATCATTGACCTCACAGAGGAGTCACCAGGCAGCCCCTGGAGGCTGTGTTGATCAAATCCATTGTCACTTGAGAAGAGAGTTGAGGCCAGATGTGCCTATCCTGGAAAAGCCGCAGAAGGCTTGCCTTTTTAGTCAGCGGTTGGGTTGTGAGTTCAGTGTGTATTGTCTGTCCGTCACTCTAAGCAGTGCCGTGAGGCAGTTTAGGCGGCTCATGTCCTCATAGACGAGGAAGCCGTGTTGACGCTCTCTAACGCAGGTGGCTTTCAGTTCCCAGTGCCAAGGCAGTGACATTGTAGCTCATGAGCCAGGTTATCAGCCAGTGTCTGCCATTGTCTCCCAGATGTTCTTGTAAAGGACGGTGTGGAAGACAGTGAGGACGTGAGGTTGGTAAGGTTAGGCCGTGGGGTACTTCTGTTCTAGTTCAGTGGGAGTTTGCTCAGTGTGATGGAAAATCATGGGCCCTATTGAGGTTCCTCTCAACTTGCTGTGTGACCTGGGCAAGTCTTTGAACTTGTCGGGTCTCATTTTCTCCTCTCATGACCTAAGTTAGGAGTTTGCAGACTTGACAGAATATATAAAACACAGGGTTGTTCCATTGGCGCTTGACGAGTGTTGGTCCTTTGAGAGCCATGGCCTGAGCTCATTGTGCCCCTCCATCTCTCAAACCAGCTCTTCAAACAGTAAGCCGGAGACAGTGGATGTGTCTCGACACACATTCTCGTCTGCACTGTTGTTCCTGACCAGTAATAACCTCTCTGTAGGGCGTTTGAGCTCAGAGGTTGACGCGTATCTGGGAAGCAGCGGGTACCTAGGAGGAGCTTGAAGACTCAGTGCAGTGCCCTCTCGAGGTAGCCATGAAAGGCCGGCTGCAGGGGTGGGTGTGGTGCTGTGTAGGACGGGGAGTAGGCCTAATTCTGAAAGGAGGACTTTAAGTATACCATTTCAGAGAGTTCGATCTTTTGCTAACCACTTTAATAGTTTAAAGGAAGAAGAGTTCGATTCCGGCAGTACTTGTCCCAGTGGCCTTCTGGATCCCCAGCCCCACCTCAGTCAGGGTAATATCCACTCCACCAGGTTCAAGTGTAAAGTGCACTTGGCATCACTGACTAAGAAATGGGGCTGTTTAAATGTCCATGGAGATCATAGAGCCAGCTCAGTAGCACCAGGAGGAGCCTGCAGTTCACACGAGCCAGCTAGGAGAGCTAGACTGGGGCAGTGCTCTGTCACTCACCGTGCAGGAAAGACCGGCTTGATGAAGCTGTTCGCCTTACCGCTGACATTGTCCGTATTGTGTGTGTGTGTGTGTGTGTGTGTGTGTTGGGAGCCTCTGTGGAGGCCAGAGGGCAGCTTAGGTGGCAGGGGTCAGTTTGCTCCTCCCACCACGTCAGTTCCAGGTCCTCAGGCTCAACAGGAAGTGCCCTGACGTGCTCATCCTGCTGGTCTCTCACCTCGTCGTCAATGCACAAAGCCTAGCTGTGCACTGTAAAACTCTGTGTTAAAGTTTTCAAATGTCCGATGATTGGAAATCCTGCCGCCTGCTAGGATGTGTGCAGATGTGTGTGAAGCTGTCCCAGGGAAGAGGCTGGTGCTGTCTTGAACCTCCACTGACGCGGGCTCAGGAGACTCGCACTCTCCCCTGAATTTTCACCACTTTTCTTTCTGTCTCTGGGTGGGTGTTTGTTTGAGATAAGGTTTCACCATGTCACCCTGGCTGGTCTGGAACTGTGAGGACCAGGCTGGCAATGTCTCTGCTTCTTAACTGTCTCATTGGAGGTTGGGGAGGAGGGGTAGCTCAGTGGTTGAGCTCTTACCCAGCATGTGGGAGGCCCTGGGTTCAGTTACCTGCACCAGAAACTTAGACATGTCAGTCTGGGTCAGCTCACTGGTTAACCCGTACCTTTCTCCTAGAAGTCACTCCCTAGAGTTTCCGAGGATTGCTTTAGTAGGGTTGAGTGCTAGAATGTACATACAAATTGTCCTAGGCATTGTGCAGAATTCGTCTGTGTTCTGGATTAGGATTGCCAGAGTGCGCTGTCTAAAGCAGCGGGGAGAACCAGATGGCTGGCTCAAGCTTTAGAGAAGCAAGGGATCAGGAAGAGCAGGAAGAGCTGGGGGCTCTAGAAAGCTCTACTTCCGGCAAGGGTCACGGAAATGGCCCGAGGCAGACCTAAGAGTCAGTTCATCTGTTTACCTGTAGAAATTGTTACGCTCATCGGGTTAAACTAAGCCTCCCGGCAGGCAGCCATAGCTCTGGCTAACACTGTATCTGGAGAGAGTTCAAGTCCACATTTCATCATGAAGAAATGCTACTTAAACTATCAGGGTGGCTCTGTGGGTAAAGGGGCTTGTCACTGGGCCTGATGACCTGAGTCCCAGGACCTACATGGCGGAAAGAGTTGTCCTTTGACCTCCAGGAAAGTACCTTGTATACATGCCTACACACACACACACACACACACACACACACACACACACACACAAATTTAAGAATGAAGCATGGTTTTTTTCCTTTTTGCTTGAGACTTGTGTGGCTCACAGCTGCCGTCACTCCAGCTCCACGGCATCCAGCACTTTCCTCAGGCATATGCAAGTGAGGTGCATGTGGATGTGCAGCATCCCCCCCCTCCATAAAAGTATTCTTAAAAAACCAAAACATAAACATAAAAAGAAAAACCTTTCACAAGGCAACTTCAGAAGGATGAATATTTTTTACCTTAAGTGTGGAGATGTTTGTGGGTGTGCACCTGGCTTGCACACACTGAAGATGGAGAATTTGCGTGTGTATCACCTATACTTTAGAAGCTGTTTTTCTTTCACA
The DNA here is from genome assembly GCF_004664715.2 of Peromyscus leucopus. Classification (NCBI taxonomy): domain Eukaryota; kingdom Metazoa; phylum Chordata; class Mammalia; order Rodentia; family Cricetidae; genus Peromyscus; species Peromyscus leucopus. The sequence goes on from NC_051080.1 coordinate 46,316,925, forward strand.
AAACCGTAAATTAAACATTAGAAAATCCTCATGGCATGAAAGGTAGAAGAGGCCCCACCCCCAGTGACATCACCCACCCTGGGCCTTGGCTGTTGAGAATGCTGAGTGTAGCTTTGCAGCCCCTGTGCATGGGTTCTCTTCCTGTAGAGTCAGTGGCACTTTTAAAAGCTGATTCCTACTGTCTGAGCCACAGTCCACCCTTTCCAGCAGGCCTGCTCCCCAAGGCCTTACACATCTCTGTGGCAGTTTCCCAGCACTTGTGTCTGGAAAGGTTTTTGTAGTGATGTCCGTGGAGCTGTGGCTGGAAGTTATGAGCTCACTGACACTGAAAAGGAGCTTGACACACAGAAGTGTATTCATTCAGAGCTGTTGAGACTGTTGCTTGTGAAATTCCGATTGGGGATGTTATGGGGAACAGGAATGAATACCTGGGGTATGAGGTGATGGCCGTGTGCAGCCAGGCCCTGGTGGGCTGGCTGGATTGGACTGGAAAGAGGGATAGTCCGTGAGACAAGAACAGACAGTTTGACCAACCAGCCTGATGTAGAAGTTGAACAGCTGCCCCTTAGAGTGTGGCTTCCCTTAGTGAACAGATGGTTTTGTTAGCTGGAGAGTGAGGAGAGGGTGTGCGGGCATCCTAACCAGAGAGCATCCCAGACAGAGCGTCTTCCCGACGGAGGCGTGCAGGTGAAGAGTGAGCATGCTTCCAGTCCCTCCCTTCCCCGTTTGTGAAACCCACAGGACGTCTAGGACTCACAGTGCCTTTCCCCTCTAGTGTTCTTTCAGAGGACCAAGACAGTTACCTTTGTAACGTCACCTTGTTTAGAAAAGCGGTCGATGATTTCAGACACAAAGCCAGAGAAAACAAGTAAGTTGTCTGTCCCTCTCATAAAGGTGTGCATATAATTTTAATCTGTTGCATTTGTTATATATGGTGTGGACAAATTTGTTTTTTTCCTCCAAATTTAGGTTCATAGTTCGTGACTTCCAGTATAACGAGGAGGAGATGAAGGCAGATAAAGAAGAAATGAACAGGCTGTCTACTGACAAGAAGAAGCAGTTTGTATGTGGTGTTCCTTAGCACTGTCAGTGTCCGGGGAAGTGAAGTAGTATTGCCTGTCTTTGACTTGGCAAAAACTTCTCTGGTTTTTCCTTTAAGAGAGTTGATTTTAGTTGCTGTACTCTTCCACTTCTTTTTTGAGACAGGATTCACCCCACAGTCCAGGCAGACCTCACCGTGTGGCCCAGAGCTGTCTTGAGCTCTTGGGAATTATTCTCCTGCCTCGGCTTCAGAGTGTTGGGATTATAGGCAGCCATCAGTTACCAGATCTCTCGGGGATTACAAACGTGTGTCCATGTCTGGCTCAGGTCCTTGTGCGTGCACAGCAAACGTCCTTACCCGGAGCCGAGCCCTCCTTTTGCGATCCTCGCTGGATTTTTTTTAGAGCTTGCTTTGCTTTTGAGTCTTAGGAAAATGGAAAAATACATTCTGGAGATACTGAAAGCCTGGAAGTCTCAGAGAGAAACATTATGAAAAAACAGTTTATAATTTGGTGCTAGAAAAATGTAAGTATTGGGGCTGACGATGTAGCTCAGTAGAGTGCTTCACCAGCACAAAAAAGCCACAGTGCCACCCTGACCAAAGCTGGCTGTGGTGGCACAGCCTGTCATCCCAGCACTGGAGGAAGAGGCAGGAGTATCGGGAAGTTCTCACAAACAAATTAGAATATATATTTATGGGTAGATTCCCAGCAGCTCAGGGTTGTTCTTCCATCACCGGGGAGCAGCCGGACACAGACACAGCCATGCTCGCTGCTCACTGTCCCCCACCTGCTCTGCTTTCTAGCAAGCACATGTTGTCAATGCTTGTGGCCACAGCAGCTCAAAGAGCAAGCATTTTGATCAGAAATTGTCACTGAATTGTATCCTCTTTGCCTGAATCAGTTGCTTGGTACGTCCACATGGTCCTGTGCATTACCTAACCTAAGTGTTAACTGAGTCAGTAATGCTGTCTTTACAGGCAGACAGGAGGAGGTATTATTGTTTGACATCTTTCAAGAAGTTTTTAATTTTGCTCAACATTTAATTCAACAAGAACTTGCATTGTCATAGAAACAGAAAATGTAAAACAGGAGCAGGTTTCAGGGCCTCAGAACAAGCCCTTGTTCACAGTTTCACACTGTGAGCTAGGGTTGGGGAATGGCTGTGTCTCTAGAAGCTTCAGGTTGAGTTCTCTGTCAGTGCACTAAGTACGCTGGGCGCTGTGTTGTGTGCTCCAGTGTTGGTGCTACAGCTTCCAAACCCAGTTAGACTGCTTCCATGAAGCCATGCCTTTGCTGTTGTTGAGCCCGGTTCACTGTAGAGTCTTTGAGGTCCAGAGTACTGGCTCACCCTTTGATTTAAGAGCAGGAAGGAAGGTAATAGGGTGTCCAGCATAATGTTTGAAACTTCATAGTGTGGTCAGATGTTTGACTTTCTAATTGCCGTTTGCAAACCAAATTTGTGGTAATTTTGTTTTTCTTTTTAAAGGGACCACTTGTGCGGTGGCTCAAAGTGAATTTCAGTGAGGCGTTTATTGCGTGGATTCATATAAAAGCATTGAGGGTTTTTGTCGAATCTGTTTTAAGGTAAGACAGTTGAGAAAGTTGGAGCTGCAGAGCTCAGTGTCCCTTTCTCATGACAGTCCAGCCATATGAAGAGGCAGAGACGGTCAGGGTCACACAAGCTTGTCCTCTAGCACCAGGTTCAGGAGAGGGATCCACACTGCTTCACTCTGCCTCTAAGGTGCATCATGTGCTGTTTAAGGAGAGTTGGTCTGTGAGTCAGTGAGCTCATTGTGGGGTACACCGAATGTGCTCTGTGGTCGGCCAGTTGCCATGGTGTCAGTTGCTCAACACGGCCACTTGTTTTGCTTGATACAGTCTCCTCCTGGCTGACTTGGAACTCATTTTGCAGCATAGGCTGGTTCACACTTTGATCTTCCTGCCTCAGCCTCCTGACTGCCACCATGGCAGGTGTGCAGCATCATGCCTGTCCCACGTGGCCTTTCGATGCAGTCTGGAGACGTGTGATACAGCACAACCTTTCTAGTAGACTCTGTACAGCTTGTCATGAGAAAGGCCTGAACTCCACTAATCCAAAGTGCAGTGTGGTAAATAGTGAACCAGTAACTCAGTTATTTACCGTGATGATCATGTGTCATGAACTGTGAGTGAGTATGTGGGTCAGACATTTATAAGGCTGGAGGTGCAGGTGAGCTTGCTCCAGCTCTGCCAGAAACCACAGGACTGTGCACAGTGATGGATAGCACTAAGCAAAAAGAAACTTGGAGCTAGCTCCATTATAATTAGGGGAGCACTACCATTAAAAAACTACCTATTTATTGAGTCTGAGTATTTTGCCTGAATGCATGTCTGTCTATCACAGTGCCCGTGAAGTCCAGAAGAGGGCCTCAGGTCCTCTGGAACTGCAGTTACAGGCGATTGTGAGCTGCCACGTGGGTGCTGGGAATTGCACTCGGGTCCTCTGGAGGAGCAGCCAGTGCTTTCATCCGAGACATCGCTCTAGCTCCGTGGGGTCACCATCATTCCTCAGTTCACTCAGTATATCTGTGTGTGGCACGTGATTTGTAATTAAGTGCAAAATTAATTATAAAATATTAAGCAAGTTGGATGTGGCGTCACACACTTTTAATCCCGGCAGGCAGATCTCTGTGTTCAAGGCCAGCCTGGTTTACACAGTGAGACCTTGTCTTTAAAAAAAAAAAGCCAATGTCTTTAAAATGAAGATTTTTTTTCAGATATTTTGCATGTAGTTTGATGTACAGTGTAGATTTTAAGATAACAATACCCTTTGAGCCTCTGCTCCTATTAGAAATCATTTAAAAACTTATCTGTAGCTGTGCTTCTCACCTTTACATTTTTTTTAATGTTTCAAATAAGTATGGAAATTCTCAATTTTTCATTATAAGCATGTCTTCTAGCCCTATTTTATTTTTATGTACTGGGCATATTCATAGATTACTGTGAAATTGAATATTAATTAATTACTAGTGATTGGCTTGCCTGTTTTCCCGTCTGCTACAGCTTAGGCTGGCCTCAGACTTACACTGACCTTGCCTTAGCCTCCTCAGCACCGAGATCACAGGCGGGGGCCACCACCCCGCAGTGACTCAGTTTTAAGGACGGACTTGTGGTGGACGCAGGTTTGTTTACATGCTAGTGTGAGCTTCTGTGGCTGGTGGCCGGCTTGTGAAGGGGTTATTTAACACGGGGCATGCTGTGTCCATGAGGAGCCTTTAGAGAAGCAGGAGGACGTTTGCTCTGAAGAGAAAATGTGTGCGTGCGTGCGTGCTTGTGCTACACACTGCTTCTGCTGCTCTTTAAGGTACGGCTTGCCGGTGAACTTCCAAGCGATGCTCCTTCAACCCAACAAGAAAACGGTGAAGAAACTCCGAGAAGTTCTACACGAACTGTACAAGCACCTGGACAGCAGCGCAGCCGCTATTATCGATGTGAGTACCCGTTCGCTCAGGAGATGGAGGAAAGGATAGCAGGCGTCCGGGCAAACCCAGCAAGGACGTTCTTTGTTCATGTGCTAGGTGTGGCTGCTCTCGGTATCCTAGCGGCCCAGCGTTATCTCGCTGTGTATTAGATGTTTAGCTGCAGATATTCAGAGATACCCAGTACTCCCCCTTGTTCTTAAACAATATAGACTGCAGAGAAAATAGGAAGTTATTTTAATTTTGTCTGGTAGAAATAACGGAGTCAATAGATTAGCAATTTACGTTTTTATTTATTTGGGGAGGATACACACATGCTGTGTGTTTGTGTGTGTGTGTGTGACTTTTCCCTCCACCATGTGGGTGGGTCCCAGGGTTCAAACTCAGGTCATCAGGAGGCTTGGCAGCAAGTACCCTTACTCCCTGGAGTCTCTTTGGGACAGTTCAGAGTTTTATGTTTGTGTGTTTTGCCTGCACATATGTCTGTACATCAGTGAATGCCTGACACCCAGGGAGGCCAGGAAAGGGAGGCAGATCCCCTAGTTCTGCACAGTTGGGAGCAGTGTGTGGTGGTGGGAGTTGAACCCAGGTCCTTTGGAGGAAGAGCCAGTGCTCTTCATGCCCGGTCATTAGCTTTTAACCAGAACACAAACAGTGTGTGTGGTTTTGTTGTTACACCATATTAGTGGGCTTTTATTTTACAGTTTAAATTTCATATAGCTTGCTGTTTTTCACTTTAGTTGAAGATGGTAGCATCTCACGTATATATCGGAATAATGAAAAATTGGTTTTTTTAGTGAGAGAAAAATGCAGGAAATGACTTGCTATCTTTTCATAAAATCTTAGAGAAAGTAAGAACCCTAAGTCTTTGGTAGAAACTTGGCTCTCAGTAAATTCTTACAAGGTGTAAACAGATCTGAGATCTTCAAAACCACACTCGGTTTATTTGGATACTACATTTTGTAAGCCTCATCCCCTAAACCAAGATTTAAAAAGTTAACTTTTGCAGTTTTACACAATAAAACACAGGAAGGTCATGGTTCAGTCACAGTTTCAGCATTGGAGCTTAGCTTAGTCTGGCCTTCCTGCTTGCTGTGTGACTCAGTGTGACTCAGCAGCCTCAGGGTCTACCCACACTTCAGGCAAAGTGAGTGCCTGGTCAGATTAAGTTAGTTTAAATGCATAACTTCATCCCAGATGAGGTGTCCATAAGAGGTCCTGTAAGTACCTAACTGGTGTTTGTGGTCTCTCCATAGGCTCCTATGGATATTCCTGGCCTGAACCTGAGTCAGCAAGAATACTACCCCTATGTATATTACAAGATTGATTGCAACTTGCTGGAATTCAAGTAAAAATGAGCTCCTGCTAGACAGTCCTCTTCTTGTGTTGATGTGTGCTCCCAGGATTCATTCTCGTAACTCTCGTGCCCTCTGCTTGCTCCTCACCCTTTCCCTAGGTGGATCTTCTCATGTGGTCCATATCTCAACATTTGCTTTTTAAAGGAAAAAATATATATTATATATTGTTTCTTTTTATTGATCAGGTCTGTAAATGTGTACTGAAACAAATCAGAGTTTATTTATAAATAGAATAGTTTATTTAAAGAGGTATTTTCCTCCTTGATATCATGGTATGCATAATTCTGTGTGTTACTATTGTGCACAGCCTTGTTTACAGGAGAATGGTGTAAACATACCGTTTTGTTCACTGTATTTAGTAGACATAACTGTTCAGTAGTTACTAAGTCGTGATGTAGAACAATGTGACAACGTTCAGGTGTGTGCTTTCCAATTTTCCCAACACTATCTGTCAGCACCGTTGACATCCACAGGACAGAATAAAAGAACCTGTGCACCGTGTGCTGTGTGTGTGACTTGAGGATTTCCCTGCAGTGTGGGCTCAGGGAAGGCACCGTCTGACGCAGTGGGCTACCTTCAGGATTCCACCACTGCCAAGCTGTGAGCGAGCCTTTGTGTCTGACTTGCGTATGATTTCATTGTGCCAAACTGAGGTCAGAGCACAAATCTGAAGGTTATTTTTCCAACACATGGTGATATTTATATTTGGACACTGGACGCTTAGTTCTCTTCAATAAGAAGTGGGGCCAGAATAAAGTGTAGCAAAACTATGCAGCATTGGTCATTTATTTTGTCTAAGTCTGTTTCCTAACTTCCATAATTATAAAGGCTTCACTCTGATTTCGTCATTCTTACATTGTCTGAAAATAGGCATTATTGGCCTTTAAAATTGCTGAAATGAATGGCTTGGCTAAAATCTAGAAAGAACTCTGAGAGGGGACTTTGTGGTAATCCCGTACTCACTGGACACATAGCTTTGTAAGTGGGAGAACTAGTCTGCACTGTTCCATCCCTTTTAGAAGATTAGCCTTCGAGATCTTTGCTACTTGGGATTTTGTATTTTTGTTTCTAAGTAGTTACTGACTCCAAACATACAATGTCTCCCTCTTTCCACCCTCAGGGGAAGTCTGGCCCTTTTCTGTGTCCAGCATCTATCTGTCTATCTCCCCTCCCTCCCTCCCTCCCTCCCTCCTTCCCTCCCTCCCTCCCTCCGAGCTGGTTTGGATGAGGCAGGGATTATACCGCCCACTCCTGTCCTGTTGCTGTCTGGATTAGTGGTTTATCCAAGGTCCACATTGTGAGACTTAAGCTCCTCACTCTTCCTGATCATGCGGTTCTACCAAGTGTCGGTCACAGAAGTCAGTGCTGCGTGTTCAGGGTATTCAAAGTGTTGCACTTTACTCTTGACCCGTCCTTGAGTACGCATGTACGTACGTCTGTGTGCACTTTGAATAGTACCCTGTAAGAGATTCTCCAAATTTTGACACATGCTGCCAAATGTGTGTCAGCGTTCTGAAGTCCAGATAGGTTAGGAGTGCGGGTGTGGTTGTCGTGGAGTTAGTCTCGCTGTGTAGCTTCAGTTGGCCTGGAGTTTGCTGTGTTGGCCAGGCTGGTCTTGAACTGAGAGCTTGCCTGCTTCAGCCTTGTGCTGGAATCAAAGGCATGGCCATGACATCCGGTAGGGATGCAGTTTTATTCTTTGTTTTCCTGTAGACAGAGGAAGCTGAAAAGCTTTCATTTCAATGTTAGAAATTTCTCTGAGTTTTTCTCTTTCTTATTTTGCAAGTGTTCTTTGAACCTTAGTATCTCAGGGATGTGGATAGTCTCTACTGTAAGGAACTGTGTTCAGTTAGTGACTGGTGAGCCACTCGATGGTTTGACGGTTGTGGCTGGGTAGGAACTGTGCTCTGGTGTCAATCATTCTGTGTGTGAAGCTCTGGGACTTGACCGCCCTTCCGTTAGGTATAGTGCAGCAGAGCGCCGAGATGGGATTCTGAAGCTGGTCCCCAACTCTGCTCCTCAGGAGCTCTCCACCCAGGCCAGCCCCGTCAGAGGTGGTCAGGGCTGCCATGAGTAACTGACCCACATGCAAGAGGGTGCCGAGTGTTGCCTAGAGAGAGCTGAACACATGCATTTACTTAGGGCTGGGAGCTGCCTCCCTGTGATTGATAGGGGAGCTTCAGGGTGCACATTGAGGGAGTCTGCAGTTAGAAATCCTTGCAGTCTTAACGCTGCTTTGGTGCCTGTCGTGGAGTTCAGCCTGTGGGGTGTATTTATAGTGTTGATGGTGGCCGCCACTGTGGGAAGGGCTGCTCCTGCTTGCTTCCCTTCCCAAGGCGGCTCCTGGGTCCCTCCTGTGTGAAGAATAGGCAGTTGTGAGACATCTGGAACACTTGGAGACCATTCTGACCTGTTGCTTCAGCCTTTCTCTGTGGTGATAGGAGGACTGGTCGGCCCTGTTTCACAAAGAAATTAAAAGCCAAAATATGTCTTTCTGTATGTGTGTGCACGTGTGTTCATTGATTGACTGATTGTGTGGTGCTGGGGAATAGAACCCAGGCCTGACACATGCTAGCAATAATTCCACCACTGAGCTACATTCCCAGGTCCTAACAACTTGGGAGTGACTCAAATGACAGACTTTGAGTCGGAGTCATATTTGAACCTAACATTTTTGATCGCTGAGATTCCCCACCAGTACCTGTCGGTAGAGATTGAGTCTGGAAGATGGACACCCACGTTCTAGATCGTGTTGGTGTTTGGCAGAGCCGACAGCAGGTCTTAGATGGTGGGTTGTGCTGTGTTTAGCTGATGCGTGCTGACTTTAATAACCTACAGCATCAGCCCAGGAGGTTGTTTCCCTATGCAAGCCTGCTAAAGCTGCTCCTAAACGAGCCCTCTGTGGACCATGACCTGAGTGGATTTGGGAATGAGCACAATCAAGTAGTGTCTTGAGAGACAGACTTTGTGGACATTGACTCAGCAGTGTGAGCATCTCTGCCTGCTCTCTTTTCTTCTTCTTGTTTGGTTTTTCGAGACAGGGTTTCTCTGTGTAGCTTTGCGCCTTTCCTAGAACTCACCCTGTAGCCCAGGCTGGCCTTGAACTCACAGAGATCCATCTGCCTCTGCCTCCCGAGTGCTGGGATTAAAGGTGTGCACCACCACTGCCTGGCTACCTGCTCTCTAAATTATGTTCTCAGGTATTGGAAATGAAATAGAAATCCTTGTCGACAGGAGAGTTTGCTACCATCTTCCTTTTGAGTTTAAGTAATGTGCACAAGGTGAAAAGCCACGTGTAGAAATATTACAGACTGCTTACAGTGAAAACCTTTGCTGCCTTTGGAAAAATATAGGGTTATTTATCGGGGACTATGGGGGTCCAGCCCCTCGATAGTCCCCTCCCAGGGTCCAGGAAGAATCTACAACCAGCTGATAATTAATCTTTGATGAAAAGAAATGAAGCTATGTACACGAAACTCCTTAGTTCATACACTTTGTTATTCTGTGATAGTTCTCTCTCTACACAGCTTCTATTCTGCTCTCATGTCTAGCTCCTCTCTTGCCTGATTTCTCTATATTTATCTACTGTCCCCTCTAGGTTCTATCTTAATTCCTTCATCTAGTTCTGTCCCTTCTAGGTTCTCATCTATCTAGTTCTTTCCCCTATCAGCTCCTCTCCCGTCTCCTCTCTCATCTGGCTCTTCCTCATCTTGTTCTTCCCCATCTGGCTCTTCCTCATCTTCCATCTCGTTCCTCTAGTCCTCTCTTCTAGCCCTTCAGTCTAGTTCTTCCCCATCTCGGTTCGTTCCTCTCAAGTTCTTACCCATCTAGTTCTTCCATTCTCTTTTCTCTTCTCTCTCCGTGCCCTGGAAGTCCCGGTATATAAAGGGAGGGTCCGAGCTAAATTGTGTAAAGCTATTACTTAACGTCCACCTCTCCTAGGCAGTGTCTCCTTGTGGAATTTACCGTAAGTCAGGAGACTTGCATGTGGGCCGTTATCACTGTTAGTCCTCGGAAGTTGAGCCCCCACCTGGGTGGTGTTTCCTGTAGTCCTTCAAAGTGGCTAAGGGAGACAATGTGATACCAGAGAAAGCCTTTCCCGAGGCTGTTCTCCAAATACCTGGAATGTATATGTCCAGAGAGTGGTCAGTCCACACTGTTAGCCCTTCTTAGGGAAAAGTCAATTGGGAAAGCTATGAAGGCACACATGATTTTCATAACAGAAGACAGCTGATATATAACAAGCCAAGTAACACCAAAAGCTCCTTGGGATTTGGCTTCCTCTGGAGGAATTCCCTGATCCCTCCAGGTAGTGACTTTGCCATAACCAGCTGAGTTCTTATGATATATTCCTGCGGCCTACAGCAGTTATTGTTTTATTAACATCAGTAAAAGAAGAAATCGCTTCTCAGTTTCTTAATAAAATCAAATGCAGTAAATCAGTGAGAGATAGTTTGCTGTGGAAAGTCTATAACAGTATTGTGTTCTGTAGAAAACGTTACAGTTTAGAGACAAGCGCTCAATTAAAAATTAATTACTGCCTGGTGTGATGGTGCACACCTTTACTCCTATCACCCAGGAGGCAGGTAGATCTCTGTGGCCAGGACAGCCTGGTCTACGTAGTGATTTCCAAGACAGCCAGGGCTCTATATAGGTCAGACCCTGTCTCAGTAAGACAAAACAACAACAAAGACCTTAGAACAATTTTTTTTTTTTTTTTTTTTTTTGAGACAGGGTTTCTCTGTGTAGCTTTGCACCTCTCCTAGAACTCACTTGGTAGCCCAGGCTGGCCTCGAACTCAGAGATCCACCTGGCTCTGCCTCCCGAGTGCTGGGATTAAAGGCTTGCGCCACCACCGCCCGGCAGAACAAAATATTTTAAATTGCCATTTCAATACATAACCGTATTCATAGTTTGTATTTATAGCATTAGGTCCTTTGGAAACGTGACTGTGGAGGCTGGGGAGATGGCTCAGCAGGTGATGCTCTTGCGGAGGACCCAGGGTTGGTCCCAGTACCCATGGGCTCACAGACACTAACTCCAGCTCCAGATGATCAGCGTTCTCTGGCTTCTGTGGACACTGCACACATGTGGTACACATATGAAGCAAACACTCACACATAAAAACAAGTCTTCTAAAGAAAAATCTGAATGTAATCCTGGTCTCCCCCCCCACCCCCTGCTGAGGACTGAACCCAAAACTTTTTTTTTTTTTTTTTTTTTTGGTTTTTCGTGACAAGGTTTCTCTGTATAGCTTTGGAGCCTGTCCTGGAACTCACTCTGTAGCCCAAGCTGGCCTCGAACTCACAGAGATCCGCCTGCCTCTGCCTCCCAAGTGCTGGGATTAAAGGCGTGCGCTACCACCACCCAGCTCTGGTTTCTTAATAAGAAAGAATATATCACATTGGAACCATTTCATTTCCAAAAGACTCGCCTTCATAGTCCAAGTCCATTATCTGAGAGACAGGATTGGAGAGACCAGGAATGGTCAGGGTAAAGAATTTTGAAGCTGGAGGCAGCAGCAAACGAGATTTCCTGCCAGTTCCGCTACTGAAATCATATGACCTGTCCATGGGGGCACTGAAGACATTTAATGAAGACATAATGAAAGTGCCGCTTCGAGTACCCCTAGGAGAGGTAGTTGACAATCCTGCATAGATCTAAGGAGTAATCTACAGCGTAATCGAACACCCAGGAGCTACTTAGGCGTGTGGTCAGCCGGGAGGACTCGAGCCTCTTTAGGCCTTACTCAAATAGTGATTGTTGTCTATCATAGATGACTGTGGTCAAACCAGCTACTCTGACTTGTCACTGAGGAAGAGTCCCATCTCCATCATGTCTGACCCACAAAGCCCTCTGAGAGCCCTGCCTTCTCAGGTGTCTGCATACAGATGGTGTCATGTACAAGTGTGTCAAACAGTGCATCAAACCACATTTTATCTTTTGTTGCCATGATTGATCCGTATGTTTATGAAATGTAAAGAAAGTAAGACGTGGAAAGAATGAATGGTTTGTATGAGAAAACCATAGGAGGGAAAAAGTGGAAGAAGGAATAATTACAGCTCCACCTCGAGCTTGGAGGAGAAAATGTCGAGACTATCGAATCCAAAGAGCACGTTTCATGGTCTTTTGCTGGTAACTAGGTATGTGGTCGACCTCAGCAGATAAGCTGTGGCAACTTTCTTTAAAGGGTCACTTACTCTGCTCACATAGTTCCTTTTCCCTTAACACAGGTCGCCCCGTTTCACAGGTACCCATTATATTCGGATTGACTCTCAGTGTAGGTCCGTACAGAGTTTATGTTTATTCGAAGCACAGAGTCCTTCCTGTTTCCTATCAAAATTATGACCATGCAGGGCTTGTGCGCTGCCACCAGAGGGCACTCTAGTGCTGCTGAAAAGTAAGCACGTTGCTTGTTCTCTGCCCAGGTGGTTGGCTGGTTCTGAAATGTGTGTGTGGTTAAGGGAAGCCCACACTCAGCAGCATTCTCTCTGGGGGTATTTTATTAAACCATATTAATAGAAAAATTCCAAAAAAACTAAACAATTCATTCTGTGAGTTAATCCCAAACTGTGTGTGTGTGTGTGTGTGTGTGTGTGTGTGTGTGTGTGTGTGTGTATGTGTGTGTGTCTCGAGCATATATCGGACCATTGGCTGTAGTTACTGAGCTTGTACTGGGAGCCCTGCATTGCTCTGAGCTCCTGTGGTCTGGAGTTCCAGACTGAACTTTCCAGAGAAAGCAGGGGGTGTGCCAGTATTTCATGCTTCCTACCGTCAGGCAGTACCCCTGGCCACCTCATGTTCCTGCCACCATGCCTTCCACCATGGTGAACAACATATATATATATTTTATTTTACACTACCATTCAGTTCTACATATCAGCCATGGGTTCCCCTATTCTCCCCCTCCCACCCCCTCCCCTTACCCCCAGCCTACCCCCCATTTCCACCTCCTCCAGGATAAGTCCTCCCCCGAGGACTGCGATCAACCTGGTAGACTCAGTCCAGGCAGGTCCAGTCCCTTCCTCCCAGACTGAGCCAAGTGTCCCTGCATAAGCTCCAGGTTTCAAACAGCCAACTCATGCAATGAGCACAGGACTTGGTCCCACTGCCTAGTTGCCTCCCAAACTGATCAAGTCAATCAACTGTCTCACCTATTCAGAGGGCCTGATCCAGCTGGGGGCCCCTCAGCCTGTTCATAGTTCATGTGTTTCCATTCATTTGGCTATTTTTTTTTCAATAATTGAGTAAAACCGAAAATTATTATAAGCCACAGTCGTCCTAGGGACCTCCATGCTATATATATAGCCTCTATGGTTCTATGGGTTGTGGTCTGATTGTTCTTTATTTTATATCTAGAATCCACCTATGAGTGAGTACATACCATGACTGTCTTTCTGGGTTTGGGTTACCTCACTCAGGATGATTTTTTCTAGTTCCATCCATTTGCCTGCAAATTTCATGCTTTCATTGTTTTTTTCTGCTGAGTAGTACTCCATTGTGTATATGTACCACATTTTTTTCATCCATTCTTCCGTTGATGGGCATCTAGGTTGTTTCCAGGTTCTGGCTATTACAAATAGTGCTACTATGAACATAGCTGAGCATGTATCTTTATGGTATGAATCAGCATTCCTTGGGTAGATGCCCAAGAGTGGGATGGCTGGGTCTTGAGGTAGTTCGATTCCTAATTTTCTGAGAAACCGTCATACTGATTTCCACAGTGGTTGTACAAGTTTACATTCCCACCAACAGTGGAGGAGTGTTCCCTTTGCTCCACATCCTCTCCAACATTGGTTGTCATTGGTGTTTTTGATCGTAGCCATTCTAACAGGTGTAAGGTGGTATCTCAGAGTCGTTTTGGTTTGCATTTCTCTGATGATTAAGGATGTTGAGCATTTCTTTAAATGTCTTTCAGCCATTTGTGATTCTTGTTTTGTGAATTCTCTGTTTAGCTCTTTAGCCCATTTTTTAATTGGACTGTTCAGTATTTTGATGTCTAGTTTCTTGAGTTCTTTATATACTGTGGAGATCAGTCCTCTGTCAGATGTGGGGTTGCTGAAGATCTTTTCTCATTCTGTTGGCTGTCTTTTTGTCTTATTGACTGTGTCTTTTGCCCTGCAAAAGCTTCTCAGTTTCGAGAGGTCCCATTTATTAATTGTTGTGCTCAGGGTCTGTGCTGTTGGTGTTTTATTTAGGAAATGAACAACCCCTTTTTAAACTGAGCCGACTGAGCCTCCTCCCCTAAGTTGCTGTTCTCAGGTGTTTGATCACAAGAAGAAACATAGCTAGGTGTCGTGTGCCTATCCAGAAAGTTCAGCCCGAAGACCCATACTTTTTCAAATCTAGCCACACAGTAGGCCCAGCTGAAGAGAACATTGTCCAAAATATTTGTCTGTGATGATACTCTAGATGGTGTCGGTTTGTGTTGCCAGGTGTATGCTCATAGCTGTTGATCTCCTGAAATGTCACTAACGTGGCAGGAAAGGACACTTGACTTTTAATACAGTTAGTTGCCCGTGGCTCGTGGCCATGTTCCTGTGGCTGCACCTGTTCTGAGCCCGCAGCCTCTCTGTGCCTTGATTGCCAGATTGGGTTTCTCAGCAGTCTGGGGAACAAGGAGAGGAAAGGGGGGCTCTGTGAGTCACTGCTGATGTGCCTTGGATTGCTACAGACAGCGTTCCCTTTATCACGAAAGGCACTGCGCACATTTTGTGCCTCTGTCCATGAGGATAAACGGTTGTGGTACTGACAGACCAAAAGCTGTTTCTGATGGGAAACATTGAATCAGCAGAATTGAAAACACAGCTGTGTGCTTCTGATGGGAGCATAATTTCCTGTCAGTCAATGCCTACTTAGCATTTGTTTGTGCAGGGCAGGACCGGCTCCGGGAGACATCAAGGAGATGCTCAGCACCCATAGGATTTGCAGTTCACAGAATGCTGAGGCATTAAGGCCTCTTGCAGGAAGCCCAGAGGCCCTCAGGAAGAGGCGCTCTGTTAGGAAAGGGGTCATGTTGACCAGTGGTGTGCAGGTGAGGGTCTTACCACTTCCGTGACAGGGGAACTGCCCTGCCCAGCAGCAGGTTGGGGGTTGCAGGGCTGACAGCCGTGTGTCTGCAGCCTGGGTTGCCGCCTGTCTTTGCTCTGGGTCTCTGCTGCCTGTGCGCCCTCTCCACTGTGAGTGGCCACTTTGTCCTGTCTTGCTTCCCTTCAGTTAGTCCTCCTAGCGCTGAGGCAGGAGATGGCTGCTCGCTGTTGTGAATCATGAGGAGCTCATTTCCCACAGAGGCCTCTTGTTCAAACCGATCTCTCTTTTCAACTTGGCTTCTCTGTGCTTTCTCGAAGCAGAATCTTTTTGTTGTTGTTGTTCTTTTTGTTTGTTTTTTCAAGACAGAATTTCTCTGTGTTTAACAGTCCTGGCTGTCCTGGATCTCACTTGGTAGCCCAGGCTGACCTCAAATTCACTGAGGTCCACCTGCCTCTGCCTCCCAAGTGCTGGGATTAAAGGCGTGTGCCACTGACGCTTGGGGCAGAATCGTCTTTAATGTTTGTTTTTTAATTTGATGGGAACCTTTTTTTTAAATTTTATAAATATGGGTGTGTTTGCATGTGTGTTGATGTGCCTGCAGAAGACAGAAGAGGGCATCAGATTCTCTGGAACTGGAGTTACAAGCATGGGTGCTGGGATTTGAACCCAGGTCCTCCGGAAGAGCAGCCAGTGCTCTTAAGTGCTGAGCTCACCTAAGAAAGTTGAAACCCCACAAAAACTTAGGAAGTTCAAAGCATGCAAAACATGTGGATGAGCTTTAAAAACATACTAAGAAGCCACACACACACACACACACACACACACACACACACACATCACATGATTTCATTATGTGAAATGTAGGCAAATCCGTAGACTCAGAAAGCATAGTGGTTGGCAGGCTCCAAAGAGGAAGAGATTTGTGACAACACCGGGTGGGAGAGGTTTGTAAGAAAATGGTCAAAACTGGGTGGTGTTGGTAATGGCTGCACAACTCTGAACAGAGTAAAACCAAATGACACAGTTATAGTTTTTTTAATTTTATGGGTATGAGTGTTCTGTCTATGTATGTGAGTGTGCCACATGTGAGTGTGGTGTCCTCAGGGCAGGGCAGCGGATCGGATCCCCGGGAACTGGGTTACAGTGGTGGTGAGCTGTCACCGAGGTACTGGAAACTGAGCCAGGCTCCTCTGGAAGAGCAGCCGGGTCTCCAGCCCCAAGTGACACAACTTTGAAAAGGTGAATTGTATTCTGTGAAACTCAGATTAAAGAGCTGCCCCGGGACCCGCAGAATTCCCAGTAGTGATTTACGTGAATCCCTGCATCCCCGTGAAGGATTGAGGTTTCACTTCCTGTTTCTGCTGTGTTCCGCTGTTGGCATTTGCTCCACACATCATTCCAACCTCAATGCAGAGTCCTGCCAACCTTCCTCCTCCTCCAGGCCCGACGTTCCAGGTCGTCCCTTCCGTGGTCACAGTGTCCATGTCCTCTGTCCTCAGCACTCCGCCTGCTGAGGAGCTGCCGGCCGGGAGGTTGGCACACACACCATGCCCAGGTCCCCGTGCCTTTGGAGCGTTCATTCAGCAGTTGTTTCCTGAGGATGGACTCCTTATTCAACACCTTCTGTGTTTGTTCTTGAGAGGGTTCCACTGTGTAGTCCTGACTGGCCTGGAACTCGGGATGTAGACCAGGCTGCTCTAAGATCCACTTCGCTCTGTCCACGGTGCTTGGGCTTAAATTGCCACCACACTCAGCTTTTTTTTTCCTTTTTAAACAAACAAACCAGCCTGACTGTGTAGCACAGGCAGCCCTGGGACTCACTGGAGGGCTTTTGGGAACCACGTTAGTTTTCTCATCATGTGATAAGACATCTGAGAGAAGCAGTGAGGGAGGACGTGTCTAGGCTCAGGGTTTAGGGGGTGAGGTTCATCATGGTGGGGAAAGAAAGCATGATGGGCCTGCTCTGTCTTCTGGAAGTGGTCAGGAAACAGCTCAACTGGAATTGGTGCGGGCTACACCCTCCAAGTGACCACTGCCTCCTGCTGGGCCCTACTTCCAAAACACCCCACGGCGTGTCCCAAACAGCCCCACCTAACCAGTGGGGGCCAACGAGCCAGTGGGGGCATTTCACATTCAGACCTCATTCCACCTCTGACCCTCATGGAGTCATAGTGCAAAATGCATTCAGTGTGACTTCAGAGCTGAATAGTTTTATAGTTCTAACATTGTTCAAGTATCCAAAGTTCTTCTGAGACTCACTGCAGTTTCGTAATCAACCCTGTTTTAAAAAAAAGTGTGTGTGTGTGTGTGTGTGTGTGTGTGTGTGTGTGTGAAACATATTATAATGACAGAGCAAATAGTTCCCATTCCAAAAGAGGAAGGGGGCGTAGCAAGGAGAGATGGCACAAATATTAGACCAAACTCTGGCAGGAAAGCATCAAATCCTGTGGTTCTTTGTCCAGCATCATGGGCCCACGATGGCATGATCTGGACTCAGCAGACTCGAGTGGCCCCACCCCAGTGGCTCTCGGGGGCCTGTGGCAAAAGTGACCTTTGTCTTGGACCAGCATCCCCCTGCCTTAGAAGGAAGAATCTGCAGCATACTGGGGTCTCCTTGACAACGGAGGCTTCACCCTCACCGCTCCCTTCAAGGTCACAAGGCCTCCTTTCAGGCAGTCAGGTCCTGCCACAATCACTTGGCCTAGGGCTTCCTGGAACCTTATGTAAACCTCTGTGACGCCATGACCCTCGGGCTTCAGATGCTGCCAGCTGGAGGTGTATCTTGGCCCCTTCACCACGGCTATGGAGGAGTTTGAATATCTGCCTCGCTGACCACGTCCCCAGGTTGCCCGGAAGCCTGCTGTATTAGAGACCCCCCACGCCTTCCTCTCTCACATGTTCCAAGAGTTTATTAGAATGGAGACCTTTTTCAAATCCCCCACTGTCATGAACATAAAGAAAAGCTTGTCCAGCCAAAGGACAATCTGGAGTCAAAATAAAATCCAGTGGTACAGCTGGGCGGTGATGGAGCAGGCCTATAATCTTAGCAGAGCCAGGTGGAGCTCTGGGCTCAAGACCAGCCAGAACTACAGAGCAAGGCATGCAAACAAAATCTGCCCTAAAATGTACAGACTCCCGAGCAGCAATGACTTCATCCTCCATGCTAAGAGATGGGAAAAGAAGGGTTTTTTGTTTTGTTTTGTTGTTTGTTTGTTTGTTTGTTTGTTTGTTTGTTTTTCGAGACAGGTTTTCTCCACATAACAGCCCTGGTTGTCCTGGAACTCGATCTGTAGACCAGGCTGGCCTCAAATTCACAGACCCACCTGCCTCTGCCTCCTGAGTGCTGGGATCAAAGGCGTGCGCCATCATGTGATCTCTATGGTCCAATCCAGTTGCTGACAGCGACCCCTCTGAAGTCTCTACGTCTTTGTCTTCATTTTTTAAAAGAAAACATCCCGCTCTCCTAAACTCCCACCCAAATGAAATAAACAAACAAACACTATGCTGTTTGGAGCACCCCAGGGCTCCTTTAGCCCCAGACCACTCCACATCACTTCCACAAACCAGTTCCAAATGCCCGTGAGACACACGATGTCCAGGTTTCTCCACAGCAATGGCAGCTGCTGTCTTCTGGACACCGGTTCCTCTGTTAGTCACTTTAGTGGTTGTGATAAAACATCTGAAAGAAGCATCTTAAAGGAAGCATTTGGTTTGGCCCATGATTTGACAGAATACAGTCCTCTGGGAGGGACAACAACTACCTCCCATCCATGGCAGCGGTGAAAACAGGAAGCTGCTTGCTCACATTTCAGCGGGGCAGGAAGCAGATCCACAGGAGCATGGCGGAGCTGTAATCCTCAAGTATCGCCCTTACACACACACACACACACACACACACACACACACACACACACACACAGCAGTGAGTTACACTTTCAGCCAGGCCCCACCTCCTACAGGCTCGACAGCCTCCCTAAACAGTGCCACCAGGGTTGAAGTGATCCCAATCCTCCTCCGGCAGTGCTCTTCCGGAGGCTCTGCAGACCTGAGGTTTGATCTTGCTGGAGGAAGTTAGTCACTGGGACTGGTTCCTCGGAGACATCTTGTCCTCGGCCTCTTCCCAGCTTTGCTCTGCTTCCTGTCCTCCACGACATTCTCCTTCTAGCCCTGATCTGGCTTGTTTCACCCCAGGGGTGCTCTGCCTCGGAACTGGCCCTGAATCAAGACAACTGGATGCATCTCAGCCAAAAGACATGCTTTCCTGCCTCGGTTGTTTATATCAGGCATTTTGGTCCCAGTGACACAAAACTCAGGATCTCAGCGACATTTTCAAGGATAGCCCTGGCAATGACCTTACTCGTGGGTTCATAACCACAATTCCTCCTGTTTTACCCAGCGCATTCACAGTAGGCTCTGGGTCCTGGCTCTCCAGTGGGTGAAATTACTGAGTCTAGTCTGCTCCCGGAAGTGGGCTAGACTACGCTGCAGAGTTCTCTCCACCTCCCCTTCTGTTTGTCTCTTTTTCCGGTGCTAAGGACTGCACACAGAACCTTGTGATGCTAGGCCTCGGCAGCTTTTCACTTTCTGTCGCAGACATACTTAATCCTGTTCTACAAGTGACTGTGAAATTCCAGGCAGCGTTTTGTAATTTGTAAGCTTTGTTTATTTTATGTGTATGGGTATTTTACCTTAGTGCATGCTTGGTGCCTGGAGAGGCCCTGAAGAGGGTGCTGAGTCCTCTGGAACTGGAGTCACAGACAATTGTTAACCTCCATTTGTGGGTGCTGGGAACCGAACCGGTCTTCTGCAAGATCAAGTGTTCCTAACCACGGAGTCAGCCATCTCTGTATCTCAGCCGCTTTCCCACTGCTGTGATAAAACACCATGACCAAGGCAACTTACAAAGGGAAGGGTTTATATTTACTTTTTAAAAGATTCATTTATTTTATGTATAGGGTGCTCTGTCTGCATGTACACCTGCAGGCCAGGAGAGGGCACCGTCCCATTATAGATGGCTGTGAGCCACCCTATGCTTGCTGGGAATTGAACTCTGGGCCCTCTGAAAGGGTTGCCAATGCTCTTAACCACTGGGCCATCTCTCCAGCTCTGGAAGAGTTTATTTTGAACTAACAGTTCCCGAGGTTAGAGTCCATCACCATCATGCTGGGGAAGTGTGGCAGTAAGCACCAGGCAGGAGCAGCCGAGAGCGCACATCTCAAAACGCAAACAGGAGACAGCAAATTTGAAATGGTGCTGGTTTCCAAGCTCTCAACACCCATTCCGACATACTTCCTCCAGCAAGGCCACACCTCCTAAGCCTGCCCAGACTGGGCCACCAACTGGGGACCAAGTATTCAAATGCCTAAGGTTGGGGTGGGGAGGGCAGACATCTTATTCGAACCAGCACACTTTATCACTTATGTTTTGTTAGCTGTTCTGTCTTTTTAGGTAATAACTGACTCTTAGGCCCCTCAGTCATACAGCAGCCTTTCATAATAGCCGACATACCACCTCAGGGGTTGGTTTGTTTGTTTGTTGACAGGAGGTAACATTGTCTTATTTTGTTTTGTTTTTTTGAGACACGGTTTCTGTATAACCTCTCTCCCTGTCCTGGATCTCACTCTAGAATAGGCTGCCCTCAAACTCACAGAGATCCTCCTGCTTCTGCCCCCCAAATGCTGGGATTAAAGGAGTGTGCCACCCCTGCCCAGTGAAAATCGTTCTTTTAATTCCATGGGGGAGGGGCTGGAAATGGCCGACATTGTCTTTGGATTTCTCCAGCATTAGTGTTCCTCACTTCCTTCCCTCAGTGGGAAGAGCTGTCCCTGTTTTAAACTGTCCAGCACTGTGCTGAGGGACAAGAGCAAGGATTTCCACTGACTCCCACGGAAGCGAACACATAGAAGATGCTGTTCTGGCTTCCCCCACGCTGTGTGAGCCATTTGAGGCATTGTGCAGAGTCTTAGAGGAGACGTGACCCTTGGAATATTGAGTTGATTGCCTGAGAAGTGTTCGCTGTCCTTCAGTGTCTGAACCCATGTAATTAGGGGCCTACGCTGAAAGGAAATGTAAAATTTTCCATAGTCACGGCTTTCCAGATTTGAGTTGGCCGTCCGCCCTCATGGCAGTTTCTCCCCTTATCTCCACAGCCAGGCTCACAGCTCCGTCCCTCCTGACCACCAGAGTGGACTCCTAGGTCACCATGTGGTGCCGGTGCTGTCTGGCTCTGCCACTCTCTCCTTCACTGGGAGGGAGGGGGCGGGGAAATACATCTGTCAGGCGTCTCTCTAAAAAATGCCAGGGATGATGTATTCGTCTTACCTTTTGTGTTTGTTCCCTAGCTACCTGATCCTGTGGTCAGAATTATTCCATGTTCTTCTAGCTCGCTTCCTTTCTAATCCATCTGTTCTTCTTTTCCTTCTTTTTCTTTAAGGCCTGTAACCTAAAGGAATCCCTGTTAGTAAAGCATGGTAGGGTATTGTCTTAGGGTTACTGTTGCTGTGATGAAACACCATGACCAAAGCAACTTGGGGAGGAAAGAGTTAATTTGGCTTACGCTTCCATATCGCTGGCTGTTCATCACTGAAGGAAGTCAGGACAGGAACTCAAGCAGGGCAGGAACCTGGAGGCAGGAGCTGATGCAGAGGCCATGGAGGGGTGCTGCTTACTGGCTTGCACCCCATGGCTTGCTCAGCTGCTTTCTTATAGAACCCAGGACCACCAGCCCAGAGATGGCACCACCCACAATGGGCTGGGCCCTCCCCCATCGATCACTCATTAAGAAAATGCCCTACAAGCCTGTCTACAGCATGATCTTACAGAGACATATTCTCAATGGAGGTTCCCTCCTCTCAGATGAATCTAGTTTGTGTCAAGTTGACATAAAACTAGCCAGCACAATGGAGTATAGCAATGTATTAGAATTCTCTAGAGAAAGGAAACCTCATATTTATGTGTAGTTACAAAAATATCTATTACAAAGCATTTGTCCCTCCAGTGTCCCTGTCAGAATCTCAAGGCTGGAGGAGCCAAGGTCGCACCTTGAAGGTTGTGAGGCAGAATGAGCCTGAGGTCAGTGTTGCGTTCTAATTAGACCTTCACCTGAACAGATGAGGTCCACCTACACCTTGGAGGACAATCTACTCTCCTCAGATCTACCATGTAAATACTTTCTAGAGCCCAGCAGGATAATGTTTGACCATCTGTCTGGGCGCCCTAAGACCAGTCACACTGGCAGCTCATTGGGGCCATTTGTTGCTTGGTATGTGAAGAAATGAAATCAAAAGACTTGAAACAGCAGTTCGTGTCTGTGGAGCTGCTTGAGTCTTAGCCATGCGTCCTGGTCACCGTGAGTTACTGCTATATTTTGTACATGCTCTGTTTGCTGGTCTCTGGTCACCTGTCTCCCGCTGCCCACAAGAATTCCCTATTTTTTCTCTCCATTACATGGTCCCTCCCCAGACTCCTGCCCTCTCACCCTGTGCTTCAGACCTAGTCTTGTTTCACAGACTGGAGACACTGGACTCCCAGAGGTTAGCTGCTGCAGTCTTATAGCTGAACAGTGTGCGTGGTACATTCAGAACTAACTCAGCCGCACTCTCTATCATGTGTGTGTGAATGTGTGTGTGAGTGTGTGTGTGTGTGTGTGTGTGTGTGTGTGTGTGTGTGTGTTTCTCTGCAACCTGCACATGTCTGTGGAGAGACACTCCAAGGGAGGCAAGAAGGCAGTTTGGTTCGGCACGGCCCAGCAGCCACTGGTGATTGTGGGCGTCCCTTCACACTCTGCTGCTAGCAGAGAAATGAGCTGCAAGGGGCAGGAGGGAAACTCTTATTGTAAATTTGTTTTTCTCAGTCAGTCTACAGGACCTATCTCTATAGACTTCACAATGAGTTTCAGTGTGGTCACATCTGACCTGTATTTAGTTCACTTTGTTCCTCCATGTGATCCCTGTAGGTTTTGTTGTGCACTGGGGATTGAGTTAATTATCACCAGAAAAGTTTTCACCAAATTGTGCTGTTCAGCTTGACTTAACCAGCTCAGGCCGGTTCAAACTCCTGAAGTCTGACACTAGTTTATTTTGGACATATTAAGTACAGTACAATTTTGGGGAAAAATTTCCTGGTAACAATTATCCCAATCTCATGTGCACATTAAAGCTTAAGGCGTGACTACATGGAAACTCTTTTGCAAAAACTCTTCATGTGACCTCTACCATGAAGATGGGTTCTGCAGCTTAAGGGCCTAGGATCTGGTGTGGTCTCAGTCACCAAGCTATAAAGTACATGTGACACCCCCCATAAGGATGGGTTTTTTTTTTTTTTTTTTTTTTTTTTGGTTTTTCGAGACAGGGTTTCTCTTTGTAGCTTTGCACCTTTCCTGGAACTCACTTGGTAACCCAGGCTGGCCTCGAACTCACAGAGATCCGCCTGGCTCTGCCTCCCGAGTGCTGGGATTAAAGGCATGCGCCACCACCGCCCGGCAAGGATGGATTCTTAAGGACTGGAAACAAAATTAAAGATAAAGGTTTAGGGAGGAAGGGTCTGGGACAAGCATTCTAGAGATTTGGATGTGACCTTGCCCTATAGATAGCAAAAGTCACCAGGTTATTAACTCCATCCACCCCAGCCTTCTGGGTGGAAAACAGGTATACGTCCCTTCCATTGAAGAGATAAGCCTGTGTGATTTAACATTTCTGGTTTCCCAGTGCTTATCTGTGAGCTATGCCCTCCCCAGTTGGTCTAAACTTCAGGAGTCTGACCCCAAGTCGTTTATTTTAGGTATGTTTAAGCACAGCACAATTTGGTGAAAACTTTTCTGGTGATAATTAACTCAATCCTGAGTGCACAACAAAACCTACAGGGATCACATGGAGGAACAAAGTGAACTAAATACAGGTCAGATGTGACCACATTGAAACTCACTGTAAAGCCCACGGGGATAGGTCCTATAGACTGACTGAGAAAAACAAATTTACAATAAGTGTCTGGGGAGGAGCTGGCGCTGTAAAAGTCTCCGACCACACAGATAGCACAAAAGTCACCGGGTTGGTAAACATGTCCATGCCCAGCTTTGGGGGCAACTTGCACCCCTTCCCTTGAAGGAATAACCCCCTGTGCTTACCATTCCACATTCCCCAAGTGCTAACCTATGAGCACAAAGATCCTATACATGTGTTTAATTTCCCCTTTAGTATGCAACATAAACACAGCTCTGGTTTTTGGTTTTTTTCATTCACTAAATAAAACAGCCTGGTGTATGGTGCATTTAAGAGGCAAAGGTGAGGGGTTGAGTTTGGCTCAGCATGGGCCACACACAGTGAGACCCTGTTAAACAACAAAAATCACCATAGGGGGAACATGTCAGATTCATGCTGTTTGTTGATAAGTGGGCAGCCACAGAAATTTATAACCGAGGGTGGAGCTAATGAGAATGAATGGGGAAGCTTAACTCTAACAGTGCCTGCGGTTCACTCCTGCTGCTGGGCCCATGGAGGACACCTCAAAGTTCTTCCTGGGTTTTAGGGCCTCCAGCCCACCCCTGCATTGTCTGGGAAGCCCTATTGACTGCCCCCCCCCCCTCCAAACCTGCCCACTCAGGAGTCTCTGAACAAAGGAAAGGTGCCCAAAGCCCAGTTCTGCGTTCTTGGTGGCTACTGCAGCTTCCTCCCCTGGGGCAACCAGCTGCCCAAGTCCCTGCCTGAGCACTTAGCATTTGACCACACTTGGGCACAAACCCAGCTTGTAGTGGACACGTCATCCTTCCTCACCTACAACCTATAAAATCTCCCTGCCTTAGCTCAGGTGTGAAACTTCTCTGGCCTCATTCTGAGTTGCTTCACCCAATATACCTGCTATTATCTTTCTCAGTTTGGCTTGATTCGGCTCACTCTGTCAGCAGAGAAACCAATTGGGGGGTGGGGTGGGGCAGGAAACCTATTAGCCTGCTCCAGGAGAGAAGAGGATACTTCCAGGGACCTTCCTGCTGCTGCTGGCCCCTATCAGCTTCGTTCTTAAGACAGCAAGTGCTGTCTTCTCTAGCCCCAAATGTGTGAAGATGCCTAGGAAGGACTGACGGACAGCAATGGCTGGGGAGAGGCCCAGTGCATGGGTGGGCAGTCCACAGGAGACGGAGTCCCTGCCTGGTCTCCTCCTCTTTATTCAGGTTGGTTTTTCTTAAGGAAGAAGTAATAAAATACCACAGGATGGTCTTTTATGGTATAGTCCATAATGCAGATCTCTGGAGTGGTGGTGGGCTTTCTCCCAGGTCTCACACATGCTGGGAAGCACTCTATGACCTGTATTCCAATTACTTTTATCCCCTCAGCACAATTTTTCTGATTTTGAAAATGACCTTTTGTATTAATCTTTGTTAATGTCTACTCACCATCCAGCTCTGTCAAGCTGCAGACAGTAAGGGATTGTGAAGCCAATATTGGGAGTCTCAGTCAGCATTTTCTTCTGCCTCCTCTCCTCACCCCTGCTTTCTCCTGCCCTTCCTCCCTCCTCCATCTCTACCTCTTTTTTTCCTCTCTTTCTTTATTAGGCAAGGTCTCATGTAGCCCTACATGAGATAATGATGAATTTTTTTCTTTTGTATACTTTTGATGTACATTATTTGGAGAACTTAAACCCTGGGGTAAGAGTCAGGGAGGAATGAGAATGAGGCCACTCCTAGGTATGGCTGAGGAGAAGTTTCCTATTGTAGATATGAATGAGACCACACAGCCAGAGAATCTGGAAGAGTCCAGACTGAACATGGCCAGCAGAATAGACCAGATCCTGAGGGCGGGGGTAGCAAGAGAGGAAGAGAAATGAAGACCAAGAAGGCAGAGCTAACCCAGAGGCCAGGAGAGCCTGTGGCCCAAATGGCAGGTTTTTATAGGAAAGAGAAGCTGGGGGGAGGGAACCAGAGCTCAGGGGCTGCAGAGGTTTGGGGTAGGGTAGGGGTGGGGGGGGAGGTGGGGATGGGGAGTGGGAGGTGAGGGTAGGGGTGGAAGTGGGGATGGGGGAGTGGGAGGTGAGGGTGGGGAGTGGGAGGTGGGGATGGGGGAGTGGGGGGATGGAGGTAGGGGTGGGGAGTGGGGGGTAGGGGAGTGGGCGTGGCTAGAAGTACCTAGAGGACTAGGACTCTGTAACAGGTACTTGTGATGCTGAGGGAGCCTGGTGGCCAGCATCTGTTTTGAGATGGTAATAGGCACCTCAGCCAGCCATTGTCCTGGGTTTCTTTGGGACTTAAGGAAGACACTTAGCCAAGCACCTTGGGTTTATAAAAATAAACCCATTCTTGCCATCTTCTCATTAAATTTGAATTTGGAAAGCAAAATTGAAAGCAGATGTAAATGTTGGTGTAGTAGCTTGTCTGCTCCAGCTGCAGGCTCTACCTGGACCATGCTGTTGTGAGTTCACAAGGGGAATAGCCAGGAACTGGATTGAGGTGGGAACCTCATCCCACCTAGACCGTCTGTGGCAAAACAGCAGAGAACATTTAGAATCATGGGGCTTTCAAATTGATTGGTGAGGGATCCAGATGTGATACTTCTTACTCATTTGCTTGAACATTTTTTTTTTTTTTTTTTTTTTTTTTTTGGTTTTTCGAGACAGGGTTTCTCTGTGTAGCTTTGCGCCTTTCCTGGAACTCACTTGGTAGCCCAGGCTGGCCTCGAACTCACAGAGATCCGCCTGGCTCTGCCTCCGGAGTGCTGGGATTAAAGGCGTGCGCCACCACCGCCCGGCTAGCTTGAGCATTTTTGTTGTCACTGTTTGTTTGAAAGAGGGTCTCACAACACAGCCCAGGCTGGATCAGACAAATTAATGTAGCTAGGGCTGGTCTTGAACTCATGAACCTCCTGATTCAGGAGGCTGAGCAATTGCATTTCTGATGTCAGATTGTTTAGGACAAGCTATCCAGTCCCCCTTTATTGTTTAAAAACATGAGAAGATTTATCCAGTAAGCTGAGGGTATCATATCAACCACACAGGATGTTTGATACGTCAAACATGCATGATACGTATTTAAACATGGCCCCTGAACTATCCCTCCTGTTCTTTCCTGGGCCTTAACTGGCTCCCTTGACTGGTTTTCTGTGGGGCTGCAGCTAAGCTGACCAGTGAAGCAGCCACTGCAGGGCAGAACTGGAGATGGGGGATCTGAAGGCCACCGGGCGAGGGCCAGACCCTCAGGAAATCTGGCTTCCATGCCTAAAGCCAAATCACCTTCATTGTGTCATTTCTGTTACCCCCAAATGAGAACCAATTAAATACTCCCTAGTTTCACAAGCTATTTAATCATGCATTATATTATGTGTGTGTGTGTGTGTGTGTGTGTGTGTGTGTGTGTGTGCGCGCGCGCGCGCGCGCGCGCGCTTGTAGTATAATTGTGACTGTTTGATGTCCTATTTGGCATTCTGTTTCACTCATTAGTGCATTCTTAGTGAATGTGCCTAACTATCCATCCTTAGTTTTACTGCAAGTGTTTTAGCTATTTGCTTTCAATGGAAAAGAAAACGGAACCAGGTATAGATGATGGTGTTATCTGAGCCATTTTTCCTTATAGCAGCAGTGTTCCCATGGCCTGGCTTTTAGAAAGTGTGACGCCTAAGTAGAAAACCAGCAGCCAGGGCTGGGGCACCACTCAGCGGCAACACCTTTGTCTAGCTTGTGCTGGAAAGGCCCTGAGTTCAATCTCCAGCACGAGGAAGAGAAGTAGAGGAGGAAGAAAAGGAGGAGAAAGAAAAGGGGCAGGGGAGGAAGAGGAAGAAAAAAAGAAGTAGACGGAGGAGGAAAGGAAGGGGGAGGAGGAGGAAGGCAGTCTTGCCTCACTACTGGACTGAATGCCGACTGCTACGTTCTCAGATCCAAGCTGCTTTCCATCTACATGGCTTCCACATGACTCCTCAGTCCACATTCCATCCACCAGCTGAGGCTGGTGGTGGGGAACATCTTCGGCTCTGTCCTGGTCTTGTGTTCACTGGTGATGTTTCTGTTTGCAGGCTTAGATGCCCAACCCAGAGCTCTCCAGTCTAGTGTGGTGGTTTGCTGCGGCTCTGGGGACTGGGGGGCAGATGGGTGACCACATCTGAATGGAAGCATAGGAAGGAGCTGAGTCCAGAGAAAATTCCCCAGGGAGTCTGCTCAGGCATGTGTGTGTAGGTGTGTGGGAGGCCAGCTGGGAGACGGGCTGCCACATTTTACCCCAGGGTACTCTTGAGCAGAGAGGGATAAGAGATTTAGATAGAGGGATAGAGGGGAGAGAAACAGATAGAAACACAGGATAGCCTCGGGAAGGCCTGGATCCTTATCCACCAGCCCCTCCTGTCTCTTCTAAAGGGCTGTTTATAGGAGTGCCAAGGGCTGGAGCAAAGACCTTACCCTAGCTCAGCCAAGTGTAGACCTTTTCCAATCACCTAGTAACCGCACATGTGGTCAAACAATCCTCTAATGCAGCTCTGTGGGTAAAGCCAGCTCAGCTCTCACTAGGAAACCTTTGGGCCTCCACACAGGTGGTTCAGCCCCTTCTCCCCTTCATCCTGACTTCTCAAAGATGTTTTGTGTGAACTCAGGACATTAAAAGGTAAGCTAGGACTGGACTGATTGAGTCCAGGCATGGATGGATGCCGCTTTGGGAGAGGGGCTATCGGCTAGCAGCCTCTGCTGTCAGGTTCCAGCACCCGCTGATGGTTTCCACAGGAGACACAGTCCACTCACCACCCCACTCGCAGCCCTGTTCGCCGTGGGAGAGCTCACTTTCCACGCCACAGGGACAAGGGCCATTTTGTTCTGTTTGTTTTGGTTTTCAGGATTAAACCCAGGGCATCACACATGCTGGGTGCAAGCTCTACCACTGAGCTCCAGCAGAAGCACAGATGTTGGGGTGGGGGGAAGGAGCACATGACTGAGTCCTAACCAATGAGCTGTAGGGGACTCCTAACCATTTGTAGCAGTCATGCCTCAGGCTGGAGGAAAACTGTGTAACAACCCTTCGTGCCTGCCTTCTGTTGTGCTACGTGTGTGTGTGTGTGTGTGTGTGTTTAATGAACTTCTGTAGTGTATGCATGCACACACACGCACATGTGTGGGTGCACATGTCTCAGGACAACTTGTGGTGAGTTCTCTTCTTCTGCCATGCGGTCTCGGGATGAACTCTGGCCGTCAGGCGCCAGAATCCGCTTGCTGGACGGTGCCACTCTGTTTTCTCCGATGCTGTTCTCGGAAGATGTAATACTTGGAGCTTTGGCAATCATCTTGCGCTCAAGAGGTGATGGGCCTAAGGAAAACCTCAGCCCTCTGAGAGTGAGCTGCTGAAACAGCCTTAAGATTGGCGTCTGTCGTCAGGCTGTGTGTGGACTGAAGGGTTACTGAGCAGCAGTGTGGTGTGAGATTCAGCCCGAGGGGTGGGTGGGGCTCTGAGGCCGAGTTTGAGAATGCAGACTCACTCCTGACTCCAGGGCACCTTTGTTTATTGTTTGTATTTTGAGATACAATCTTGCTACAAAAAAACAGGGTCTTCTCAAAGTCATCATATAGCTTAGGCGGGCCTTGAACTTGTAATTTTCCTGCCTCAGTCTCCTAGGAACAGGGCTTGCAAGCTTCAATGCCCCAGCCCTATGGCTCTTTCAGGGACAAAGTCTCCTTGTTACAGGCTCTGCCCACTCTATCTTCTCCATCCTGTTCTCGCTGCTCAGAAACCCGCTGAGTGGTTTTTCTTGCCCTAGAATAAAAACCTGGCTCTGATCTGTCAGGGTTTTGTGGGACCTAGGCTTTTGGAGCTAAAAGCAGGCACACACACCTCTTCAACTGTAACGTTTTTTCTTTCTTTATCAAAGAATCCAGGGGCTTCAATAAGGAAGAGCCATGAGGATTGGGGTGGGCAGAGCAGGTGGGAGGTGGTGGGCAGGGCAGGAAGCGATTAGGCAGGACTTCTGGGGACAGAGAGGTCTTGGGGAAGAAGAAAGGCAGAGTAGCCAGCCAGATGTGGAAGAAGCAGGATGGGCAGTACAGAGTAAAGGTAGCTGAGCCATGCTAAAAAAAAAAAAAAAAAAAAAAAGTACATTTAAAAATATGGGTTAATTTTGCCGGGCGGTGGTGGCGCACGCCTTTAATCCCAGCACTCGGGAGGCAGAGGCAGGCGGATCTCTGTGAGTTCGAGGCCAGCCTGGGCTACCAAGTGAGTCCCAGGAAAGGCGCAAAGTTACACAGAGAAACCCTGTCTCGAAAAACCAAAAAAAAAAAAAAAATATGGGTTAATTTAAGTTATAAGAACTAGTTAGGGGCTGGAGAGATGGCTCAGAGGTTAAGAGCACCGACTGTTCTTCCAGAGGTCCTGAGTTCAATTCCCAGCACCCACATGGTGACTCACAACCATCTGTAATGAGATCTGGCTCCCTCTTCTGTGTACATAATAAATAAATAAATCTTTAAAAAAAAAAAAAAAAAAGAACTAGTTAGAAACAAACCAAAGCTAAGGCCGAACTTTAATTAGTAATAAGTCTCTGTGTCATTATTTGTGAGCTGGCAGCCCAAAGAGAAAGCTTGCTACACATGGCACCCAACATCCAGCCACATATATCACAGGTGGCCTGAGAAAGCTAAAAATAATTGTGAACACAGAGTCAAACGCAGCTTCCTGGTGACCACGGGTCTCTTGGGTAGGCTTGGCAGCACATAGAAGCATAGCTACTGGCCACTTCCCACAGGCTGGAGCCAGCTGCCAGCACCATGTGCTAAGCTGACTTGAGCAGTGGCTGACATAACAGCTTAAGATTTGTGTCATGTGATCAGATAACACCACAGATGCTTAGTAAAGGCAGGTCAAGACACACAAAACCTCTAAAAATGCACAATATGTTCTAAATTGTGCATAGGCTTAAAAAAAGAAGAGAAAGTGGGTATAAACAGTCATAAAAAGTTTATAAGATAAAGTTTTTAATTAGAGAATACAATAATATAAAAAAGATAAGCCACTTAAACATAAAAAAATACACAGAGTCTGGATCCTATATGGTGTCCTGTTGACTTTGAATTTTTTGAATGCTGATGAGTG
This sequence comes from Peromyscus leucopus, assembly GCF_004664715.2. Lineage (NCBI taxonomy): Eukaryota > Metazoa > Chordata > Mammalia > Rodentia > Cricetidae > Peromyscus > Peromyscus leucopus. The sequence continues at coordinate 46,347,853 of NC_051080.1, forward strand.
AATCACAGCTGCTGAGAGACATGTGTAACATCAATTGATAATGGTCTTATTAATAAAAAACCCAGAGCCAGATATTGGGGTAAAATCTGAAAGATCAGAGGCAGAGCAGCAAGGCACCAGTTCTTACCCCTACAAAATCCTCTGCCAAAAGAGAGTGAGCTCCTCTTTCCACCCCAACTTATTACTTCCTCTCTCCACCCGGCACTATCACTTCCTGTCTGTCTATACAGACCTCCAGACCTCTATGATTAACTAGTGGCTAGCTCCTTTTTCTAATTTTCAGGCAAGCTTTATTTGTTAGATCACAAATAAAATATTACCACAGACATGGGATTGTAAGAGGGACTGCTTAACTAAACCAGCCTAGATACTTTAGGAATGCCTTAACTTTAAAATGAAATTCAAAAAATGTATTGAATTGGGGAAGAGGTTATGTGTGGCTGGGGAAGAGGTTATGTGTGGCAGGGTACTGTGTTGTTCCCTTTGGGGGAGGGGGCTAAGTAGGCACAGAGTCAATGACATAGACTCTGGGAGAATGTTGGAGACAAACAAGTCCAGGTTATTCAGGAAGAAGCAAGCCTTATGTACCCTCCATCCCACCTTGGGGGAAAGTCTAATGAATATGCATCTGCTGGTGTGACATGGCTGCCTCTCATTGGTCCAGGCCATCTCCAGATCATGTCTCAGCTGCTGTTGCTAAGACCTTTAGGCAGACCCAGATTGGTTCACAGAAAGTATCTTATTACTAGTTTGGGCTGGCTGGCCCTCAGGCCTGTTAGGGATGAGTCATCCCACATATCTACCTCTTTTAATTATTTTATGGGAGCTAGGTTGCATTGTCCTAACTTTGTTGACTCCACCTCAGGAGAGCTCAGCATAATGGACTGTGCCTGACTTAGGTTGGCTTGCCAAATAAGCTCATTCCAGTCATTGACTACCAGCCCTTGAAGAGCATCAGTCCTGGAGAGCTGTCCAGGTGGTGGGCTTTAGGCAATAGCCTTCAATGAGCCATGTGTGCATTACCTCTCTAGGAGGGCTTTTATCTATGTGTCTGAGAGCCAATAAAACCTGTAGGGTTGCCTTTGTAACCACTTTCTGTTGGTGAACCTATTGTAGAAGACATTTGAACAGGAGAAGGATTAGTCAAAAATTCAATCTCAAGGACATGACTGGGACCCTAGTCATATTAATTGTGCCAATTGAAGTCTTTCTGGTAATGCATTAGTGACCCTGTAGGGGGTGAGGCAATTGCTTGATATCTAGGGTCACAAGCCAGTAATGACATGACCTTTTACTAATGCCACAGTAGTGGGGCAAATCATATATTACCCCTCTTCTTTGGTCAATGTCTCTTGGTCTGTTGCCAGACACACATCTCTGAAGGGTATCCATATTGGCATGGTGGTATCCTGGGGAAAAATGCAAGCATATCCTTGCCCCCAGGTTAATAGGGGAGCAGGGGCTTGTCACTGAAGGGTGATGGGATCCCTCCCACACACCAAGGGCAATGGTGTCTCCTGAGGCATGTAAATAAACATGTTGTCCAATTTGGGCTTTGTGACAGGGTTAACATATGGTTCTCAGTCTGTGAGCATCTCAAGAGAAACAGCGATGTTGTACTGTATATTAAAATGAGCCTGAGCCTCAGCCTGGTCATCATGGGCAGCTTGCCAGTTAAGGAAGACTGCAGGCTCTAACACAGCCTTCATCAAATGGTGCCAGTCATAATAAGTCTGTAAATGCATTGCCTACTGCCATAGGACTTGCTCAAAATATGACGAGTCAGGACCCAATTCATTAGCAGCCTTACAGACCAAAGACAGGTCTGTAAGAGGGGTAGGGATCCATGGCTGGTTGGCCGCATTGGGGCCCACATTAACTGGAAATGCCATGGTGGGCATGTGCAGCACCAGAGGTGGAATAGGCTGGGAGGTATGCAGAGCAGCTGGCTCGGCAGGCAGACATCCAGGCAAATCACTCTGTGGATACTGCAGTGTGGGGAGTAGTCCCTCAAGGCAGGGGGGAACAGAGAGAAGGGCGGTCAGTATAGGCTTAGATGCTGCTGCAAGCATTTCCTCTCTCTTTCCATCCCTTTCCTTCACTTTACACCTATTCTCATCACTCTCCTTGTCAGCAGAGGTGGAGGAAATATCAGTCATGGACAGAATGAAGATGATAGATAAGTTGGTGTTACATTGTTCCTGGCAGTGCTTATTGTGGGCCTTGATGACCTTCTCAGCAGAGGAGGACTTTAGGTCAGCAATTATAGCCAACAAAATGGGCATAAAAACAATTGGATGGTTACTCCTGAGGCCACTTCTCTTTTTATGGCCAGGAACAAAACTCTCATCCGAAGATCAGATTCCCACATATTCTCTGAAAAGATCTATGGAGCAAGCACTCTTAACTGCTGAGCCTTCTCTCCAGGCATCATCACCCACAAGCACATGCATGTACTCACAAGCGCGCGTGCGCGCACACACACACACACACACACACACACACACAAACACAAACACACAGACACACACTCACAACTAAAAATAGTCAGACCATGGCTCCATTTCCTGAGGGTTTAGCCCTTGTATGGAAACAGCAGGCAAGCCTGAACAAAAGCATGTGCCCCCCTACTGTACAGAAAGACTCACAAACAAGACAAACAAAAGAAGGAAGTGGGGGTCCCAGCATTTACCTGCTGAAGGGACCAAAAGCACACCACATAGAGGGGCCTACTCACCGAAATACACTGCTCAAGGGGGCTGCTGAACCAGTGCCACGCATGAGGAAAGGAAGACAAACAGACCCTGTTTAAGCCCCAGGTGTCCCGGGTTTCGGCACCAGATGTGGCAGGGTCCTGGGCTGTTGTTCCCTTTGGGGGAGGGGCCAAGTAGGTGCAGAGTCAATGACATAGACTCTGGGAGAATGTTGAAACAAACAAGCCGAGGTTATTCAGGAAGAAGCAAGCCTAATGTACCCTCCATCTCACCCTGGGGGAAGGTCTGATGAATATGCATCTGCTGGTGTGACATGGCTGCCTCTTATTGGTCCAAGTCATCTCCAGATCATGTCTCAGCCGCTGTTGCTAAGGCCCTTAGGCAGACCCAGTTTGACTCTCTGAAAGTATCCTTTTTACTGGTTTGAGCTGGCTGTCCCTCAGGCCTGTTAGGGATGAGTCATCCCACATTCCGTGGAAACAAGAGGCTATGGATTCGTTCAAGGTTAAAGACAACCAGGCTTGATTGGGGGAGACCTCCTGAAAATCCTGCTACAGACATAAGTAAGTAAATGTAAAAAACTATAAGACAGATGATATATATTTTACCTGCTCAAACATAAAACATAAAAACATCATTGGCTGGCTTGTGTACAGCACACAGTTCATACTTGTGTTAATACAGGTATGTGTGTTACCTTTAAAAGTTTGTGTGTTTTCAGAGCAAAGGGACCAGACACCAATGAAAATGGATGACCCAGGTGATCCAGTCTCTCAGAATACCTCTGTTGCAGTTTCCTCAGAGTTCTGCATCCAGAACAGGTTCAAGGCAGTTAGCCAAGGTGGTACACGCTCACAGACTATTCTAGCCAGGACTGCAGATAAGGCTTGCACTTTCCCATTGCACAGAGACTGGATAACAAATGTTATGACTAGTTTTTCCAGGACTTTGTAGCTAGAGTTTTCTCTCTGGGTCCTGCCAAACCCCGGCAGTCCAACAGCCCACTTATAAAATAAACACACAGATGCTTATATTATTTAAACTGTTTGATCTAATGGCTCAAGCTTCTTGCTAGCTGTTTTTCTATCTTAAATTAATCCATTTCTATTAGTTTATAAGTTGCCATGTGGTAGGTACCTTACATCTTGCTTGTCATGGCAGCAGCTGGCAGAGTCTCTCTGACTCAGCCTTCCCGTTCCCAGAATTATCTTCTCTGTTTGTCCTGCCTATACTTCCTGCCTGGCCAATCAGCACTTTATTTATTAGTGTTTATTATTTATTATTGTTCAATCAGAACAACACATTAACAGCATAGAGAACATCCCACAGCAGGACTTGACCATTATCTTAGTATTCACAGGGTCTCCCAAAGATGCCTTTGCCCCCAAACAACAAAGAAGCAGTCTAGAGAATACAATGCCCATATTCCCAAGAGGTGGGGTGGGTAGTTTTTGGTCATTTGGTGGATTATGGATGATTGATATCATTTAGGGGGTTTGGTTGCAAATTGTTGCTGGTCTTGATCAGAGAAAAATACTAAACAAAGGAGATTACATTCAGGAATTTCTTTCTGAAGAAAAAAAAAGCATATTATAAAAATGATAGAATAAAAGGTTAGATTGTTGAGTCTTCTTTTGAACAATCACTAATCTCAAATACTTTTGTACATTGATACAAATTTAAGATTATTTTTGTTATACTGCATATACGTTTCTACTCTTATTTAAGGAATTGTACCTATGCAGCTCATTTAAAAAATGTAATGTAAGTTTTAGTTCTTGAAAACTATTTAGAATAATAAGAAAATACAGTTTAATAGTCATCTATAACAACTAAACTTATAGTCATGTTAGGTATGTTTTCAAGGTCATGCAGATATATTTTAGGTAGACAGCTGGTCTTCAAACATTTCATTTCAAAGTCCTACAGAATATGGCTTTTAAAATGTTTAATAACATAAGGTTTTTCATAACAGTGAGACACATCTGCTCCTAGCAGCACCAATATACTTCAAAAACAGATGATGGGCATCAAAGAAACTCTATTCTTTGTGGCAAAAGCTAGCTTGCCATTCGGGCAAGAAACTGCCCTTGCTTCAACTGTTGACAGTATGCTGTCCAAACCGGACAAACAGGGCACAAAAGAAAATGATTGCTGGGCTGGAGAGATGGCTCAGAGGTTAAGAGCACAGACTGCTCTTCCAGAGGTCCTGAGTTTAATTCCCAGCACCCACATGGTGGCTCACGACCATTTGTAATGAGATCTGGCACCCTTTTCTGTGTACATAATAATTAAATCTTAAAAAAAAAGAAAGAAAATGACTGCCGAATATTGCCAAAACAGAGTATGACAATCCTTCAGAATTCCTGCTTCTCAAAAGGTCTATGAGACATATGAACACCTGGTTTTTGACAAAGGAGCCAAAACTATACAATGGAAAAAGGAAAGTATCTTCAACAAATGTTGCTGGCATAACTGAATGTCAATATGTAAAAGATTACAAATAGATCCATATCTGTCACCATGCACAAAACTCAAGTCCAAGTGGATCAAAGACCTAAACATAAATCCAGTTACACTAAACTTAATAGAAAAAAAAATAGGAAGCACTCTTGAACGCACTGGCACCGGAGACCATTTCCTAAATAAAACACCAACAGCACAGACCCTGAGCACAACAATTAATAAATGGGACCTCTCAAAATTGAGAAGCTTTTGCAGGGCAAAAGACACAGTCAATAAGACAAAAAGACAGCCAACAGAATGGGAAAAGATCTTCAGCAACCCCACATCTGACAGGATTGATCTCCACAGTATATAAAGAACTCAAGAAACTAAACATCAAAATACTGAACAGTCCAATTAAAAAATGGGCTAAAGAGCTAAACAAAGAATTCACAAAACAAGAATCACAAATGGCTGAAAGACATTTAAAGAAATGCTCAACATCCTTAATCATCAGAGAAATGCAAATCAAAATGACTCTGAGATACCACCTTACACCTGTTAGAATGGCTAAGATCAAAAACACCAATGACAGTCAATGTTGGAGAGGATGTGGAGCAAAGGGAACACTCCTCCACTGTTGGTGGGAATGTAAACTTGTACAACCACTGTGGAAATCAGTATGGCGGTTTCTCAGAAAATTAGGAATTGAACTACCTCAAGATCCAGCCATCCCACTCTTGGGCATATACCCAAGGAATGCTGATTCATACCATAAAGATACATGTTCAGCTATGTTCATAGCAGCACTATTTGTAATAGCCAGAACCTGGAAACAACCTAGATGCCTGTCAACGGAAGAATGGATGAAAAAAATGTGGTACATATACACAATGGAGTACTACTCAGCAGAGAAAAACAATGAAAGCATGAAATTTGCAGGCAAATGGATGGAACTAGAAAAAATTATCCTGAGTGAGGTAACCCAAACCCAGAAAGACAGTCATGGTATGTACTCACTCATAAGTGGATTCTAGATATAAAATAAAGAACAATCAGACCACAACCATAGAACCATAGAGGCTATATATATATATATATATATATATATATATATATATATATATATATATATATATATATCATGGAGGTCCCTAGGATGACTGTGGCTTATAATAAATTTCAGTTTTACTCAATTATTGAAAAAAATACCCAAATGAATGGAAACACATGAACTATGAACCAAAGGCTGAGGGGCCCCAGCTGGATCAGGCCCTCTGAATAGGTGAGACAGTTGATTGGCTTGATCAGTTTGGGAGGCAACTAGGCAGTGGGACCGAGTCCTGTGCTCATTGCATGAGTTGGCTGTTTGAAACCTGGAGCTTATGCAGGGACACTTGGCTCAGTCTGGGAGGAAGGGACTGGACCTGCCTGGACTGAGTCTACCAGGTTGACCGCAGTCCTCGGGGGAGGATTTGCCCTGGAGGAGGTGGGAATGGGGGGTGAGATGGGAGTAAGGGGAGGGGGTGGGAGGGGGGAGAACAGGGGAACCCATGGCTGATATGTAGAACTGAATGGTATTGTAAAATAAAATTAAATTTAAAAAAAAGTCTGTGAGATATTCTAGATCTGTAGGCCAAAGATGGATGCCGCAACATTACAGAGGTGACTGTCCAGATAGCCATATGTTTCTGTCATTTCTTATTTTTGGAAGTTACGTGCTCTGTATTTTCTGTTTACTCAGGTAATATTATATTCCTCTTGGGCCTTTGATGGGGTTGAAGATACAAGTTTCCCTTAGGGAAGATACAGTTTCCCTTAGTCCTGATAGAATGTTGTAGTGGGCAGCCATTCCAGCTTGGATCTGGAAGTTCCAACCCCCACTGAGACTCTGGCAACTGTCACGCCTAAGAGTCGGGGCGAGGGGAGGCGCCTGGGGACCCGAGAGCTGGATGGGCCAGCACTCTTTCAGTGCGCTCTGTCTGTGCTGGGACACTGAACGGTGAAGGTGGACTGTGCAGAGCTCTGGAGAACACCACTGGACTGTGTTACACCTTCCCCAGACCCTGCGACCTACCTATTACTTAATTTGTGAATTACGCCATTAAATAAATATCCTTTTAACTACATGGAGTGGCCAAAATAATTTCTCCAATAGAATGTAAATTAGTAAAACTTTGGACTCATCAAGAGAGGACAGATAATGGAGTATTTTCTCAAAATTTACTAAATACAAATGGACTGGACATCGTAAATGTAATTCTAACCTGATAATTGTTCTTATTGTTTATAGTTTTACTATGTTAGAATATTCCTTTACACTGTGTGAAGATGCGTCGCTGTGATTGGTTTAATAAACAGCTGAATGGTCAATAGCTAGGCAGGAAGAGGTTAAGAGGGACTTTTAGGGACAGAGAGGTCTCGGGTAAGAAGAAAGGAGGGGTTGCCAGCCTGACGCAGAGGGATCAGACATGCAGGAGGAGAGGTAAAAGCCGTGAGTCATGTGGTGGCACAGAGATGAACATAAATGGGCTAATTTAAGTTATAAGCGCTAGTGGGACAAGCCTAAGCTATAGGCTGAGATTTAATAATTAATAACAAGTCTCTGTGTCATTTTTTGTGAACTAGTAGTCCAAAGAAAAGTCTGTCTACAGCCAGGCATGGATGGAAATAGTTTGTGCTGGCGTGGCTGCATGGAGGGGCAAGATGAAATTAGTCCTGGTTCAGAGATAAGGTGCAGGCAGATGGCAGAGGGACTGAGGGAGACACTTTCAGGCTGACTCCTTGTGGACCCGAGGCTGGCAGAAGCCTCTGTGGGTGCCTGTGTGATCGTAGATATCAAAGCAGGGAAGGCTGCTTTTCAGTGTGCCTGCATAAGTGATACCCATGTGAAGGGATTTGTGCAAACCCCTGGGATTTCAAAGGGTATTTTCTCCAGCAATAGAGGTAGTAAATTTCTTATCTTTTCTTCTTTTCCCCCTTTCCTTTCTCTTCTTGTATTGTTTTGTCTTGTCATGTCTTCCTTCCTTCTGGTTTTTTTTTTTTTTTTTTTTTTTTTGAGACAGGGTTTCTCTGGGTATCCCTGGCTGTCCTGGAACTCACTCTGTGGACCATGCTGCCCTTAAACTCAGAGATCTGCCTACCTCTGCCTCCCCAGTGCTGGGATTAAAGGTGTGTGCCACTACTGCCTAGCTAGCATTTTTGTTGTTGTTGTTGTTGTTGTTTGTGTTTTTTTTTTTCGAGACAAGATTTCTCTGTATAGTTTTAATGCCTGTCCTGGATCTTGCTCTGTAGACCAGGATGGCCTGGAACTCACAGAGATCCACCTGGCTGTGCCCCCCGAGTGCTGGGATTAAAGGCACAAAATGGTTTTAAAAAATTATTTTTACTTCATTTAAATTTTAATTTTTAGTCAATTGGATTTACATTTTAGGGAATAGGATTTTTAAAATCCAAACTCATTTTTTTTTTAGAATTTCAAAAAATTTTAAGATTATAATTACAAAATTTCTCCTGTAATTTTTTGACCCTCATTTGAAATTGGCATCTGTCTCCTTTCCTTTCCCTAATATTTCCCTTCCTCAGAGGCAGCAGTGGCACTGAAGATGGGCTGGACATAGGTATGCACACCCAGCCGCTGCAGGCTGAAGGAAACCACACCGGCAGGAAGTCTTGTCAACAATGGCATTAGTTGGCATTAAAATCTTAACACTAAAGCCAGACACTGTGGGCACACCTGTGGTCCCCTGGGCGCTGAGGCAGGAGGGTTTTGTTTGAGGCCAGCCTGGACTACACCCTGAGACCCTATCTCAACAATCAGGAGCTGTCATGTAGCTCAGTGGTAGACGCTTGTCTGGCATGGCGGAGTGCTGGGGTGGGACTGGTGTGTGTGTGTGTGTGTGTGTGTGTGTGTGTGTGTGTGTGTCTCCAGGCAGAGCTGCGTTTCTTCTGTCACCCGTCTCTCCTCTGAAATTCTGGACTGATATGAGTCAAGGACACCTATCCTCATCCCGTCTTCAGCCAATGGCCAAAGAGGTGGCAGTTCTGCCGTGCCGTCTGTCTTGCACTGTGCGGTGTGGTGTCTGGTTAGCGGTGTCCACCAGCTAGCTGCTCATCAACCACACACTGAACCATGATCCTCCTGAAGGACGTTCTGAGTACAATGATCCTCACATGGAAGGGGCATCTGCTGGGTGTGTGCTGGGTACCCACTGCAGGCTGGGTACTTACTGCCTGCTGGGTACCTACTGCATCCTGGGTACTTACTGCATGCTGGGTGCCCACTGTGTGCTGGGTACCCACTGCGCGCTGGGTGCCTACTGTGTGTTGGGTGCGTGCTGGGTACCTACTGTGTGCTGGGTACCTACTGTGTGCTGAGTGCCCACTGCGTGCTGGGTGTGTGCTGGGTACCTACTGTGAGCTGGGTACCTACTGTGTGCTGGGTGCCCACTGCGTGCTGGGCACCTACTGCGTGCTGGGTGCCTACTGTGTGCTGGATACCCACTGTGTGCTTGGTGCGTGCTGGGTACTTACTGCGTGCTGTGTGCCCACTGTGCACTGGGTACCCACTGCATGCTGGGTGCCTACTGTGTGCTGGATACCCACTGTGTGCTGGGTGCGTGCTGGGTACTTACTGCGTGCTGTGTGCCCACTGTGCACTGGGTACCCACTGCATGCTGGGTGCCTACTGTGTGCTGGGTACCCACTGTGCACTGGGTACCCACTGTGTGCTGGGTACCTACTGTGTGCTGGCCCTTGTCAGCTACAGGAGATACAAAGAAATAGAGGCAATTCTGACTCTGGAGGCATCCCTCCCCCTTTTCTTTAGCAATATGAAAAGGTTCAAGATATGGCTCTCCCTTCAGCTCATAGGTCCCTGTGGAGCCCTCCCTTGTGCATGAAATGTCTGTGTCCTGGTCCATCCAGAGGAGAGGGAAGGTGGAAGCTCAGGCTGGGGATACTGGTGATCATCTGGACAACAAGGAGGCTCAGGAAAGGCAAATGGGACCTCAGGGCCGCCCTGATGCCGAGGCAGGCTCCCGGGCGGTGTCAGGGTCAGGGCCGCCCTGATGCCGAGGCAGGCTCCCGGGCGGTGCCAGGGTCAGGGCCGCCCTGATGCCGAGGCAGGCTCCCGGGCGGTGCCAGGGTCAGGGCCGCCCTGATGCCGAGGCAGGCTACCCGGCAGTGCCAGGGTCAGGGCCGCCCTGATGCCGAGGCAGGCTACCCGGCAGTGCCCGAAAACTAGAGAGGCCCGTGTTGGTGTTCAGAAGTAGGAGAGAGGTTGGGACGACCTTCTGGGAGGCAGGAGTGTCTCACAGGAGGGGTTCCAGGCCACAGATGTCCAGGGGGAGGAAGCTCTGCCCTTCCGCCTTCTCTGCTTGTGAGGGAGTGCTGGTCTGACTTCTGTAAGCCGACTTGAGCAGACTCACCTGGCCCCTTCCTTGCCAATGTCCTGAGCCCAGATCCAACCCCTTTGCCATTTGTGAGTAGACTCCACTTCTGAAGGATGGAGGCCAGGGGTGGTTCCTAGCCACACCACGTCCTCAGAGCAGGGTGGATAGGGAAAGGAGCTGTCTGTGGTGGATAGCTCTGTTTTTACCCACACGCTAAAGCGTCCTCGGGTACTCCCAGCAGAGAGGTCAGTGAGAGGACTGTCAACCCTCTGTGAGGAAGATGGCGCCTCTGACTCGGGATCTGCATTGGTGGCGTCCTCCAAAGGCGTGCCCTGTTCGCCACACTCTCTTAACCCTGGAGAGGCAGCTTCTCATGTTCTTAGTGCTGTGGGGTTGGTGGATTCGTTAACCACTCCTGAGCCTCACCAGGGATCCTTCCAGAAGGGGCTCAAGAGTTTGTAAATAGAATCAATCAAGCACACAAACACCGCCACACCAAACTGAAAACATCAAAACCCGATAGGCCAGGCTTGCCAGACAGTAGAGGGCTCTATTCACCCACACAATAAAGGAAAACTGCTTATGCTTAGGAACAGAGTACCACATTTTAAATTTAACAGATGCTTAAGTAATGATTACACTTAAATTATGCTTTGAAAATAAAACTTCCTAGCTCTGGGAGTGTAGCTCAGTGGTAGAGGACATACATTCAAGAGGCGCTGGCTTCAGACCCGGCACACCCCTGCACAAAAGCATGACAGAAATGTCTTAAAAGCAGAGACCAAACCCACCGCTCGCAGTTTCTGACCCGCGCCAGCCACGCGGCTGGGGTAATTATCATCAAGTCACTGTAGCGGCTCCAGCATTTGCGGAGGGTTGGTAAGTGTCACCCTGAGCTAAGTGTGGCCCACATTGTCTTTCATTTAATCTTCAGAGCAGCCCTGTGGTGATCGTGGTGGCAGGAAACAGGACAGAGTCAGCCACCACCCGCAGACACACCAGTCCTCCTCCAGTCTGCCTGACTCCAAAGCTGAGACCTTAACCACTGGCCCTACCACCCCCACCGTGTGGCAAATTACTTTTCCTTCTGGACTCTCAATGGTGGTCTGGAAAGCAGCCAAGTCTTCCTAGGCAAGCTCTCATTTTGAACTTGGAAGGGTAGGGAGAGATTATTACTCATGATCTGAGAAAAAGGTGGGGGCAGGGGAGCACTCTAGCTTGTTCTGAAGTTGGGGGGATCACTCCAGCTTGTTCTGAAGTCTGGGAGAGGACTCTAACTTGTTCTGAAGTCTGGGGGAGCACTCTAGCTGGCTTTGAAGTCTGGGGGAGCACTCTAGCAGGTTCTGAAGTCTGGGGGAGCACTCTAGCTGGTTCTGAAGTCTGGGGAGCACTCTAGCTGGTTCTGAAGTCTGGGGGAGCACTCTAGCTGGTTCTGAAGTCTGGGGGAGCACTCTAGCTGGTTCTGAAGTCTAGGGGAGCACTCTAGCTGGTTCTGAAGTCTGGGGGAGCACTCTAGCTGGTTCTGAAGTCTGGGGGAGCACTCTAGCTGGTTCTGAAGTCTGGGGGAGCACTCTAGCAGGTTCTGAAGTCTGGGGGAGCACTCTAGCTGGTTCTGAAGTCTGCAGTTGAATTCGAGACAACCCAGTTATTTCAGGCAGCTGTGGTTTCACTGCTGATTGTATCTGGGGAGAGGTTCTTACTCCCAGGCTCAAGAGGCTTACTCCTTCTGCTGTAAGTTCAGGGTAAGGCCAGGAGGGAGGAAACTTAAATTCTAGCCTGGGCTTCTTTTACTTAGATGGGGGTCAAATCTCTAGCCTTCTAGATTCTTCTTGGAAAGTACAGATGTTTATTTGCTTGGCTTCCCTCAGAACGCTAGTTGGACGGGTCAAGGATTGCGCGGGTGGGCGGCATCATGCGGTCAGGGCAGTGCAAAGGGAACGTCTTCTGTGGAAGGTACCAGTGTTTCCCTCCGAGGGAAACGTGGTGTGCCACCCAGGGAGAAAAGCTCTGCACAGGGATATTTTTGAGACTGATGCAAAATCCTCAGCAGTGACGTTCCAGTGACTCAGCTGGTGGGCGGAAGTGATTTTAAATAATGACAGTATCACCATCTCCCTCCTACAGTGTCACACATCACCAAAATACACACTCACTGGCCCTGAATCCACTGACTCAGCCACTCTGCACGGTGTTGAGGAGAATAAAGGGAACACAGGTGGGTCGCAGGCTGTACCGCTGAGCCATGCGGACCGTTCTGCATGTGGGGAGCAATGTCTTTCTCTTCCTCAGAAACAAGTGCAGAAAAACAACGGTGGGAAAAGGTCACCTTGTCTATCCAGCCTCCGATTTTAAAACAGTCCTCTAGGAGTTAAGTGCAGCATAATTATAGCCACCATTATCGGGAAGAGGCCACTCAAGCTAATTAGAAAGGGAAGCCACCCAATTGCAGTTAAAAACATGTAGAGACTGGTAGCGCTTTTGGAGAGGAAGAGACCACAGAGACTGAATAGAACCATTAACAGATGTCTGTGCAGCCAGGACAACAGGAGAATCAGCTCAGCTCAGAAGAGCAGGTCATGGCCATGCTTGGAGCTAATGAGTGACCAAAACAGTGCCTGTCACCAAGGCAGCCTTGTGTCCTCCCTGACCCTGGGGGCCTTCAGAGGTAAGGGGTCAGTTAAGGACTCGGGCCTCAGAGGGATTGCAATGACCCCAGCAACAGTCCGTGGAGGGAGGAAGGGAAGGGTGGTTTCCTAGGAGCTGCCTCCTCATGAATAAACATGAGTTTGAGGTAGAGAGGGCTGTGTTGGAATAGAGATGCCAAGTATGGCTAGAGTGTGCCCGCCGTACGAACCGCAGGCTGCGATGGTTAGAGGCTTCAGCTCCACGCCTCACCCATGCCAGAGTCTAGGGCTCCCGGTGGAGAGCTGAGACCTGGCGGTTTGCTGTTATGAGTATTGTATTGAGAAGCAGTCATAAGCTGGAGGCGTGGCTCAGTGTGCCTGATGCCTTGGATTCTACAGAACCACCACCCAGCAAACAAACAGACCACGGTAGCCGGTGAGGACACATACAGATGAAATAAGGTCTGATTCTTGCTGAAAATGAGTGTCGGGTGTGGTGGCTGATATCTGTGACACCAGCACGTGGGAGGCTGACAGGGGGCCTTGGGGTCCCGAGCAGAAAGCCAAATAGACTTCTCTCCCCGTCTTTTCCTTTCCTCTCTGTTTCTCTGCACATTTACTTTAGAAAACTCAAAACTGTAAATTCTTTCTTCTTAGAAATGTCCATGAATCCTTTCGGAGAGTCTATTGCCATTTTGTTGGCTCTGTGACCTGGAAATGTCTCTCAAGCCGGCAGAGGCCAGAAAAGGGTGTCAGATTCCCTGGAGCTGGAGTTACAGACAATTGTGAGCTGTCCAACATGAGTGCTGGGAACCAAACTCTAGTCCTCTGCTCCTATCCCACATTCTTTTAGTTATTATGCAAAAAAATCTGTCTGTATGTCTGTCTATCTTCCAAGACGGTGTTAAGCTCACTATTCATCCCAGGCTGGTCTTGCCCTCACGATCCCCCTGCCTCCACATCCATTTTATAGCTATGTGTCACCATAATGTGTCACTTAATCTTTTCTTTCTAGACAATGTCTCACTATGTATCCCTGGCTGGAACTCCTGTGTAGACCAGGCTGGGCTCAAACTCACAGAGATCCTCCTGCCTCTGCCTTCTGAGTGGTTGGGTTAAAGTCATGAGCCACCACACTCCACACTTGATACATTCTTAAAGATCCAGTTTGCTGCACTCAAGCTGTATATGCTAGGAGGTCATGTACATCTGTCTGCAGAAGGACTCTGTCTTATGTTCACAGGAGTTCGTTCTTAGTGGCAAAAATCTGGAAACAACCCAAGCGCACTTACTGAGAGGAGAATGGATGAACGAATTGTACATCCATATAACGGAATGCCACTCTGTTAGTAAAATAAATTAGCAATGTGTGAAATGATAGCATGAGTGACTCTCAGAACAGTGCGTTGCTCTAGAGAAGCCAGACACAAAGACGACACACTGTGCTCTACAAAGGCAAGTTCATCGACAGTAGAGGAAGTGGCTCGTGGCCTGCTACAGTGAGAACAGGACACCTGACTGCAGTGGGAAGGAGGGATCTTCGCGAGGTGCAGGCGTGTGCTCTATCTGTGTGTGTGTGCCATGGGTGCACACGTGTGCAGGTGTGCAGACACCGGGGGTCAGCCCAGGGTGGTGTTCCTCAGTCAGTGTCTACTTTGTTTTGTTTGATTAATTTTTTTTTTTTAGAAATTTATTTTGTGTATGAATGTTTTGCTTACAGGGATGTATGTGCATTCCTGGGGTCCAAAGAGGTCAAAAAAGCGAGTCAGATCCCATCGAACTGGGGTTACAGATGGTTGGGAGCCACGGCGCGCATGCTGGACACTGCACTCCTCCGCAAGGGCAACAATTGCTCTACACCACAGAGCCAGCTCTCCAGCTCCTGGTGTTTGTGTTTTGAGACAAAGTCTTTGGCCTGAAGCTCATGGAGTAGGCTGGGCTGGTTGGCCAGTTAGGGCCGGTCTCTGCCTCCCCAGTGCTGGGATTACAAGCACTCGCCACCGCACCCAGCTTTTTAGTGTAGGTTCTGGGGATCAAACTCAGGTCCTCGGCTGCACAAGGCAAGCACTTTGCTGACTGAGTGCTGCGAGCCTCAGTGATATATGAATTCGGCTGATTATGACAAAGCTAGACCTGGAGGAGTTGAGAACTCTTCCAGAGGATGAGGCCAAGGCTCAAGGAGTCTAGGTGATACTGACTTGATTATTAGCCATTTCCTGAGATGAAGTTCTCATAGGCTGTTGTAGTTTTCCCATCATTCCCTGGGCACAATTTCCACTGTACAATTTAAGTGTTCATATACCTTCTCCAGCTGTGCGAGGACAGACACAGTCAGAATCCTAATGTCAGGCTTTTCTGTAATTATCGTCATTAGCAGCCTCCTGCCAGGATCGTCGCTGGACAGATGAAAGGATCTTATCTGAGGTACCTCACAGACTCTCTAAGAACAGACTTAAGCACCCAGACTATGTGTTTGAGAAGGCCTGGCGGATGTGCTAATTAAGCTTAACTTTCTCCTTTTCCAAATCTTATCTCTAGTTTTAGATCTCCCTTTAACAATTACCAGGAGCATCTAGCTGTGATGGAAGTTGCCTAGCCAAGTTGCCTAGCAACTGAGCACACTTCTCCTGCCCTGCCAGAAAATGGCAGATAGCTTGGACAGATAGGACACACACACACACACACACACACACACACACACACACACAGTTTTGTTTTCACTCATGACCCAGCAACTTATAGATTCTTAACATTTTGAACTAACCACGTCTATGAATATAGTTGAGTGTGTAAATCCCTCTTCTTAGATATTAACTGAATTTAGCCTTTAGTTAATTAATTTCCCCATTAGTCACTTCCCTTTTGGGTTGCAGATGATGGTTGTCAATTACTGCTCCTTTGTGTGGATCTTATTGCTTCTCCTTTTGACCCTGAGGGAATTCAAGCCTGGTGACCTTGCCTTGGCCAGAGCATTGCTATTGCATGGGTATATAACTGTGAACCTCAGAGACTTGAGGACAACATTTACTGGAGAACTAGGCGGAGAACTAGAAGAACAAGATGGAAGATGTGGAGGAGCCAGGTGGGGAAGAACTAATGGGTAAGAAGAAAAAGACCAAGATGGGCAGAACTAAGATGAAGGAATCAAGATAGCGCTTAGAGGGGACGGCAGATAAATGTAGAGAGAAATCCGGCAAGAAAGGAGCTGAGTAGGCGTGAGAGCAGAATAGGAGCTGTGTAGAGAGGACGGACTCCGAAGAACAAAGTGAACGGACTAAAGAGTTTCGTGTATGTAGATTTAGTAGAGAACCCCTCAGATTAATCCGCCGCTGGTAGCATCTCTTCTGGAACTCTGGGTGAAGGCTATCGAGGGGCTGGACCCCGATAGCTTTCAGGAATTGAGCAACCCCTCCCCTCCCCCATCCTCATGTTCTATCTTGATTGTTAGAGTGGAGAGCACATTAGGTTTATGGAGAGGGATTAGAATGTATCAGTAGTGTGGAGCGTGGTTAAACGTGAACTCTTCGTAGAGATGGACATCTTTGTCCATTCGTAATGCTACACTGAAAGACCTTGGACCAGGTTCCTTATCAACATGGAAATTTAGTTCTTGGAGTTCTGGAGTCTGGAGCCCAACCAGAAGACAGCATGTCAGGGGCCCGTGAAGACTCTTGGGACGACTTTCTCTGTATCCTCACTGATTCAGGGAAGGGGCTCGGGGGTTTGGGGGTGAGGCAGCAAGTTTTCTGGGTCTCTTTTATCAAGGTGAATACTATTCATGAGGACTCTGCCTTAAGACCTAATGGCTTCCAACGACCCTACTTCCTGATACCATCACCTTGGGGCTTAGGTTTCAACATAGAAATTTTGGTGGGAAACCCAAATACTCAGTCTCCAGCAGTGGGTATAACTGATTGAATATAAAGTATATTTAAGTAAAACTTATTCTAAGAAGCAATAATATATTTTCCTTTAACAAACCCTGAAATTAAAAAAAAAAATGCAATTTCTTTCTTATCCCAGGTGAGGTCTTGTTCACATAGTGGCATCAGGGTAGATGCTCCAGTGTGGAGTCTTGTGATGATACACAGTGCAAAGCTTGCCCAGGGTTACCCCCAGTCCATCCCTGGGCTCTGTGATGATGCAGGCAGAGGCTGGTTAACAGGAAGCCCAGCATGTGGTGGCTCCACGCAGCTCCCTGGGGAGAACCTTTGCTGTCAGAATCCTGTGCAGCCCACAGTCACCCGTTTGGGGTGAGTCATGATCATCTGTCTACAGGGATGAAAGCTCTGTGATTCAAACACGTCAAGGTTGATGGAAATATTAAGGGGTCTCTTCCTCAGGGGGAAATGAAAAGTTTGTCTTTAAATATTTCATTTCTTTTAAGAGATGTCACATCAGCTCACTGTTGAAGCACTGATTCGTTTAGAAGAAATCTTGTCAGGGTTTGTATTTGGTTAAGGACAAAAATTCTTCTTGGTGAAGACAGTGAAGGGCTCGGAAAAAGCAGAGATTCTTGTCAGTGTTTGTGAAACCTGAGGAGAACCTGCTTCTTTTCTGTCACAGGAGCCCTGGTTCCTGCTTCCAAGGTGGCGGACATGGGTATGTTTGTCACCAGCTGGGCAGAGACTAATTGTCTCGCCTTCAGCATAGGACCAGGCAGGGCTGAAAGAACCGGGATTATAGTTCATGTAATTAAGGAATCATCACAAAGTTGGCAGTTATCAGATGGGATCTGAGAGAGATTTTGAAAGAGGGTTGTGTCCGTTGTGAACATTGCTCAGCTATCCATTCCCTCCAAGGGGAGGGGGAAAAAGTGAACCAGCCTACAACTGCCAGTCTGGAAATCCTGCCCACCAGACGGCTTAGGATGTTTGCCAATCACTCCTGGAGTGAGGGACGAGAGAGGGGGGAGAGGTAAGGTAGGAGTGTGAAGTGTGTGTGTGTGATGGGTGTGTGTGTGTGTGTGTGATGGTTGTGTGTGTGTGTGTGTGATGGGTGTGTGTGTGTGTGAGATGGTTGTGTGTGTGTGATGGGTGTGTGTGTGTGATGTGTGTGTGATGGTTGTGTGTGTGATGGTTGTGTGTGTGTGTGTGATGGGTGTGTGTGTGTGTGTGTGTGTTGGGTGTGTGTGTGTGATGAGTGTGTGTGTGTTATAGGTATGTGTACATATGAGAGCGTGTATATATGGCCAGCACTGGTCTGGCTAGTGAAGCTGCTTCTGGGCAGCCCATAGCCCACCAAGCTCACCCTCCCCCGGTCATCTGAGGTCTCTTTGAATTCTGGAAACGGTGAGTCTGTGAGGTCAGTGATACCCTCAACCACTTCAGGAGAGTTCAGTTTACACCAACAGGCGTGCTTCATTGTTAGAGGCCAGGGGAACTGGAGAAGGAACAGAAGGAGACATGATAAAAGCCAGGTCTAAAGAGTTTGCTTTCTTGGGCTTAATGGCAGCTCCAAATTCTCATGGGCATTCGTTAAGTAATTTAAAAAAAGAGGAAAAATGTATGTGTTACTGTTAGGGTCACTGTTGCTGTGATGAACACCATGACTAAAGCAACTCGGGGAGGAAAGGTTTATTTGGTTTACACTTCCATATTACTGTTCATCATTGAAGGAAGTCAGGACAGGAACTCAAGCAGGGCAGGAACCTGGAGGCAGGAGCTGATGCAGAGGCCATGGAGGGGTGCTGCTTACTGGCTTGCTCCTCATGGCTTGCTCAAACAGCTTTCTTATAGAACCCAGGACCACCAGCCCAGGGATGGCACCATCCACCATGGGCTGGGCCCTTCCCTATCCATCACTAACTAAGATAGTTCCCTACAGGCTTGCCTACAGCCCGATCTTATGGAGATGTTTTCTCAATTGAGGTTCCTTCCTCTCAGGTGACTCTAGCTTCTGTCAAAGTGACATGAAACTAGCCAGGACAGCTATAAAGTAATTAAGTAATTAAAAAGAGAAGGAAAACTAATTTGTTATGAAGTAAATTTTACTAGACACCAGAAAGCCAAGACTGGTGCCCTCCTGCAAGAATGGGCCCACCATTCAGCCTTTTAGAAAAAATAACAGTGGTAACACACTGGAGGATGGTGGTTGAGATATATGAAAGAAATGGAAACAGCATCTCTGGTCCCAAACACACTGATGCTAATAACAAGTTATAGTTCTGAGTGGTACCAGAAGTGATGGAGTTGGTCTTCATGCCTTTCCAGCCCTCTGTGAGGGAAGTAGTGTCGCCTTCTCCATTCTGATGAAGACACTAGAGAGTTAGGGGGCAGGTGCCACGGCCCACTCTTTTTAGTCAGAGGTGTCCCCTCACGAGGAGCTGTTCTGTTCTCCCATAAACACTGTGGCTGGCACCGTGGGACCACAAATTGTCCTCTGACCTCCACAGGCACACCATTGGCTTGAGTGCAACACACACACACACACACACACACACACACACACACGAGAGAGAGAGAGACAGAGAGACAGAGAGACAGAGAGAGAGATCATTCTGCAAAGTTGTAAAGGTAGAGCCTAATTGTAATGAAACCTCAGGCTGTTGGAGATGGCAGGACCATGGGACATCCCCCATGAAGAAGAGCCCGCTCAGGAGAGGGACTACGTGTGCTGAAGACAACAGAGCTGCCCAAGCCTTTGGTGCACAGATATTTTATCGTTATCTCTAGCTGCTGGACACGGACTGAAGGATTTGGTATACACCTTGCTGACCCTTGATGTTGCTCGGGTCCAATCTTTCCTTTCTATGCCCTCATTTCTCTCTTTTTGGTGTTATCAATTAGAAATACAGCCAATCAGTTTTAACTGATACAAAAACTAGCTTAATCTTCTCAGGGTGTGTCAGTTCAAATAAAATTTGCTGAACTTTGCTGTGAGTAGAAAGTATACTCAGTCTGTGTCCAGGGTTGAGTATAGCTCTTGCATATTTGATGATTAACAACTGTTCCCTGATCCCCTTCCTGTGGGGAAGGATTTCATTTTCTTTAATTGTTTCAGATTCGCCAATATTATGTGTATTGCCATGCTCCAAAACACCTTCCTAACTCTACAATTTCCTTGCCAGTGTAATGCTTTAGATAGTTTAGAAAACATGTGTTAACCCAAGTCATATAGTCTAATAGACGGCAATTGTAAGAATATTGTATCCTACTGCTGTTAGCGTTCAGACCCGCCCCCTGGGGATCCACCCACCCATTTTACGTAAAACCCCCTTTAAGAGGAACAAAACCTCTCCCCTCTCTTCTTTCCTCCTCCTCCTCCTCCTTCCTCCTCTCTCTCCCCTCCTATGAGGTGCACCTCTCTCCCTCATCCCTCCCCCCCCCCTCTCTCTCTCTCTCTCTCATAACTGAAAGGTTTTCTGTTTCCCAGCTGGCAGGTGGTTGGGACAAATCTCTCTCGCCTGCCAGTCCCGCAGCCACTCAGAACCAAGTAAACACACAGAGGCTTATATTAATTAAAACTGCTTGGCCATTAGCTCAGGTCTACCACTGACTAGCTCTTACACTTAAACTCAGCCCATTTCTGTTAATCTATATGTCGTCATGTGTTCCGTGGCTTTACCTGTGTGCCGTTACATGCTGCTCCCTGGACGGCGGGCTGGCACCCCCTGACTCAGCCTTCCTCTTCCCAGAATTCTCCTTGTCTGTTTACCCTGCCTATACTTCCTGCCTAGTTACTAGCCAATCAGCTTTTTATTTATCAACCAATCAGAGCAACACATACAGAACATCCCACAGCGTTCTTTTTCTCTCTCTCCTTCTCCCTCCCTCCCTTCCCTTTTCCCTTTCCCCTTTAATAATAAAACTTTCCACATGGGTGCATGGAGTGACTTTCCACTGTGCCCCCTCGGCCACCGCCTGCTGTATCTTCGTGGTATGTCTCTGTCTCACCCTCTGCGGGACACCATGGCTCAAACCCGCTGAGGCCGCCCTGGGCTGTTTTACAAAATGTGGCCATAACAACCTTTCTCTCCATACACGTTCTTTCAGAACCTTGCTACTCCCTCATCAAGAGGTTGAGTTTCCATCCCTGCCCCTTGAGCCTAGTCTGAGAGAAGGGATGCTTTGAACTTCTGATGCTGGTGGTCATGAAAGACGGCAGTCCTTCTGCCTGCCATCCCTCCCTCCACCCCCACTTCCTCTGGACCTCTGAGCCTCTGGGTAAGAAATCTGGTTACCCAAAGCTCACCGTATTGTATTCCTTATAGCAAAGGGAGAGAGAGAGAGAGAGAGAGAGAGAGAGAGAGAGAGAGAGAGAGAAGGAGCCAGCCCTGTCATCAGTTGGCAGCAGCTTTCCAGACTAAGTGGTGACCCAGCAGTGAACTTTCAGGCAGTGCTTTCTCTGGTCATCATGTGGGTACAACTATGAGAGAGAGAGAGAGAGAGAGAGAGAGAGAGAGAGAGAGAGAGAGAGAGATACAGACAGAGAGACACAAAGAGAGAAAGATCCACATAGCACTAGGCAATAGTGCATTGCTATTATTATTTTAGATCAAGTTTGGAACCAATTTGCTACACAGTAATGGTGAGAATGATATGTATATATTGGATGCTAGGTGCTTTGTGGAGATTGCCTCATTTAATTCTGATTACCCCATAAGCATTTATACTCACTATAAGAGAAGCAGTCTCTCCAAGGTCATATGGATGTGAACCTGAGATTTCAATTCAGAGAAGCTCTCTACACCGAAAAAGTCTCAACCACTGAGCCCAGCTCCTACAGCATCCTTGTCTTCTGCTGGGTCACAACATGTTCTCTGAGTCACGTCTTTATTGCCCTGTCTCCCAGCAGCAGAGAAGCATAGAGAGTGAGCAGAGGGGGAGCCACCCAGCCTTCATGCCTCCGACCAAGCCTGAACCCCAATATTATAGCCTTATCCCTTTAGTTTTAAGAGTGAGAGTTGCTCATAAAAGTTCCCACTGGCGGGATGTGGGTGGAAGCATGTTATTACACATTAGTCATATATGATCACTGAAAATGAGTTTATGGGAAGCTTTCCAATGGAAACCTCCCCGCCCCCCACGTTAGCAAATAAAGAAATGGGTTTCACACACACGTATCTTTATACTTTATTCTTTTCAGTTCTACCACTGCCTTCTGACTGCCTCTCCCCTCCGCTGGGAAGTTTTCATGACAGCTGAGGGGAGAGAGGAAGAAAACAAAGAGAAGGGAAGACACAGTGAAATCAGGACCCGATGCTCAGGAGCCAGGTGCAGCTGAGACGGAAGCCAGAGGCAAACATTCATTCGCTGTCATTAAAAATCTGCATTGGAGGAGGGGCAGGCCGGGCAGCTCAGTAGGTAGAGGCGCTTGCCGCCAAGTCCGAAGCCTGAGTTTGCCTCCCAGGGCTCATGATGGAGGGAGAAAGCCAACCCCTGCAAGCTGTCCTCTGACCTCCAGACACACCGGGGCACATGCTGCCCACGCCGCCAGCCCCAAAAGTTGCATAGGCAGGCTCCAAGAAGGTAGGCCCTTCACTGAGTGCTGGATGGCATTCCCCTCAGCTCAGGTGAGTGGAGCTGCTGAGTACTGGGTGGATGGAGTCAGTTACTCCTCCTCAGGCTGGGATTTCAGAGGACACTTCCCAGAGGAAACAACAGTAGACTTGTCCCTTAAAGGAAAAAAATGGTGAGCCAGGCCAGTGGGGGGCTCTCACAGGCCAGCCCAAGCCAGTAGGAGGTGGGGGGGCTCTCACAGGCCAGCCCAAGCCAGTAGGAGGTGGGGGGGCTCTCATAGGCCAGCCCAAGCCAGTAGGAGGTGGGGGGCTCTCACAGGCCAGCCCAGGCCAGTAGGAGGTGGGGGGCTCTCACAGGCCAGCCCAAGCCAGTAGGGGGGGAGGCCTCTCACAGGCCAGCCCAGGCCAGTAAGGGGGGCTCTCACAGAGCGACAGCACATGTAGCATGGCATTCACAAAAGCCCGGAGTGTTTAGTAAAGGAGGGCAGAGGGCTGGTTGGAGAGTACTGAGAGGGAGTGCTGTGGGATGGTCTGTATGTCAAATGCTCTGATTGGTCAATAAATAAAACACTGATTGGCCAGTGGCCAGGCAGGAAGTATAGGTAGGACTAACAGAGAGGAGAAAAGAAAGAACAGGAAGGCAGAAGGAGTCACTGCCAGCCGCTGCCATGACAAGCCGCATGTGAAGATGCCGGTAAGCCACGAGCCACGTGGCAAGGTATAGATTTATAGAAACAGGTTAATATAAGCTATAAGAACAGTTAGCAAGAAGCCTGCCACGGCCATACAGTTTGTAAGCAATGTAAGTCTCTGTGTTTACTTGGTTGGGTCTGAGCGGCTGTGGGACTGGCGGGTGACAAAGATTTGTCCTGACTGTGGGCAAGGCAGGAAAACTCTAGCTACAGGGGAGCCTGGCCTGGTGGTGGCAGAGGACTCTGGGAGCTGATACAGTTTAGATGTTGTCTCCTGGGTGATGGGAGCCATGACGAGTCCGCTCACCTGTCACTTCTATTACCTGGTTGGATATGGTTCTGTCAGCACCAGTCCTGAAACTGGGCCATGTATTTCTTCAAAGCAGGAATCTTTTCTCTCTGTCTCTCTCTGTCTCTGTCTCTCTCTCTTTCCTTTTTTTTTTTGTTGTTTGTTTGTTTGTTTGGTTGGTTGGTTTTTCGAGACAGGGTTTCTCTGTAGTCTTGGCTGGCCTGGAACTCAGGGATCCTCCTGCCTCTGCCTCCAGAGCGTGCCACTACCACCGGCCAAAGTAGGAATCTTGCGATGAACATTCTCATTTTCTTTTATCACTTGTTCTAAGTAAGGTCTTCGGGGTAAGGCTCCAGGGACTGAGTATGGAGAAGAGACGTGCCGGTCCACCCTCAGTATGCTCACAGTCTGCAGAGAGTTGGGGACGTGCAGACACACTCCACATGGTGATGCAATGGCAGACCACACATACTGAAGGTTACAGTGAAGCCTCAAAAGCCCCCATTTCCCAGTGAGGACCTCCTCGCCATCACAGCTTCTCAGTATAACACATTGCGCTCCTGTGTGGTAGTGCAGGAATAAACAAGCGTACCGAGAGGCCAGTGGTGTGAAAGTCTAGCAGATACAATTAATGCACCATATGCAGTGATTGAGAATGAATGACTACATTACTATATTCATGGCTTATATGTTTGCGCTACGATACTATTGATTAAATTTGTTCTTTGGTGATTTCACACACACACACACACACACACACACAGCATTCTGATGAACTTCCCACCCCCTCTTATTTCCCTCCCATCTCTGTACCCTCCCCCTTCCCATGAGTCCCTTTTCCACATTTGAATTATTTAGTTTTGTTTTGTTGCTACTGATTTCCACTAGGGCTGTTTGCCTGACCACAGGTTTAGAACTACTCTTTGGAGCCAGGTGGACTCACTGTTGGGCAGACAACTGAAGACAATGACTGCCCTGTCCCTGTAACATCAGTCAGTGACCAATTGTTGGCGGGGGGGGGGGGGGGGGGGGACGGACCTGATGAGCCCCTCCCGGAATCGTGATTGCCTCTTGACTGACCCAATCGTGTGCAGACCCAGTGCAGGCAACTTCTTTAAACTCAGCCCATTTCTGTTAATCTACATGTTGCCACATTTTCCATGGCTTTACCTGTGTCCCATTACATGCTGCTCTCTGGATGGCAGGCTGGTGTCTCCTGACTCAGCCTTCCTCTTTCCAGAATTCTCTTTGTCTCTTTATCCCACCTAGACTTCCTGCCTGGCTACTGGCCAATCAGCTTTTTATTTATCAACTAATCAGAGCAACACATCCACAGCATATAGAACATCCCACAGCACTTTGCTGTTTCAATTATTTTTATTATTTATTCATGTATATGTGTAAGTGTCTATGCAAGCATGTGCAGGTGCTCCCAGAAGCTAGAGGAGGACATGGGGTACATCATGTAGGTACAGATGATTGTGAGCTGCCTGACATGGGTGCTGAGACCAGAACTCAGGTCCTGGGCAAGAGCCTTGAGTGCTCTTAACCCCTGAGCCAAGCCTTCATCCCTTGGTAATTCTCATGCCAAATAATTCTATGTAAAAAGATGATGGTTTCTATGTAGGCAATCTTCATAGCAAGTTTTATTAATTGTGCTGAAATTCTTGATTCTCATCTGGTGAAAGCTTCAACCAGACTCTGGGTTGGGGTGCTTCTTTGTCTCTCCTTAATTTCCCCTGACTCCATCCTGCCTCAAGTCAACAGAAGACACAATGAGATCTTTATTATGAGAGAGGAATTAAGGATTCTATACAAACTCAAGTCTCAAGTATATGTCCCTGTGTGTGTTTGTGTGTGTCTGTGTATGTCTCTCTGTATGTCTCTGTCTATGTGTGTCTCTGTGTATCTATGTGTGTCCCTGTGCTTACTTGTGTGTCTATGTGTCTTTCTGTATGTGTCTCTGTACGTTTGTATCTATGTTTGTGTTGTGTGTGTCTGTGTGTATGCCTTTGTGTATGTGTCTATGTTTGTGTGTGTTGTGTGTGTCCATGTTTGTGTCTCTGTGGGGTGTGTGTGTGTGTGTGTGTGTGTGTGTGTGTGTGTGTGTAGGATCTATACCTCAGCTCCATCTTGAAAGACCAGTAGGAACTGGTACAAGATGTTTCTGGCAGATTCTAAAGCAGCAGGTCTGCACTCGCCTCCTAACATGAGTAGATGTCATTCCAGAAGCCTCCAGGGCCTCTGCACCCAAACTTCTCTTGAGGAAAAAGTCCTCAGAAGGTGTTAATAGACAGATGTATGAAAGAAAGCGCCGGCTCCAGAGAGCAGTCTCGCTAGTTTGTCTTGCTGATTTTCTGGGGCCTTTCATATGTTAATGTGCTGTTAGCAACAGACTCTTCATCTGCAGAGCTTGAATTCTGCTCTCTGTGGAAGTTCTGGAAAGTTTGTGAAGTGCACACTCTTCAGGGAGGTGTAGAGTAGCAAGTGATTCAGCAACTCTGGAGCCTCCCACCCGGCACTGTCCTCAGAAACAATCACAGGCTCCAGAGACAGTACAAACCATCTATTGGGTGAACGGTGGTGGGTGCTGTGGACTTGCTCATAGTCCATCCTCACGCAGCCTCTCTCCTTGTGACATATGAATAGCTTGTGGCATTTTCTGTGCCCTGGAGTTCAGCACCGACAGATACCTGGGTCAGCGCAGTGAGGGTGAACACACATCGGCTTGGGTAGAACAAAGCCCAGTGTTAGTCACACTGCTGAGGCAGGACAGGAGGAAAGGAAAACTAAACAGCTATGGGAAGGAGAAAAGAGTCCAGCAGAGTTGCTCACCAGCTTCGAGTCAAGAATTCCAGCCCAATACTTTCTGCTGTGAGGGCCACACAGAGACAAGACTCCCTTTATAGGGAGATATTTTCAAATACGCATTAAAATAGTGAGCATGTTGCCGGGCAGTGGTGGCGCACGCCTTTAATCCCAGCACTCGGGAGGCAGAGGCAGGCGGATCTCTGTGAGTTCGAGGCCAGCCTGGACTACCAAGTGAGTCCCAGGAAAGGCGCAAAGCTACACAGAGAAACCCTGTCTCGAAAAACCAAAAAAAAAAAAAAAAAAAAAAAATAGTGAGCATGCATAGAGTAGGGCCGTGTGACTGTTGAGTGTGGCCTTCTTCCTTTCTCAGACATTTTCTGGGAATCTCAGAGACAAGACTAAACCTTTGTTTACAGTAAACACATCCTAAGGTTCCCACAAGGCTGTGTGTGACCTAGGGTTTGACTTTGTCAGCTGCCAGCCCACATCAAGCATGTCAGGAACACCCTATGATCAAAAAACAAAAAAATAAAAAACAAAAAACAAACAAAAAAAGAAAGAAAGAAAGAAAAGACTCAATTTAGGCTTCCCTTGGAGAAGCCCACACTCAGGGTCTAGGGTGTGTCTTGTTCCTTCCTGGGTGCCTCACTTTCTATTGACTTCCATATTTAAAATGTATGTTTAAAATGTTTGTTCTAGTTCAGTGAGATGGTCAGTAGATAAAAGTTTGCTGCACAAGTTTGATGACCTGAGTTTGACCTCTAGAACACACACACACACACACACACACACACACACACACACACATCATTTAAAAAATGCCAGAGCTAGAGAAATAGCTCAGAAGTTAAGAGCACTGGCTGCTCTTCCAGATTCCCAACACCCACGTGGTGGCTCAAAATCCTCTGTAAGTCCAGAGAATCCAATACCCCCTTCTGGCCTTCCTGGGCATGAGGCATGCATGTGATGCACAGACATGCATGCAGGCAAAATACCCAAACACAAAATAATTAAATGAAATTTAAAGGAAGTTTTAAAATATCTTGAAATTCTCTGTGGTATCCACATACCCTGTTTGCCTGAGTGGGGGGCCCTAAAACATGAGGAAACTCCTCAGGCTGCAGTGTGGAGCTGTGTCTTTGCCTCTGCGTGCCCCTGGCCCGTGAGTGTGACGGGGAAGGTGTGTCAGCAGGAGAGAGGTCTGTGTTGTAGTTTTCTGTGCAGCAGAACCAGAAGAGGGCACAGACCAGAGTCTCAAGACAAGAGTCTCTATCTCCAGCACCTGGCTGTGTGAGGCTGACAGTTCATGAGAACTCTGCTCGCTCATCTGTAAAATGGTGATGCTGGAGATAAGGCTTACTTCAGGAGACGTCAGTGAACAAGGGATGTGGACTTGTTTTTAAAACTAAGAGGTCTTAGAAGTGGTTCCTTACAATCATTTCCCCCAAGAATGAATCAGCCTGGGTCTAAGAATGAGATTGCTTTAGCAGGGTCTCTGTGATGCCGGGCTCAGCAGGGATCCAGCCCGCTGGACTTCCAGTTCTGATCCAGAAGCACAGACTCCAAGCCGTGGGCACAGGTCCTCACAGCTTTCACCTGACCCCACCACCCTAGCTACACTTGGTGGGGGGACGGCAGGCCTCCTCTGGGGCTGCCGGCTGTGTACCGGAAACCCTGCCCCTTTTCTGCGCAGCTTGGCCTCAGGAGTAGTCAGAGGGAGCCCACACAGATGGGGTGGGAGTTCCTGTCTGAGTCCCGGTGCCTCCTGAGTGCCTGGAGCCCAGGGTGGAGTTGTGCTGCCTCCCCGCCCCCCAGCTCTTTTTCAGCTTCTTTCCTTGTCTGACTGGTGCTCCTTCTCCATAAACACCTGATGCTACTGTGGCCAAGGGTGTGGCTGTTCTCATAGTAAAAGAGCCCGACTCACGGGAGAGTCTTAGTGGATGGAGTGCAGTTTGTTCTAAGAATGGAATTGCAACTAATGGCTAGCGACGGGCCCAGCAAAGAGGCTCCCAGCACCCCACTACCGTGGAGTCCTGCCACCGGAGGACAAAGTGGGGAGTCCTTGGTGTTGACTGAATGGGCTGTAAAACACTTTCCTAACTGACAGGTAGGAAGCTTGTGACGGTGTGTATGATCAGCCGTCACTTGTGTAGAAGTGAAAAATCAGCGTATCCCTGGGCTATCACACGCTCTGATAATAACTGTTAGTGGGTGTGGTGGTTTGAAAGAAAATGGCCCCCAAAGGGGGAGGTGTGGCTTTGTTGGAGTAGGTGTGGTCTTGTTGGAGTAGGTGTGGTCTTGTTGGAGTGGGTGTGGTCTTGTTGGAGTAGGTGTGGTCTTGTTGGAGTGGGTGTGGTCTTGTTGGAGTAGGTGTGGTCTTGTTGGAGTAGGTGTGGTCTTGTTGGAGTGGGTGTGGTCTTGCTGGAGTGGGCGTGGTCTTGCTGGAGTGGGTGTGGTCTTGTTGGAGTGGGCGTGGTCTTGTTGGAGTGGGCGTGGTCTTGTTGGAGTAGGTGTGGTCTTGTTGGAGTAGGTGTGGTCTTGTTGGAGG
Source organism: Peromyscus leucopus (assembly GCF_004664715.2). Taxonomy (NCBI): domain Eukaryota; kingdom Metazoa; phylum Chordata; class Mammalia; order Rodentia; family Cricetidae; genus Peromyscus; species Peromyscus leucopus. Next base: position 46,376,829 of record NC_051080.1, read on the forward strand.
AACTGTGTCATGGTGGAGGCAGGCTTTAGGTCTCATCTATGCTCAAGCCACGCCCAGTGAGACAGACCACTTCCTGCTGCCTGCAAGATGTAAAACTCTCAGCCACTTCTCCAGCACCATGTCTGCCAGCACACTGCTGTGTCCCACATGGTGATAATGGACTGACCCTCTGAACTGTGAGCCCATTAAATGTTTTCCTCTATAAGAGTTGCCGTGTCATGGTGTCTCTTCACAGCAACAGGAACCCCAAGACAGTGGTGGGGGAAAAGCCCCACACCGCCACCAGTAGTTTGAGGAGGTCTACCCTCTAGGGACCTCCACCCCAGTAAAACTAGGTACTCGACTAGCTTTGGAAGAGAATTTCAGGACAGGTCAGAACTGAAGCACAGTTGGTGAGTTTGTTAGGTCAAGGTAAATCATCTACATGCTTTGGATCCAAGTGCAGGCTTTAGGGGTGCCTGCCAGATGCCCAAGAAAAAAAGACAATGGCCACCTACAAGGCACAGACTTGTCTAAGGAGGGTCAGCCACCCATAGGCGTTTTTGGAATCCTGTGTGTCTAAATTACATTCTCAAAGGATGTAATTACAAGGTTTAAAGATTAAACAAAGTTTAAAAATTAAGCAAAAGGCTTATCTTTCTCATCTTAAAGAATTTCCATTTGTCTGCCCCCCCCACACACACATAATGTTTTGTTAATTATTTGGGACTTTAATACAATGCACCCCATCATACTTGTATCCCATTCTTCCTAAGTCCACCCTACCACCCTATGCCACCCCCCATTCCCCCCAAAAAAGCCCATCAAGTCCAATTTGTGTGCTCAAACACTCATTGGAGCATGGTCAAACTCCTGGGGGCCAGCCCCTTAAAGGGAACTGAGTCCTTCCCCATTCCCTGCCAAAGGCCGTCAACTGTGACGAGCGACATTTCAACCTCTTTATCACAATTTAAAGACTGTCTCAATAGCATCATGCCTGGGCTGCCTCTTTTTTATGGGGGTGGGGAGGTTGTCCCAGCAGCCGTCAATGTCCCCCACTCCCAGTTATGAGTCTGCAGTCATCAGCACCACTGCAGAGGATGCCTCCCTGCCTGTAGCAGCACGAATCACAGATACTGATATCGTTTCTGTTGGCTGCAAAGATCATGGAAGTCTTGCTTGTTGTTGTGTGTTTGTTTGTTTGTTTTTCGAGACAGGGTTTCTCTGTGTAACCCTGGCTGTCCTGGATCTCACTCTGTAGACCAGTCTGGCCTCAAACTCACAGAGATCCACCTGCCTCTGCCTCCCAAGTGCTGGGATTAAAGGCGTGCGCTGCTGCCACCACCACCACCAGCACCTTAAGGAGACTTAATCCAGAAAACGGACCATTCTTTATCTTGGATGGTTTGTTGTTGCTCGGAGTCAGGGTGATTGTATGGTTTGGCAGTGTATCTGGGAGCAGGAGCTGCATGAGCTCCAGGCTGCTGGCCCTCAGCGTCAGCTCCCCTTTCAGCCCCCCAGGAACGATCATTGTGTTTGCAGCCTGAGGGAAACCCATGCTCCGAGAATTTCCATTTGTGAAGGAAGCTGTAAGGTGGCTTCATGAGGTACATTTTTAGGTTTGGAGCCACAAACATCCTGGCTCTACATAAGCGCAATTTGGTTTTTTATTTTTTAAGATTCATTTTTATTATTTTTAATTGTGTGTAGGTGTGTGTGTGTCTGTATGTGGGAATGGACATGTGAGTACAGGTGCCAGTAGGTGCCAGAGGCATTGGATCCCCCAGAGCTGGAGTTATGGATGGTTACTGTGGGCTGCCTGACTTGGCGGCTGAACTGAACTCAGGTCTTCTGGAAAAGCAGCAGATGCTCTTAACTGCCAAGCCATTGATCCAGCCCACAGTTCGCTGCTTTTTATATCCTTGTTTGAGAACCCTTTAGAAAAACAAGCACTATGTAATTTCTACTTCTGTTTATTTATTCATGGTTTCTGTGTGTACATGCATGAGTGTGCAGGTGCATTCAACTGTGTGTGTGTGTGTGCACGTGTGTTAGCCAGAAGTCCACATTGAGTGTCTTCCTCATTGTTCCTCATCTTATTTATTTATTTACTTGGCATTCCTGGGGATTGAACCTAGGGTATCAAGCTGCAACCCTAACTCACCACTTTATTTTTTATTTTATATGTTTGTATACACACACACACACACACACACACACACACACACACACACACTCAGAGGTCAGAAGACAATTTGTAGGAATATGTTTTCTCCCTCTACCACATGAGTCAAGCCCTCCAACCTGCTGAGTCATCTTTTAGGCCCTAGGTATAGATTTATGGAAATGGATTAATTTAAGCTATAAGAACAGTTAGCAAGAAGTCTGCCACGGCCATACAGTTTGTAAGCAATATAAGTCTCTGTGTTTACTTGGTTGGGTCTGAGTGGCTATGGGACTGGCGGGTGACAAAGATTTGTCCTGACTCTGGGCAAGGCAGGAAAACTCTAGCTACAAATGGCGCCCAACGTGTTGGCAAGAGTTTCCACCTAAAACCTGAGAAAAGATTCTAAAACGGAGCTAAAAACAGCTTCCGAATTGTCTCTCTCAAATGAGCGGCAGCTGCTGGTTTGAGCTACTTGTGGGTTCCTGGTGCGTGCGCTCCACCTGCAGTATGGCGGGAATGAGGCCTCTGCAAGTGGTACATTAAGCTGCATGGTGGATTTAGCCTTTGCTAGTACAAAACAACAAAAGAGGTTTCTGGGCTACACGCTGCTTGGATAAAAGCATAGACCCACAATAGCTCCCAGAGCTGGCAGTAAACGTACCACCGCCATGTTGGGAAGCTGAGGCGGGCAGAGCCAGCAGCCATAGCGCCATTTCAGTCTTACAAATGCTGCAGTTTAAAGCAATAAACTCACAATAAGACAGAGTCAGATGTAATAGTTTACAATGTGTGTAAAATATACATAGGCTTGAAAGAAACAAAAAAGGTGATATATACAGTTATATAAATAAATACATAGTTTTAAAAAATAAAGTCTTTAAAGAGACAATAAAATTAATATAAAAAATAAGCCACATAAAGATGAATATTACACAGAGAATCTGGATTGTGTTGTCTTTGGGATTTTTTGTTTGTTTGTTTGTTTGTTTGTTTGTTTGTTTTTTCCGAGACAGGGTTTCTCTGTGTAGCTTTGCGCCTTTCCTGGAACTCACTTGGTAGCCCAGGCTGGCCTCGAACTCACAGAGATCCGCCTGCCTCTGCCTCCCGAGTGCTGGGATTAAAGGCGTGCGCCACCACCGCCCCGCTGTCTTTGGGATTTTTAACTGCAGAAAAACATTTGATCATGAAAGATATTGAGTTAAACCAATATGTATATATTAAAGATACCTTGACTTCAAAATTTGGATGTAAGGATGTGTTGCTTTGGAAAGGAGACTCTGCTTTTGTTCCCACAGAAAGCCAGAGACTATGGATTTGTTCCAGATTAAGATACATCAGGTTTGGCCAAGACCCCCTGAAAGGTCTCAGATGACACCATGGCCCAGATAATCCAACGTCCAGATCAGATTCAAGGCAACTGGCTCAGACAATACAGCCTCATGGACTATTCCATAATCCTAAAATTTTTTTTGTATCCCCATAAGATACAGCGCCCCCCTCCAGCAGGAAGTAGTAAGAGAAGCTACGCCCAAATTCCCAAATTATATGTAATTTTACTTTGTTAAGGTTAAAACCTTCCTTTTTGAAAAAAAAAAAAAAAAAAGGAAGTGCTGTGGGATGTTCTGTATGGCAAATGTGTTGCTCTGATTGGTCAATAAATAAAACACTGATTGGTCCGTGGCTAGGCAGGAAGTATAGGCGGGACTAACAGAGAGGAGAAAAGAAAGAACAGGAAGGCCAAAGGAGTCACTGCCAGGCGCCACCCTGACAAGCAGCATGTGAAGATGCCGGTAAGCCATGAGCCACATGGCAAGGTATAGATTTATGGAAATGGATTAATTTAAGCTATAAGAACAGTTAGCAAGAAGCCTGCCACGGCCATACAGTTTGTAAGCAATATAAGTCTCTGTGTTTACTTCGTTGGGTCTGAGCGGCTGTGGGACTGGCGGGTGACAGATATTGTCCTGACTGTGAGCAAGGCAGGAAAACTCTAGCTACATTGTTCTGCCTGCCAAGTGCTGGAATTGAAGGTGTGCACCGCCCTTGTCAACCTTCAGCCAATCTGCAGATCTTGTCTGCTGGACCCGGGATCTGAGAACCTGAAAGGATGGGGCAGACTACAGTCTAATGCTGTAGACAACCTTACCTCAGCTTCAGTGTACACTTATACACGAATGTAACAAAGAAAGCAATGAGCTAAGGAAGATTGTTGTGTTCAGAAAAACATGATCAGAAGAACATGTAAATAAACACCAGTAAGCACATACTAAATATTAACAGAGCAACCCTCTCCCTGAACTTTCTCAGGACAGAGCAACAGAAACACAGTTGCCTGGCTCATGCTATGGATTATATCTGGTAAAGGGAGAAAGCAAGGCTGCTGTGGAATGTCTTTCTGTACGCTGGGAATATGTTGTTCCCATCGGTTAATAAATGAGCTGCTTTGGCCTATGGCAAGGCAGCCTAGAGGCAGGCAGGAAATCCAAGGAGAGAGACAGGAAGAGAGAGGCAGAGTCTGAGAGGAGACTCCAGCCAGCCACCCAAGGAGCAAGATGCCAGCAGACTAGTAAAGCCTTGGAACATGTAGCAAAACATAGATTAATAGAAATGGGTTAATTTAAGATATAAGAGCTAGCCATACAGTTTGTAATTAATATAAGCCTCTGTATGTTTATTTGGATCTGAGCAGCTTCACGACCTGGCGGGACACAGGAAAACTTCCAACTACACAAGGCAGAAGGCCATATCCAGATTCAGGGCACACTGACCTGATTGGGTTCTATAGGTATGTTGTGACATCCAACAAGAATAAACATGTCTTATAAATTGAATATAAATGTTTATCACAGGAGGTATGAAAATCATGTCCAAGAACAATCTGGGGAACACAATTCACCTGATGTAAAAGGCCTTCTGCCTCCCCCCCCCCAGCCTCTCCCATAGTTCCCCAAGGTGTTGTTCTCCACGGGTCGTTCCTTTGACTGTGTCCCGACACTCCCTCTCCTCCCCTACCCTATTTTTCGAGGCATGGGCTCTCACTGGATCTGGAGCTCGCCATTTCAGCTACACTGGCGTAAGCCCCCAGCATCCGCTTGTCTCACTCCCTTTCCCCATTGCTGGGACTGGGACAAGTGCTCCTGCACCAGCTTTTACATGGAGATCCAAACCCAAGCCCTCAAACTTTACTCCTGGGCATCTCCCAGCACTGGTAGTTTAGATTTGTCAGTTGCATAGAAGTTTTTGACTCCTAGGCAGATTCTAAAGTGAGGGGCTTCATTCCTTGTGGAACTCTTCCAGAGCTGACTTCACAAGGGGCTCAGGCTCGCTCTCTCTCCTTGCTGCTGCTACAAAAGTTAATATCTGTGGCCTGGCTGTGACAGTTTCCTCCTAAGGTTGGTGCTTCCTTCTGCCTCACTCACTTAGTCCAGGTCCAACCACCATTAACCGTTTGCTCTTTCTTGTCTACTTTCCTGCACTAGAGATACCAGAGAGCAGGTGAGAACAGCACACTCCTTGGTGTGCCCATAAGAGCACTTCTAGAGATGCTTGGCATGTGGGGTGGTAACTGAGTGGGAAAGGCCTGCCCTAAATGTGGGTGACATCCTCCAGTAAGTTGGCAGCCTTGACAGGACAGGGTTCAGCCAGCTGACGAAGGTGAGTTCTATCATCTTGAGTGTGTCGGCTTCTCCTGTCATTGCTATGGCCATCAGACTCCAGCTTCTTTGGCCATCTACCACAGATTTGCACCCATGACTCTCCAGGGATCTTCCAGGCCCTCACAGTGGGCTGGGGCTGGAGCACTGGTCTCTGTCCTCCAGAACTTTCTGGCTGCTCAAGTCAAGCAGCTCCCGGGTTCTCTGGCTCTCTAGTTTGCAGAGAGTTGGGGGCTATCCAGACTCTAACTGTGTAAGTCGATCTAATACATCCCTATACAATCATTTCCTATTCTATTTGTTCCGTTCCTCTAGAGAACTCCAGCTAATACAAGTCAATTAGCAATAGTCCCTATATTTGACAAGCTTAGCATTTTACCAGTAATCTGTTCTATATAAAATATGGTTGCCTTGTAAGATGTGGTTTCATCATAGTATTAGGTCCACTATGTTGTTATTAGAAGATCTACTGTTGTTATAATAGAGATGTTTTTATTTATATGAGCTAAAAGAGAAATACCTCCAGTGAGCAAACGGATGTGTTTATACTAAATTGCTCCCTCTCTCTGGCAGCTGCGGCCTTGTTTAGTGAGCAAGTTGGCTTTCCTAAAACCATCTTCCCAGGAGGCTCAGCACTCAGGCAGACAGTCCATCTGGGCCTTTATTCAGACATGTTTACATGGTCTTTACCTCATCTGCCTTTCCTTAAAAACTTCTCTGATTACCATGTTCTTTTTCCCCTACAACATCTGTGTGCCTGCCACAGGGGTCAAAAGGGGACAAGGACAACTGTCTCAGCCAGTGTTCTGCTGCTGTGAAGAGACGCCATGACCACAGCAGCTCTTATGAAGGAAAGCATTTAACTGGGGCTGGCTGACAGTGGATAGGTTTAGCCCATTGTCGTCATGGTAGGATATGGCAGCATGCAGGCAGACATGGTGCTGGAGAGGTACCCGAGACTTCTACATCTGGATCCACAGGCAGCAGGAAGAGAGGAAAGACACTGGAGATTTCTGAGTACCTTCAGGAGCTCCAGGAAACAGTTTGCCTTCATGCTCAGGCCGTGGGCAGAGGGAAGAGAACACTGTCTTCACTATTTGAGCTTTGCCGTCAACACCTTGCTCCTTCTCCCAAGCTCCTGGTGTTGACTCCCAACCTCAGGAGTCTCTGACAAGGGCCCAGAATCTGTTGTGTCTATTTCAGCTTTCTCTCCATCAGATTATTCTCCCTCAGGTCCTGCTGACTCTCACATGTGTATTTATTTTATTTTATGTGCAGGGTGTTTTTGCCTGCATGCGAATCTGTGCTCCCTGTGCATGCAGCACTTGAGGAGGCCAGAAGAGGAACTGGAGTTACAGGGGATTGTTGGCCACTGTGAGTACTGGGAACCAAACCTGGGTCCTCTGGAAGGGCAGCCAGTGTTCTTAACCACCATCTCTCCAGCCTTCTTTCATATCCATACTAAAAGGCACGTGCTGGATTGCTGTAATCTGAGTGTGTGTGTGTTCATATGTTGAAACAGCATCCTTGCAATGTGAGGCCTTTGGGGGAAGTGATCAAGTCATGAGAAATTGATTCCAATTCTACAAAAGGGATTGGGGACCTTATGAGGGACGGACAAGAGCTAGTTTCATCTCTTCCACCCTGGGAGGACACAGCAGGTGCCGCCTGGGAAGCAGAAAGAAGCTCTCACCAGACACCAAATCTGCTGGCACCCTGACCTTGGACTCCTAACCTCCAGAGAAGTGAGACATTAATTGCTGTTGTATTTTGTTGCTGCAGCAGAAGTGAAAAAAGACATGTACTGTCGACATCTTCATCAGTTACAGAGGAAGTTTCAATGAGAGTGCAAGGCATAGAGTGCAAGGCCTAGAGTACAAGGCCTAGAGAGTACAAGGCCTAGAGAGTGCAAGGCCTAGAGAGTGCAAGGCCTAGAGAGTGCTCTCTGTGGGAGAAGTCATAAGTAGGAAGTCTATTCTTCCTTATTCCTAAAGAGGAGCAATGTTCCATTGTTGCAATAATTGCAAGAGAAGCAATAATTCCATGATTACTGACTGAGATCTAGCTTCTAAATATTCTCTTCTTGACATTTATATCAGTCTTTAGCAGATTAGTCAACTTTCCTTTGTTCTATTAGAAGAGAGAGTGCAGAAGACAGTACCGTGAGCTCACCCAGTGAGGACTCTAAAGGTAATGCCAGCCAGGCATAGTGGTGTGTGCCTGCAACCGCAGCCTTCAACCTTGGGGGACTCAGGCAGGAAGGAATGACTTCAGGACAGCCTGAGTGACATTATGGGAAGAGTCACTGTTTCAAGGGCATCCTCAGGGCTGGGGAGATGCCTTAGCCAGGAAAAGCATTTGCTGAGCTTTCATGAGAGCCTAAGTTCAAATCCTCAGTGCTGACCTAAAAGGCACGTGCGGCCAAGCATGGACCTGCAACCTCAGAGATGTGGGGTGGTGGTAGTGGTGCAGACTGGAGGCTTTCTGGGACTTCTGGCTGCTAGTCTAGTTTCTGGTTCTGTGAGAGAAACCCTGCCTCAGAGGAGAATGGGGAGTGAGAGACCCTGCCTCAGAGGAGAATGGGGAGTGAGAGACCCTGCCTCAGAGGAGAATGGGGAGTGAGAGACCCTGCCTCAGAGGAGAATGAGGAGTGAGAGACCCTGCCTCAGAGGAGAATGAGGAGTGAGAGACCCTGCCTCAGAGGAGAATGAGGAGTGAGAGACCCTGCCTCAGAGGAGAATGAGGAGTGAGAGACCCTGCCTCAGAGGAGAATGGGGAGTGAGAGACCCTGCCTCAGAGGAGAATGGGGAGTGAGAGACCCTGCCTCAGAGGAGTAAGGGAAAGGGCTGTCAGCCTGTGGAGGTGGAGTGAGGGCCTGGGGCTGCAGTTCCAGTGATAGAGAGAAATGCTTCCACGAGGGCATATGGGGCGTATACCCACCAATCCATGTGCATATGACACACAGACACACATGAACACAGACAGACAGACAGACAGATACACACACACACACACACACACACACACACACACACACAAAACCTGCCTGGCACTCTCAGAACAACTAGGGATATGCCTTTCTGGATTTATTTTCAATTTAGCAACCTTTCCCTCTAACTATCCAACCTACAAATTGAGGTTTTTCATAAAGTTGTTTTTTTTTTTTTTTTTTTTCCCAGACAGGGTTTCTCTGTATAGCTTTGTGCCTTTCCTGGATCTTGCTCTGTAGACCAGGCTGGCCTCGAACTCACAAAGATCCACCTGCCTCTGCCTCCTGAGTGCTGGGATTAAAGGCCTGCGCCACTACCGCCCGGGAAGTTTTGTTTTGTTATTGTTTTTTTTTTTTTTTTTTTTTTTTTTTTTTTTTTTTTTTTTTTTTTTTAAATTACCATTGCTCAATTTCCCTCCACAGTTCCTTTCTAATATGTGGCCCACATTTTCTTCTAAGAGAATGAATTGGTTTCTTTTCATCTCACCAATGCCCTGGCACAGTACTACAGCCACAAGGAGAAACGATGAAATCAGACACTTGGAAACACGGGGAACGGCTTTTCCCTGTGTCCTAATTTCGGGTGTATGATAAAGTGCTACAGAATATTAATCTAGGCACTGAGAGATTCTGAAGACCTTTATAGTCATTGAAAGAACCCATTGAATCTCTCTAGAATCAATTTAAAGGCGCCAGCCACTCTTCTCATGAGAACTGTTCGGTTTAAAGATTCCCAGGTGGAGGAAAAATTAACCACACAGTATTCAATTTAACATTCAAATTTCACTTAAATGGACAAATGTTCTGTGGCAACATGGAACTCATTTCTCCCTCACTTTCTCTCTCTTTTCCTCTCTCCCTTCATGCAACCTGTTCCCATATTCCCTCCCTCTTTCTTCATTCTCTTCCAGCCTCCCTCCCCCATCCCTCCCTCTCCATCCCTCCCTCCCCCATCTCTCCCTCTCCATCCCTCCCTCTCCATCCCTCCCTCCTCCATCCCTCCCTTTCCATCCCTCTCTCCCCCATCCCTCCTTCTGCCGCCCCTTCCTCCCCATCCCTCCCTCCCCCATCCCTCCCTCCTTTCTCTCTCCTCCTTTTCCTCCATTTTCCTCTTTTCTAGCCTTTTATACCAAATAAAAGTCTCATTTTCCTCTTGCAATTTTCTTATCGTAGCCTCCTTTCTTTTGTGACAGTCTGTCACAAAATTGACCCCATCCACCTGGACCACCTGCACTCCAGGTGAGCCGGTCACTTCCTGGGAGGTGCAATTGTTCTTTAAAGGCCAGTTTTTTTCTCCAGAAGTAGCAACTGAATCGGTTGTATGCTTTGGGATGCTAATTTTGGTTTCCCTTTCTTTTTTTTTTTTTTTTTTTTTTTTTTTTTTTTGGTTTTTCGAGACAGGGTTTCTCTGCGTAGCTTTGTGCCTTTCCTGGAGCTCACTTGGTAGCCCAGGCTGGCCTCGAACTCACAGAGATCCGCCTGGCTCTGCCTCCCGAGTGCTGGGATTAAAGGCGTGCGCCACCACCGCCCGGCTTTGGTTTCCCTTTCTTCATAACTAAATTATAATTTGCAGATCAATGAGGAGCCGTCTGCTATCCAAGACTGAGGACCTGGAAGGGAGTTCCCTGGAAAGGGCTTTCAGCCGGTGGAGGTGGGGTGAGGGCCTGGGGCTGCAGTTCCAGTATGTTCCTTGAATCTGGAGCAGGGGAAGGTGAGACTGTCAGAGGCTGGGAGTTCGGGACTCAAGGAAATACTGGGGATATCTATATCTATATGCATATCTATATCTATATGCATATCTATACGTATATCTATATCTATACATATTTATAGAGAGAGGGAGAGAGGGGGGGATACGTCTACTCACTGGCCTAGAATGACTGCAGCTAATGCATCTCACTGGGACCACCTTTCACTGTAAGGTGGTCCATCCATCTTTACTCCTTTTGAAGGCAGAGCCCGGAAGAGAGGTCAAGTTCCTGCTGCGCCCTCTCTTCTGTCTGATTGTCTGCCACACCAAAGGTCTCCTTTCTGTTCATGACAGTTGGACAGAGCCCAGTTGTGCTGGTCCAGAGAAATGAGACCTTGGTGGAAGAAGGGCTTTGTGTCCTGAAGGCTCATTTGGGTTTCCATGGAAACAAGCCAGAGGTGGTACTCACCAGTTGGGGTCTTAAAGCCACAGATATCTTATCTAGAGATTCCCATCATATAACAAATACCCTTCAGAGAATAAATAAAATTACTATTTTTTTTAACACCTGCATGTGTGTCTGTGTATTATCTGTGTGCCTGCTGCCTGAGGAGGCCAGAAGAGGATAGATTCCTGGGACTGGAGTTACAGAAGGGTGTGAGCTGCCATGTGAGGACTGAGAGTTGAACCCAGGTCCTCTGGAAGAGCAGCTAGTGCTTTTAACCACAGAGAAATCTCTCCAGTCTTCTTAGTTTTTAACACAGAATTTACTTCATTGCTCTGAGGACTTTGACCAAAGGTTGCTGATTCCCAGTCGCAGCCCTCCACTCTGTAGAATTCTTTTTCATCCTCTTCCTTTTTCTTCTCTTGAAATAGAATCTTAATGGACAGCAGTGGCCTCCGCCGTGTCTGGTGTGTTAGTGGACAGCAGTGGCCTCCGCCGTGTCTGGTGTGTTAGTGGACAGCAGTGGCCTCCGCTGTGTCTGGTGTGTTAGTGGACAGCAGTGGCCTCCACCATGTCTGGTGTGTTAGTAGACAGCAGTGGCCTCCGCCATGTCTGGTGTGTTAGTGGACAGCAGTGGCCTCCACCGTGTCTGGTGTGTTAGTGGACAGCAGTGGCCTCCGCCATGTCTGGTGTGTTAGTGGACAGCAGTGGCCTCCACCGTGTCTGGTGTGTTAGTGGACAGCAGTGGCCTCCGCCGTGTCTGGTGTGTTAGTGGACAGTAGTGGCCTCCGCCGTGTCTGGTGTTAGTGGACAGCAGTGGCCTCCACCGTGTCTTGTATCTGAGAATGTAGAGAATGATCCAGAAGACTGGGTCTTCTGTCTCCACATCCTGAGTGCCGGGCTACACTGAACCCCCAGGCTCGGTGCTGGCAATCAAGCCCAGGGGTCCATTCGTGCTACCAATGTGAGTTGATCTAGCCACAGAATTCCTCTCTCTCCATCCCTCCTCTCCATCTCCCCTTCCTCAGTTCCTTCTTTCTTCTTTTTTTATTTCTTTCAAACTTTGTGGGAAATGATGGCTAATTCATGGCAGTCGGGCTAAAGATCCTGAACCGATTTATAACATTTACTAGATTTTACAGTTACATTTAATTTATCAAAATTTATTGCTAAAAGCTTGGAGGAAAATTCAGTTTCCGACTAGAGAATTATAATTAAAAGAGCAGAGAGCCATTCAGTAACCAGAAGTTCGGAGTCTGATTGAGACTTCAGCTCTGCAGAGATAACATGTCTGACTTCAGACAGCTCCGCAAAGCTACCTAGCCATCCCTCTCTTTTTTCTTTTCTTTCTTTCTTTCCTTCCTTCCTTCCTTTTTATGTTTTTTGTTTTTTCGAGACAGGATTTCTCTGTGTAGTCCTGGCTGTCTTGAAACTCACTTGTAGGCCAGGCTGGCCTCGAACTCACAGAGATCTGCCTGTCTCTGCCTCCCAAGTGCTGGGATTAAAGGTGTGTGTCACCACTGCCAGGATCTTTTTTTCTTTCGATAAGGTCTCACCTGGCCCAGGCTGACCTTGAACTCCAAGTCTACCTGTGGATTACCTTGAATTGATCTCCTGCCTTCGCCTCCTCCCAAGTACTTGGATTACAGGCATATACCACCACACTTGATTTTATGTGGTGCTAGGGATTGAACCTGGGACTTTATGCATGGTAGGCAAGGACTTCAGTAACTGAACTACAACTCCAGGCTTACCTGTCTTGAGACAAGTTCTCAGTGTATATGTTGGGAATAGGCAAAAAGCACCTTGTCCTAAGTGCTGCCATTTTGACTTCAGACTCCGTTTTATCTGTAGGGTAAAGAAACAAAGTTCAGATTCCCAAGCCCCAGGGGAGCTGGGAACCTTCCAATGGCTGATCTACTCCTCCTTAAACTACAGAAATAGTCGTTATGCATCTTTAGTTCTCTAGGAATATCATGGCTGTTCCTAACAACAGAAAGAACAAATGAATCTGATTGGTTGGACTGAAAAGTTTGCTTTATATGTCGATTGACAAGGAAGCCCCTAATCTCTAAATCCTGACCAGTGAAAATTATAACTGTAACTTGGCCGCAAATGTCTGATTTTTGTGCTTAAATTCTTGCTTCACCTGGCATTCGGGGTCGCAGTTCAGCTCCTGAGTCTGTTCTGCGACCCGGGTAGATCAGCCCCCTCCCCCTCCCCTCTTCTTTGTGCTTCCCAGCATTAAATCTTGCCTTGAGGTAACCTCTTGTGTGTGTTTGGGTTGATTTGGAGCCTCAGACCACAATACATAGTCCTGGCTATCCTGGAACCCCCATCCTCCTCTTTTAGCCTCCCACAGGCAAGGCTTCCAGGTGTGCAGAGCCCTGCCGGACTCTGCAAACATGTCTCAGCTAGTTGGTGAACACAAGGACAGATTGGCTGCTCCCTAAGTCTCAGAGGACCAACTCTCTCTGAATCTTATTAAATACCAGCAAGAAGAGAGTCCTCGGGAAAACAGAACTTTGCCTGGTAGGTGATTATGTAGAAATGATAGGGGGACATTTTATTTGCAGGAAGCTCATCAGTAGCAACATCAGAAGGAAAGGAAAAAGGAAACTGGAAAAGCAAAGATGACTACCTTTACCAAACTTAAGCACTAATGCCCGCAAATTCACAAGCATTGTCTTGTGAGACAATTTCTGGGACTTTCTTCTTCAGAGAGATGCTGATGTTGTGTGTCTTGTCCCCTAAGAGCAGTGACAGCAGCAGTGAGTGCTTTCCACATGATGGGTACTTACGTCCTTTACATACAGTTCTTCACTTCATTTACAGCAACTGCAAGACTTCCCAATAGTCCCTACAGCTTAGAGCTTCTCCCGAACCAACGCGAGGACTAAGCCTTAACATGTGGGCCTTTGAGGGGCATTCCAGAGCCACATCTGGCTGGGCAGGTGTGTATAGAGCATGGACACACTGGACAAAGGGATGATTCATATTCAGGCAGAATGGATTGTGATGGTGTAAGATTTCATCGCGCTCCTTAGGATGGTGCGTGATTAAAACATGAATTGTTTATTGCACGTGGACTTTACTTGACTGCGGCTAGCTGAGCAGGAAAAAGTAAAACTGTGAAAAGGAGGACAACCACCTGTCGACTTGTCCGTCATTTCTAGACGCCTGCATCTACAGGGTACTTCTAGTACTCCCTCCTCAGTAACTGGCCATCCTTCACCTCCAAATGCTCGCCAGAATCTATGCTGGCCTCTCCTTCCGTTCATTCTTCACCTGCTTTTTAGTGACAGTTTCCTGGGGCAGATCCGGTGATGCTGGTGAGATGTAGCCTGAAGCCTCCCGCCACCCCACCCCCCTCCCCAATAAAGCCTTTACCCCTTCCTTGGATCTTTCCCTATGGTTCTGGCTCCAGCCTACTCTACCTCATCTTGTGCTCACCAGGTCCCAGTTCTGGGGCTTGCTTTGATTTTCTAGAGATCTTCAAGCACCTTTCAGCCCAAGCACCTCTGTTCTGGCCGCTCTTCAGGTGTGGACATTGCCAAAGAGCTGGTTATGAAAAAGCTCGTTGCTGCTGAAGGGAAAGAAACACAGTCTTTGTTAGGAATGTTGAGACTTCTCTCTGGGAGCTGTTTGTTTGTTTTGTTTTTACTTCATCACCATCGCCATCATCATCATCATCATCGTGGTCATCATCAGTTTGATACTGGAGATTGAGCACAGGACCTCATGAAGACCCAATTATTTTTGTACCAAAATATTTAGAGGAGGAAGCAAAAGGTGTCAGAGGGCCTCTAATTTGCCACAGGCAGATGGAGTCACCCATCCTGGGTAACTGCTCACCCTCTGCCTCGGAGGTTGCAGAGGCCTCCTGGGGCAACCAAGAGGGAAGACAAGCCCGGGCCTTGTCTGGAGTCTCCAAGTCTGTGCTCCCTTCTGCCTCACAGACTCTGGTAAGAGTCCACAGGGACCTCCACCTGAGACTGGACTCTTCTTATCTTGAACGTAGTCACTACAAGAGGCTGGCCTATTACTATTCAGTGAGCATTCGTTGGAGTCCTTGCTGACGCATGGTGATCTTTTGCTTTCTCGGGAACAAAATTCAGAAGACCACGAAGTTGCAGACCTGGCAGGGTTGTTTGTGACAAGTGTCACATTGCATTGTCATGGGCCCTGCCTGCTTCCTACCCTCTAAACAGGCACTGACTCTAACTTCACTTTCGGTGACAACACTGTCTCCCCAATTTTCTAGTGCTGTTTATCCACCGCCTTTAGAACAAGTGGCCAGAAAACTTGGGTGGCTTTCTGTGAGCTTCAGAGCTACCCAGAACGAGATGGTTTGATAGAAGGATGGATGGGTAGGTGGATGACAGGATCAGCGGGTGGGTGCATGGGTGGACCCATGATGGCTGGCTGGCTGGCTGGGGGCCTAGGAGGTCGCCTGAAGACAGAAGAGGGACCCCTTCCCCTCTTCCCACCACCTGTCTGCGACTGCTTAGCTTGGCCTCTTCCGGAGCACTGAAGGAGGGGTTTGCAGCGGGGCGGTGGGAGAGGCGAGGTGGAGAGCAGCTGGGGAAGGAAGGAGAGTGGAGAGGAGGAGGAGGGCCTTGGAGGCGGAGAAGAGGGGCAGCGGGCGCCCGCCCGCCCGGGGAGCCTGGCGCTGGCAGCGGCTCTGGCGGTTAGGGGACCGATGTCGCTGCCGCTGCCGCTGCGGGCGCCTCCTCGCGGGCCGGAGCTGCGTTTCCCGGGCTGAGCCGCAGCCGCAGCCGCAGCCGCAGCCGCAAGCCGAGCGGCCGCCCGGCGCGCCCGCAACACGGGAGGATGGGCTGCGGCGGGAGCCGGGCTGATGCCATCGAGCCCCGCTACTACGAGAGCTGGACCCGGGAGACCGAGTCCACCTGGCTCACCTACACCGACTCGGACGCGCTGCCCAGCGTCGCCGCCGCCGACAGCGGCCCCGAGGCTGCCGGCCTGCACGCGGGTGAGTGAGCCCCGCGCGCCCGCGAGGCCCCGGCTGCCCGCAACGAGCCGGGGCTGCAGGAGAGCCCGGGGCAGCCGGGCGCCCCACGGCGTGCTGGCGGGTGGGGTGACCGAGACAGAGGGACAGAGTAGGACCTGCCGGCTGACCAGCTGGCACACTCAAGCCCCAGGGAGCCAGGTCAAGGAGAACAGCTCCCCAGAGGACCGAGCTAACCCTCTACATTGCTGCGACCCAGCACTTCCTGGCCTCAGCCAGTCAGTGCATATGCATTGGCCCGGGCGTGGGTGGGTGGGGTGGGGTGGGAGGACAGCCCACTTCACCCCCAAGCCTAGCCCTCAGCCCACCCCCTCGTTTGCCACCTGAGCTAGTGGGCCTTTACCCAGCTTTGGTCCAGCTTCCCTCCTGGCCACCCGTGTACTCAACTGGGTGATTCTCCATCCACTGGGCCACCTGGCCCTCACACCTTTGGACTCTTGAGCAGAATGGTCTGGGTGGAGCCTTCTTGTCTCCTCCCTCATCCCTCCTGTTGGGAATGAGCCCCACTGCAGGGCTTCAAATTCCTAAGCTAGCTCAGGGCACAATTCCTGCCTGCCCACCACCGCTGCAGCTCTCCAGCCCACTTTCCAAGCAGTTATGTCATAGTGAAGGATTTCTCTCCTTATCCCAAGGTGCTGGCATGCTTTATGTGAAGCGAGAACTAAGAGATTTTGACTATAAATGTTCTTACCTCATTCCTGCTCCTCGGACAGCAGGAATCTGACAGGGATCTGCAGAGAAGTTCCTGGTCTAGTCACAAGTGTCAGGATTTGAGTTAAAGCAGACACTTACAAACACAGGCAGCTACTGTTGAGGTAGACTGACCTTTGAACCTAAATGTGTTGGTGACATCACAAGGAAAAAAAATAAAACCTCTCCACTTGTTACATAGATCAATATTTGGGTTTTTAAAGTCTTGTTGCCTGATCCCATTGTGTTGGCATTACTTTAATCTTAGGAATAGATGTCCCCACCCTTGATACCAACACTTGCTCCATTTATTTATTTATTTATTTATTTATTTATTTGTTTGTTTGTTATTTATTTTCGGAGCTGAGGACCGAACCCAGGGCCTTGCACTTGCTAGGCAAGTGCTCTACCACTGAGCTAAATCCCCAGACCTCCTTTTTTTTTTTTTTAAAGGACACAAAATCTGGCTATATTGTTCAGACTGGCCTTGAGCTCCTGAGGTCAAGCACTCTTCCTTCTCCAGCCCCTCACCCCTACCCTACCCCCCACCCCATAGTTGGGAGATAGGCATAAGCCTCCCCTGGCTTGCCTGGGAAAACTGTGGTAATGCTGGATTCATCTTAAAATTATTGGACTCCCAGTGACCATGATGGTTACTGTGTGCTGCTGCTGTATCCAGCAGTTTCCCAAATGGCATGCTGGCTGAGTTCCGTGTCAGGAGGAGGATGACAGGAGCTTCTGAAGGTTTTGTAAATGTTAGCTGTGACAGCATTTTCTGAGAAAGTGTCATACTTCTCTGGAGAGTCCAAGGCCAGGGAGGCACTGCAAGGAAATATGGTTGGAAAGATTCAGTTGCAGAGAACAAAGTGCAGCTTCAAGAACAGCTGTTTTGGCACTCGGCGTACACGTGTGTGCGTGTGTTTATTGTATGGGTATCAAAGCTGTTATGTTATGGAACATGCACATTCCTCAAGTCTTTACCAACACTTACTCATTATTTTCAGTCTATATATCATGAAATCTGGTTCCTGCCACAGGTGAGGCATGGGACAGGCCCACTCATCAATGGAACTTTCTGAATAGGAACAACCTTACAAGGTCCTGAAGACAGTATCATTCAGAGGAAGGCCTCATGTTCCAGTCCAGGGACAGTGTCTCAGATGGACAGCAGCATTTTAATTCCCTAGAAATTTCAGTCAGTCTCGGCGTGGAGGAATACTTCTGAAGATCAAGAATGAACAGGGTTTGCATGAGCAGTTCTGAACTGTGTAGTGGGTATATGTATTAGTTCTCTACCTCTGCTTATGGAATTACAATACACAGAGCAGCTTAAACAGCCCACGTTGCTGACTCAGTTCCCTTGGTTGGAATACAGGCCATTGCTTGGCTAGATCTTTGTTTAGGATCCCAAGGCTTCAGACAAGGTATCATCAGGCTGTACTCCTTTATTATTATTATTATTATTATTATTAATTAATTAATTTTCCCCATCCTGATCACAGTTTCCCCTCCCTCCACTACTTCTAGTCCCTTTTCCCAACCTCCCCTTTTCCACTCCTCCTCCTCCTCCTTTCTTTTCAGAAATGTGCAGGCCCACGTGTATCAGCTAGCCATGGTATATCAATTTGCAGTAAGACTAGACACCTCCTCTTTTATTAAGGCTGGACAAGGCAACCCAGTAGGAGGAAAGGGTCCCAAAGGCAGGTAACAGAGTCAGGGACAGCCCCTGCCGCCACTGTTAGGAGTCCCACAGGAGACCAAGCTACACAACTGTAACATGTGTGCAGAGGGCCTAGGTCAGTTCCATAGACTTCCTAGTTGGCGGTTCAGTCTCTGTGAGGCTATGAGCCTAGGTTAGTTGATTCCTTGGGTTTTCCTGTGGTGTCCTTGACCCCTTTGGCTCCTACAATCCTTCCTCCCCCTCTTCCACAGGATTTCCAGAGGTCCGTCTAATGTTTGGCTCTTGGTTTCTGCATCTGTTTCCATCCGTTGCTGGGTGAAGCCTTTCTATGAGAATAGCAGAATATCACTAGGCATCATTTCATTGACTTTTTTCTTTTTTTGCCGGTCATGTTTGGTTCTATCTAGGTCTTTGGGCTGTCCAGTCTCAGGTCCTGGCCCTCCAGGTTAGGACAGGGGTGAGTTCCCGCTCAGCGTATGGATCTCAAGCTGGACCAGTCATTGGTTGGTCATTCCCATAATTTCCACGCCACCTTTGTCCCATCATATCTTGTAGGCAGGGCAAATAGTAGGTCAGAGGTTATGTGAACCTAAGTTTTATTGAGTGCACTGGTATTGGGTGGGGAATGAAGAGGGGCTTGTTTGCTGTGGTTTTGCAGCCTGGAAATAAGTTTTTGGGTTTCTGCCACCCTGGGCCATTAGCCAGGATCCCCCATTCTTTTGTTCCTCCCAGCCCCCCCCCATGTGTCCCCTGTGGGAGCTTTTCTAATGAACCCAACCCCATGACCCACAGGTGCCCGTGCCCTGTAGGGAACCAGAATGCCAGTCTCTGTCTATGGCAATCCTCTTCTGAGGGAGGCAGCCGAATGGAAGAGCTGGGTTCAGGACTGCATGTTGCAAAATAACCAAGATGCCTTTGTTCTGGAATTAGAGCTGGAGAAGACCCTGGAGGTCATCTGTCCAGGGCACGTGGACTCTCAGATCAATTGTCCCCATCTGGAAACTTCCTCAACCATGAACCTCCAGTTCTCTCAGAACTCAAGACTCCCTTCTTCCTGGGGCCCTGGTCCCTCTTCCTTAGTGTCAAATGGGAACTGCCTTTCTCTTGGTAGCCTTAACTGTAGGACCAACTCCTCTCTGTCTTCTGTGCTTAGGGCATAGGTGACACAAGGTTAGGTTCCATGGACTCTCCAGAAGGCTGAGCATCAACTGGTAAAGGTTTCTCCTAAGGAGCAGGCACTCGGCCTATTGTGCCCTTCAGTTACCTGAGCTAGTCCTACATTCTCTGTTTACTCTCTTCCTTGAGGTCTTTGCAACTGGACATCCCCCAGCCTGACTCGTGTGTCTTTCTGATCCCACAGCTTCTGTCAAAAAAGCTCTCCCCTAACCTTAACCCACTCCATGGAAACTTCTGGACCAGCCTAAAGATTCCATAGGTCCCCCACCTCACAATTCCACAACCGCGTCTGCCGAGACGCTCCATTTCAGCTCAGCTTCATTTCACCTGTCTTCTAGACTGAGGGCGTGTCACACACATGACAAGCGTTCCCTCGGCATTTGTGGAAGAGATCTGCACTTCACTGTGGGTGGTGGGAGGCTTATTTTTATGCCAGTTCCACAACTGAGTCTCTTGCTCGTCCCCCATTCCTCTCACTGACAGCCGACCCTGGGGCTCTGCTTCCTGTTTTGGGGAGGTTCCCGGCAGCCAGCGGAATGCAAGTGAGTTTTTAGATGCCACTCTCGGTATGTTGGGATTGAAGATCTAGCTGAACTGGAGCAGCTGCTGTACCTTTACCTGCCCCGATTTCCAAACCTATTGCAGAAGGAAACAGAACCGGTTTCTGTGGTGAGGATTGACTCTCATAAAACCGGTTTGCTGGACTGTTTTGTGTTACTTCCATTGTGGGAGGGGGGCTCTCCGAGGAGAGCGAGCCTGAGGTTGTCACGACCCGCCCAGTGCAGCTGTCCCACATACCCATACCCTCCCAGTCCCGTTTCCCCTTCATCGCCAGTCTCTCCTCACAATTTCACATGTCTCCCATAAAATTTTCTAATCCATTTAGAGAGTAAAACGCTCCAAATTTGTCTCAAGTAGTTCTTTATAGTTTCAAATAATTGTGCTAGTATATCGCACTTTGCAGAGTTTGGGCAAATGGTTTGCCTTAATAAGCTAGAAGCCAGATAAGATATTTAGTATTATTATTAGCTACCATTTACTGATGGCTTCTGAAGGGTCAGGCACTGTTCTTGACATTTAATGTAAATCACCCCACTTAATGTGTACAACAAGGATGAGTTAGGAACCATTGCCTCCTGCGTTTACAAGCCAGGGAAAGAGGCTGAGAGTGTTCTCTATCCCAGAACTGGGATCCAGCTTTCTCTGATGGCAAGCACTCTTCAACAACCCCAGTCAATGGGGGTTGGTTTTAGAGTTCTTGATTTTGCAGTTAATGGGATGCAAAGTCTTGCCTAATCTCTTGATGATCCAGGCTGATGTCCGACAGCGCCGTTCCTCGGTCTTATCCCCCTTAGTGTAGGAAGCTGCCTCCTCTGCAGAGCACCTTCCTCTGAGACTCTTCCTACTTCCTGTGATTTCCACCTGATGAACCCCAGCTCTGTGGGGCCATGTCTTGCATAAACAGCTCTCTCAATCCTGGAAGATGCCATCGGTCTTCTGCTACAGTTCTTCCAGGTCAGATGTGCGATACTGTGATCATCTTCTTGACTCTTGGGGCTTGACTATATTCTCTAAAAGCACTACTCACTCCATCCAAGTCTTTCCTTGACAAGAGCAACCGTGGGTTAGAGCTAGGCTCTTGATGTTTGCTTAGCTGCATAGGACAACAGAAGGGACATTCTGAAGTGGCCTCTGAATGCACCTCTCCTGGCACAGGAAAAATCAGGTGAGAGTTTGTCTGCTCTTGTTGGCACAGTACCTTGGTGACTCACAGTAAGCTCATGATTAGTTAAAACCCTTAGCTCTTTCTTTCTAATTAAACTGAAGTTCTGTGGCATCAGGAATATTGTGCTTCCTCTGCTATAGACCCAGCACTTGGGACAGTAATTGCAATATAGTTGACACTCAATAAACATCAAACCTGTGAACCTCCCAGCCTCCCAACCCTCCCAACCCTGTGAATCTGCACTAACACAACTGTGTTAAGTAACCCCCATTTTGGATGCTTGCATTTATTGTAAAAATTCATCTTAGTGGTTTCCAAATTACTGTTCAAGTCTGTTGACTTTTGTTCACTTTGATGATGCTATGAAGAGAACATTCTAGGCCTTCGTTTCCTCATGTTTATAGACTGAAGATGGAAGATTATTTGTTCTTCTGTTTGTTCAGTAGACATTGAGCACAGAGATGAGTAAGTTGTGTTTCTTTATTTCAAGAAGTAGATAATAAATGAGAGACCAACCCAGAAACGTCAACCAGGTCAGCGTGGTCCATGCTGCAGGGGAAATTCAAGGTCTAAGCATTTTGTTCAGCCTGGGGAGTTACTGTGTACGCAGATCATAGAAGAACCAAAGAAGCAGGTGTTCCCATGGCTCCTTCCAAGCAGGAAAGGTGGAGGAAGGCAGCCTGGCTTCCCCAAGAGATGTCCTGAGAGGAACAGTCTTGGGGAGAACCCCCAACCTAGGTCTTCCTGTGCATGAAACCTCCCACCCCAGCCTCAGCCCCTTCTAGACGCCTGTTAAAACTGGTGCTTCTGTCTTAAACTAATGATTAACTCACATCTGCCACCTTCAAGGGTGCTGGTTAGGTTAGGTAAGGAAAGCCTGGCTGAGTGAGGCTGGTGAGGGAGGGAGCGCTCCTGGATGGATAATCTAAAAAGTTTACATGTTCCCTTTCCCCGTAGACCCTAGATAAGATGTTATTTCTCATCACTTCCGTCTACTCATCATTTTTAGGTTCTTGCCTACTATCGATTGTTTAGTAAGAAAGTATTTCTTTTTGCTATACAGAAAGCTTTTATTTTTCTTTTTATTGTTGTGTGCGTGAGAGCATACATGATGTGTATGGTCATCCTTGCCACAGTACCCTGTGGATGTAAGACAACAGCTTTGTGCAATCTGATCTCTCCTTCCCCTGTTGGAAGATTTACTAAGGCAACTCCACGTAGTTAAAAAGGAGGTTTGTTTTGGGGGGTAACTTACAGCTAGTAAAGGGGTTGGTTACAGGATCCGGGAGAGGTGAGGTGCAGTCCAGCTGGGTTCTCTGGAGAACTCTGCTCAGTCTACCATCCAGCACCCAGGATCACCAGGAACCAAGAGTGCCCACAGATCCGGGTCTTGAGGGTTCCTGTCTGGGCCTCACCTCAGGGGCCAGTCATAGGTAGGTGTGACAGTTACCGGAAGCCTCACTGGGGGCAGTACTTCCCGGTCAAAGCTGGAACAGCTACCCACTGCATTCCCCTTTTCTGTGAGTTTCCAGGGTTGATCTCAGGCTTGCTGGCAAGTGCCTTACCCACTAAATCATCTCTCCGGCCAAACCTTTTAACCATGAGGGATTTGTTTGTTTTGTAAATGGCACAAGAAACAGGTGACAACAAACCCAAGCCATTTATACATCTCTAGGAAGTCCCAGGTCCTCATGGTCGTTCCTGCTCTGACAGTCCAGTGTCAGCATGCCTACATGGCATTGTCCAGCCCTTTTGAGGGACTAAGGAGCTGATGGAGTTCTCAACAGGCAGACGGATGGGGGAGGGGCCTCACCTAGACCATAAAGATGTCGAACTTCCAAAATGGCTGGCTTCTTCCTTACCCTCCTGAGATAAAACCCTGGTAGCTTAAAACAAAGGCTTGGCAGGCTTTTTTCCCCCATGACCAGTGGGGTTCCCTTTTAGTAGGCTACTGAAGTATAGTTATACCATCTCATGAAAGCATTCCTAAGAATACTTTAAGTAGTAAGACGATCTTGGGTAAAACTTGTCTCTGAACCAACCATAAATTCCTATACAATGTGTCCCTGGGCTAAAGGTTAACTGCTGGACCACCGAACTGCTATCTCTCTGCTTCTGTGAACAATGCTTGCTTGCTGCAGATGTCCAGAGCTGCCTTTCTGTCTATGTCACAGTTATGGGTTTTGCCCTTGAAAACCCAACCAGCTGGAGGTTGAGGCTGCTTCCCGCTAATCTGCTTGGGACAGGCCTGCTGGCAGTTAATAAGGACTCCATTTGACTTATTTAGGCCCCTTGGGTTTTTTTCTCTTCAGGTACCCCATAACACCCCTGCCTGTGGACCTGTCCAACAAGTTCAAGGCCAGACCAGAACGTGTGTACCTCAAACTTGTGGACCTATGAGCGTCCTTATTTTTGTTTAAACTGACCAACCCAATTAGGAGAGGAAGACCCCTCCCCAAGACCTTTAAAAAAACCCGGCTCTCAAGAAGACAGGGTTTCAGTTTCCTGAGTCCACCATCTGTAAAGCAGAGGGTCTTTTTCTCTGTGTGCCTTGCTGTGTGTGTTTCTGTAGGTGGGGTTTTTGACAGGACAGCTAGCTCCCCAATAATTGTCACAGAGACTTATTAATTATAAATGCTTGGCCAATAGCTTAGGCTTGTTACTAACTAGCTCTTACAACTGAAATTAACCCATATTTCTTATCTACACTCTACCACATGGCAGTACCTTTGTTCAGCACAGCATGTTCATCTCCTGCTTTCTCTGCATCTAGCTGGTGACCCTGCCTTCTGTATCTGGATGTTTTCCTGTGCTCACCCAGCACCAAGGTCCCACAGCCACTTATAAAATTCCTGTGTCCCACCTGGTCCTGCAACCGCTCAGACCCAAGTAAACACACAGAGGCTTATATTATTTTTAAACTATGGCCATGGCAGGCTTTTTGCTAGCTAGCTCTTACATCTTAAATTAACCCATTTCTCCAAATCTATACTCTGCCATGTGGCTCATGGCTTACTGATACCTCTACATCTTGCTTCTCATGGCAGTGGCTGGCAGTATCTCCCTGCTCTGTCTTTCTCTTTCGTCTCTCTCTCTAGTTAGAATGTCCCATCTAACCTTATTCTGCCTCACCATTGGCCAAATAGCTTTATTTATCAACCAATCAGAGCAACACATATTCACAGCATACAGAAAGATGTCACCCATCATTTCCCCTTTTTTCCTATTCAAAAGGAAGATTTTAACGTCAACAGCCCTTCTCCTCCCCACTATTCTTTTTTTTCTGTCCGCAAGCCCCACCTAACCTCTCCCTGCGTAGATATTGGCCATTTAGCCCTTTATTAAGCCAATGAGAGCAACAAATATTCACAGTGTACAAAAAGATTGTTCCACAGCATGTTTCCTCGACCTTAAAAAGCCTTGGTGTACCGGCTGATTCTGTCTGCTGTGTCCGAGATTCCCCTGCTGCTGTGTGCCTTTCGATTCTTCAGCTGTCAGATAAAGCAAACCTGAGCAGGACCCCTAGACAATACCAGTTGGACACTAGGTAAAATAATCCCGACTTGACCAGCTGTATGTTGAAGTGATTCCATTGTTGGGTGCAACAGCATTCCAACTCGCCTCCTGACTCGTAGGGCCTGGTGGATGGGGGGCGGATAGGGTAGCCTTCTCTCTACCATCAAGGATCTTTACCTGGCTTCTTCTGTTCTCAGAAGTTCCTCATGCTTGGACCCCTTCAGCATCCTCCTTCAGGATACCTTCCTCCAGCATCTGTGCAATTCATTAGTAAACTTGGTTGTTCTAGGCTGAATCTGCCCAGTGCTTTTCTGTGTCTGGCCCAGAGCTTTTGAATGTCTCCAGAGCCGAGACAATGGATTTCTGATCTTTGAGCAGTTTGTGATACTTTGTTACAACAGCATTAGTAAACTCCTACTAATACGTGAACACAGACACTGGACGCTGGACACAGTAAGAAGATTTCCAGCGTTTTCCCTTCTGTTTCGATCTGGTTGCTGTTTTCAGGAGGAAGAAGCTGAGGTTAGGTGAGGTTAACAGATTCAGCAAGGTCACGTAGCTGGAAGGCAGAACAGCCTTATGGGAACCCAGCTCTCTCTTTTTCTAAACCCTGGGCAACATCTACCCTACCGTGACTGCGGCTTCTCAGCAGGGATTTCAAGCCCTCCTCTCCCCCATCTGCTCGGTGTTTTGTTGTTTTATATTATGGATCCCTTTGTGGGTGCCTCCTACCAGCATTTCCGTGACTAAGGGCTGGCTTCCTGGAGTCCTGTGGCAGTGAACATGGCCCTTCCCATGCTTTGGTGGTCCATGTGTGTCCATCTCTAGAGAGCAGCATTTCGAGGGGTGCTTGGAGATTTGCCAGGTCCGTTAAAGATGAATGTCTCTAGGAAGAAAAACAGTTTTCTGATTTCAAATGAAACTTATATTCCTTGTAAAAACTAAGAGAGTGGGGGCTGGAGAGATGGCTTTGGACGTTGAGAGTGGAGCACAGTGCAGCACCTCCATAGGTCCCATTTAGACAGCTAGCCCCAATATCAGGCTGCTCACAAACTGTGGCTCCAGCTCCAGGGGGATCCAGCATCTCTGGTCTCTAAAGGCACGAACACTCCCCCCCACACACACACACACAATTTAAAGTGTGTGGAACTGTTGGGAGTGAGAGTCTAGTTTGACAAGAGGAATCAAGGGAGGCGAGCCCTGGATGAGTGAGGGGACTTTCCTTCCTTCATTTCCTTTCAATATGAAGCAAAGGTAGTTGAGTGTGGGCAAATTATGTGCAGGGCAAATATACCTTATAATAACTACCTCCTTTGTCTACCTTATATACCTTATAATAACTACATCCTTTGTTCCATGCTCTGCAGTGGAGGGCATGCTTTCTTACATTTTCCCCAGCCGTTTTCTGGGATGTACAGTCTATGATACGGGAGCATGGTAGCCTCTGTCTCAGTTAGGGTTTCTACTGCTGTGATGAAGCACCATGACCAAAAGTAACTTGGGGAGGAAAGGGTTTATTTGGCTTACACTTCCATATCACTGTTCATCATTGAAGGACATCAGGACAGGAACTCAAGCAGGGCAGGAACCTGCTTCCTGATGCTGAGGCCACGGAGGAATGCTGCTTACTGTATTGCTCCCATGGTTCGCTCAGCCTGCTTTCTTATAGAACCCAGGACCACCAGCCCAGAGATGGACCCACAATCAGCTGTATAGCAGGCTTTCTTGGACCACCAGCTCCCAAATTATGACACAGAGACTTATTAGTTATGAATGCTTGACCTTAATTTATACTTTAGTCACTAGCTCTTATAGCTTATATTAACCTGTTTTTCTTCAGCTGTGTTTTGCCTGGGGGCTTTTTATCTTTCTTTCATTCTGTCTGTCCTACTTTCCTGTTTCCTCCATGTTTGGCTGGCTGGCTGGTAGCTGCCTGGCTGCCTGGCTCTGGGTCTCTCTCTCTCTCTCTCTCTCTCTCTCTCTCTCTCTCTCTCTCTCTCTCTCCCCTTTTCTTTCTTAAACCTAGATTCCTCTTCCTACTTATTCTCTCTGCCTGCCAGCCCTACCTATACCTCTACTGCTTAGCTATGGGTTGTTCAGCTTTTTATTAGACTAATTGGGTACCTTAGGCAGGCAATGTGAAACAAATGTAACAAATCTTTACATTGTTAAACAAATGCAGCATAAACAAAGGCAATACACTTTTAGACAGTTAAAGTAATATTCCACAATGTAACACATCTTTACATAGTTAAAGTAATATTCCACAACATTTCCCCCTTTTTGTCTAAATAAAAAGAAAAGTCTTAACTTTAACAGGGCTGGGCCCTCCCCCATCAGTCACTAATTAAGAAAATGCTCTACAGGCTTGCCTACAGCCTGACATTATGAAGGTATTTTCTTCATTGAGGTCCCCTCCTCTAGGATGACTTTAGCTTGTGTCAAGTTGACATAAAACTATCCAGCACAGCCTCTGTGTGGGAGTGGGGTATAGTTGGAGGCACCAGCTCTATGTCTGAGTTTCAAATGCCCATGAGGTCAGGCAGGTTGACCATTCTATCTTCTGTTTCATACAACGCCATCCACTCCCAGCTCTGGTTCTCTGGGCTCCACAGGGCAGGTGTGGAATGCCATGTCTGGTCAGGAGGCTTTCGAGTAAGGAATCAAAGCTGGACGCCCCATATGCGGTACAAATGTTGCAAAGTCCCCCAGACTCTGGGTCCAGTCAGCCTTCCTTCATGGTGGTGCTGTCTGTGCATTTTGGTTTTTCTTGATGTCTGCATAGGCATTTTAGTGGGCAGTTAAGCCAAGCTGAGTCAGTGCTGTTAGCCAGATGCCTGTGGCTTGGATCCACCCTAGAACTTACTGATCTTCTCCTGCTTTGATGCAGCCACACTCAGGGGACCACACAGACGGACAGATGACGTCTTTCTGTTTAAGCATCCCACACTTGCTCCCTCTGCCACACAGCACCTCTGTATACCATGATGACCCTGAGTCCTCACTCACACTCCTCTGTGTACCATGATGACCCTGAGTCCTCACACCCCTCTGTGTACCGTGATGACCCTGAGTCCTCACTCACACCCCTCTGTGTACCGTGATGACCCTGAGCACTCACTCACCTCCTCTGTGTACCGTGATGACCCTGAGTCCTCACTCACACCCCTCTGTGTACCGTGGTGACCCTGAGTCCTCACTCACCTCCTCTGTGTACCGTGATGACCCTGAGTCCTCACTCACACTCCTCTGTGTACTGTGATGACCCTGAGTCCTCACTCACACACCTCTGTGTACTGTGATGACCCTGAGCCCTCACACACCTCTGTGTACCGTGATGACCCTGAGTCCTCACTCACACTCTCTGTGTACTGTGATGACCCTGAGCACTCACTCACACCCCTCTGTGTACCGTGATGACCCTGAGCACTCACACCTCTGTGTACCGTGATGACCCTGAGTCCTCACTCACACTCCTCTGTGTACCGTGATGACCCTGAGCACTCACTCACACCCCTCTGTGTACCGTGATGACCCTGAGCACTCACTCACACTCTCTGTGTACCGTGATGACCCTGAGCCCTCACTCACACCCCTCTCTGTACTGTGGTGACCCTGAGTCCTCACTCACACCCCTCTGTGTACCGTGATGACCCTGAGCACTCACTCACACTCCTCTGTGTACCGTGATGACCCTGAGCACTCACACACACCCTCTGTGTACCATGATGACCCTGAGCACTCACACCTCTCCTTCCTCACCCAGCCCCTTCCTTGCTGCTTTGCTGGAAGACAGCACAGTTCCGTAGCTAAGGAATCTGAATTTAACTACAGGTGTTAGTCATGTGACCTTGAACCTCACGTACAGGTCTCAGCCACCCTGGGCTTCAGTTCTTCTCTGGTGGGATGGGAGTCCCTGAAGAATTGACACAGTCACAAGGACACTCGGAGTCGTAGCATTGGCCACACAGCCTATCGCCCAGGACCTCTTCACTTTGCCTTCTCAGGCTTGTTTGGGTTTACCATGCCGAGTCTTTCGTCTTCCTGCCTCTCTGCTTCCTGTACCGTGTGTCTGAGCTGCGGGCACCACTGGAGAAGGAAATGAGTGATGCTGTCCATTAATTCCCTGTTAGGATGGTCCCTGTCTTACGGCTTCACGGCTATGTTTTCTTCTTCACTGAATACCAAAAGAGATCAAATGTTTGCGGTGGATTCTCTGGTCCTGTCTCCTGTCCCCCAAGTAAGAAGCAAGTCACGTGGTCCATTTTCAGTATGAGGTGCATTTAGAGCTCGTCAGCGATCACAGATAAGCAGGAGGCACTAGGCTCTTGTGTTCCCTGGCTATGCACCTGGCACTGCTTGCCTGGGGACTTTCCATTTTATTTCATGTTGAAAAGTTACAGATAAGCCAGCCAAGCGTGGTGGTGCACGCCTTTGATCCCAGCACTCTGGAGGCAGAGGCAGGCAGATCTTCGAGTTTGAGGCCAGCCTGGTCTACAGAGTGAGTTCCAGGATAGCCAGGACTACACAAAGAAGCCTTGTCAAGAGAAGACAAAAAAGTTACAGACAGTTTGCTACCTGAGTGAACCCATGTGTCAGGAAGAGGGGGGCATCTTGGGCCCCCAGAGGGCGGGGAATTTGGGATGGGGACTGTGCTAGATGAGTGGGAGAGACTAACTCCAGACTACCAGCCTATGGGGAAGAACGCGCGGGGATTTTTTTTGTGATCAGGAATGATAGAACACTGTTTTGTGACAAATTAGTGTGCCAGTCATTTTTGCCGATTGTCTAGGCTGACCGCTGCAGACAACCCCCGCCCCCCACCCCCAGCTTCTGCAGAGCTGAAAATAAGTGTCTCACTTTTGCTGTGGAGTCTCCAGTACTCCTATTTTGAAGTGAGGGTCTTTGTTTTCCACACCTACCATGCCATCTTTATTTTCAGAGTTTTAAAAACAGTTTAGCTACCCTCTCCTCCAGTCTGAGTAGAGGAGAGGATGCTAAGTCCACAGGCAAGGTTGTTCCTTGTTGTAACAATGCATGGGGAGACCCTGTCTGCAGCTCTGTTTACATGAAGGTCTCCTCTGTGCCCCATTGGCCCTCAAAGCGCACATCGTCATCAATCATGTGACCTCTGCAAAACCTGCTCCCACTGTGACCCTTGGCATTTATTTTCATGTCACAGGGAGAACAATATCTCCTCCCCCGCTCCTTCTCTCTTTGAGACAGGGTCCCACTGGGTCCCACTGTGTAGACCAGAGTCCAGATCATCCTTGACCTCTCCCCATCTTTCCTAAGTACTGGAATTATAGGTATGCAATCACAGAGACTAGCAGAGGGAACAGTCTTTTAAATGCATGGCAAGTGCTGTTATTCTGGGCCAATATTTTTAAATAGCTTCCTTCTCTTCCTTTCTGTCTTTTTCTCCTCCCTTTGTTTTTAATTTCTGTGCATGAGTGTTTTGCTTGCATGTCTGTTCACCACATGCATGCAATGCCTATGGAGGTCAGAGGAGGGCATCAGATCCCCTGCAACTCAGGTTACAGCCGGTTGTGCGTCTCTATGTGGTTGCTGGGAATTGAACCTGGGACCTCTGGAAGAGCAGCCGGTGTTCTTAACACGGAGCCATCTCTGCAGCCCTTTCTTCTCTCCTCTCTGTAGAATAAGAATTCCTAGCCTGACTCATTCCCTGCTGCATTTCCAGTACTGTTTATCCCGCAGTCACTTAGAGTGGCCCAGCTCTACGGCTCTTGTTCTTTGTACACGGAGCCTGTTCCCACTAGCAGGCTTTGACACTTGTTAGGACGGGCTGCCTCTGACCACACCCCAGCCCTTCACAAACTTGACCCCACCCCTTTCTTCGGCTGTCACTTCCTCAGGGAAACCAGCTTTTCCCAGCGACTGGTTATTTCCTTCCTAACATGGCTCCTTGTCTCAGTGTTTCCTGGCCATGAGGTCAAGGGCCTCACTGACTCACTTGTTGGAACGCAAGCACTCTGCACTGTGCTCAGCCGAGTGGATATTTATTGAATGTCACTTCTTGTACCACTTACAAATCGTCTCTGGTCTCATGATAGTTTAGTAAGTAGAGGGTCCACAGCAGAAGTCTTCTTGGGAATTTCCTACTCTGCCATCCTTAGTGCCTGGATTTCATCTTATGACGCAAGACGCCACATTGTCCTATTTTATTTATTTATTTATTTTTAAAATTATTATAAATTTAATTTATATAAATTATAATTATATATTTATATATTTATATATATAATTAATATAAAGGTGTAACTTTACGCCTTTCCTGGAACTCACTTGGTATCCCAGGCTGGCCTCGAACTCACAGAGATCTGCCTGCCTCTGCCTCCCAAGTGCTGGGATTAAAGACGTGCCTATTTTAAGTCTTATGTATATGTGTGGGTCTTCATGTGGGTATGTGCACCTGAGTACAGGCACCCTCAGAGGCCAGAGACAAAGGTTCAAGGCGGAGCTAGAGTTACAGGCTGTTGTGAACCACCCGACATGGGTGTTGGGCACCAAATTTTTGTCCTTTGCCGGAGCAGTGAGTGTTCTTAACCACCGAGCCGCCTTTGCAGCCCCCACGCTGTCTTATTTTCACGGGAGGTACGGGAAGAGGAGAAAGGAGCACTCTTCCCGAGTCTACCCCTTAGGTGGAAAACAGCGTCTTTCCCGGCACCGAGTGAGCTTTGCTCCGGTTACGGTGGCCAGAAGTGTGTCCGGTATTCCTAGCAGGAGAAGTGTGGGAGACCAACACTTCCAGGTGAGAACGTGCCATCGGCAAAGCCGCACGGCTCTTCCGGGCGGCGGAGGAGAACGGAAGAAGGGCTAGCAAGATGGCTGCAGTTCTCATCCGAGGGTGTGGTCAGAGAGAAGGTACAATTAGCAAGGGCAGGAGAGGAAAGAAGAACCGACACGAGGGAGAGACAGACCATCCCCAGGAACTAAGGCGACGCGGCTGTTAGGACTGATATTTTGCTGTAACAGCATGTAAAGCTATTTTCATGTGTGAAAACGAGACGTGGGAGGCACGGCTTAGATGGAAGAGTGCTTTCCTAGCATGGACAATGTCCTAGGTTTGAACCCAAGCACCTCATAAAACCAGAAGTGGTGACACACCTATAATCCTGATAATCTGGAGGTAAAGACAGGAAGATCAGAAGTTCAAGGCTGTCCTCTGCTACATAGCAACCTGAGTCTGAGATACATGTGTTAATGTTGAAATACATAACTTTTTTTTTTTTTTTTTGAGGTTTCAGGGTTTAAATCCAGGGCCTTTTACATCCTAGGCAAGCCACGTTCCACTGGGCTACATCCACCCCTGTAAATAATTTAAAAATAAGGCAATGCTCTTCTAACCTTAAATCTTGTAGGATGATCCTGTGACATGGAATTCTGTGTTGTGTTTCTTTTTGCTTCAGTTTCCTGCAAATTTAATATGATCCGGAGACTAGGGTACCAGCTTCACGAGAGGGAGCATTTATGAAGTGAGCTCTCTCTCTCTCTCTCTCTTACTCTGTCTTTGTCTCTCTGAGACAGGCTGTTCTGGAACTCATCTGTAGACCAATCTAGTCTCAAACTCAGAGATTCGCCTACTTCTGCTTCCCAAACCCTGGATTGAAAGGTGAACACCACCATGCCTGGTTTGTGGAGGTTTTTTGTGCAAGGTCATATTCATGCTCAGTCTGGGGGCTTCTGTCAGGGAAGCTTCAGACAGCCAGTTGGCAAATTTTAAGAGCTGACTGCATTCCCTGTGGAAGTTAAAAGAATAAAAAAATAAAATTTCCCTGCTTGTGGGCTTTAGCACATGCAGAAGCCAGAAGGTGTGTAGAAAATAGCAGAGCTGTTAGGAAAACTGGTTGCCATAACAACAGGGCACGGCATTGCTTACAAAGAAGCTGCAGTGGCCAATGCACACTTCCTAAGAGGAGGATGCAGGTTTAAGGACCTCAGTAAACAGCAGGCATGTCTAAAGCCAAGGCCACGTTCAGTTATTTCTTCTAGAACCGCTTTCCAGACAGTCACGGTGTAGCGGCGAGGCTCGGAGTCGCTGGTGGGGTTGATAAGGGATGAGTATGCACGTACACATGAATGCAGTCATTGTCTCCTGAGCATTGTTTGCATTCACTGGGGGCCTCTCCAGTGCCAAGCATCCCACAGTTATTATCTATCCCAGCTATCTGCGTCTTACAGGTAGGAGAGGCAGAGAGGCGATGTTGCCTGTCTAAATGCACGTGGATTGTAAGAAGTGGGTGTGGTTCAGAACCCAGGCCTGTTTCGCTTTGAACCCGGTGGTCTTTCCTAAGCGGCAGCTCCGTGGTCAGGCTGCTACCTCTGCTTCTCACTGCTGTTTTCATAACATCTACAGCAGCTTTTGGACTGGCCCCTCGCAGCCCCATCCCAACGCTTTTCACTCTTGCTGGGGGAGTGTTTTGACCCAGCTGGATTCACTGTCGTGCTGTTCTCAGAGTATCATGACTTTCCGTTGCCCACAAACTGTGAAGGCAGATGCCAGCCTGCCTCTGAAGACTTCCTCTCTTGACTTGTCATCCAGTGGCTTCCCGGCAGCTTCTCCCCCACTCAACCTGACCAGAAGGCTCTTAGGCTCTTCCCTATGCCCCCAGGACCTTCCCTCCCTGCCCCCACAGCTCAGTCACAAGCTCTTTATGGATGCTGCTGCTGCTGCTGGCTGTGAACTCACAGAGACCAGAGGCTACTGTAGGTCAAGATCAGCAAATGTCTGTAAGGCGAGATGGTAAATGTTCTGGGCTTTAGGGGCCGCGTGATTTCTTTTGCCGTTCCTTGGCTTCTCAGTTCTCAGTGCCAGCTCAGCCACAGACAACTCAGGAACAAGCCTGGCTGTGTTCCAATGCCTTCCTTCTTCTTCATTTTAAAATGTTACTTATTTTCTTATTCTCTCTTCCCTCCTCCTCCCCACATCTGTATCTCTGTGTGTGGAACATATGTTCGTGTGTGCAGATGCCTGTAGAGGCCAGAGGAGAATGTTGGATCCCCTGGCTCCAGAGCTACAGATGTTTGCAAATGGTCCAACGTGGGTGCTGGGATCCAAACCCTGGTTCTTATGACTGAGCAGCAAGTATTTTTAGTGTCTGAGCCACCTTCCAGCCCTATTTTTCATTTTTAAATTAACTTTATTTCTTCAGCATTTGTTTGTGAGTGTTTGTAGGGGCAGAGGTCAGAGGACAACTTGTGGGAGTGGACTCTCTCCTATTTGAACTCAACTGTCAGGCTTCCATATCCACTGAGCCATCCCACCAGTCCCAATCTGGCGTCTGCTCATGTCCTAGGTAGATCTTTGGCGTTAGTAGATTTCAGACTCACCGCCTTCAAGGCCAGAGATGTAGAAAAGGGTGTGGATTCTGCTGTCTCTAGTCCCAGCCCTCAAAGACATATCTAAATACCTTGCAAATACCAAATGCACAGTGTTTGTGCAACGAGCAAGGAGCCAATGGGATAAACTTATTCCTCACTTTGAAGTAAGTTTTGCTTTGCTTTTCTGCTCTTAAGAAGGTGTCTCTATACGTAGTTCTGGTCTGCAACTCTCTATGTAGACCAGGCTAGCCTCCAAATTCACAGAAATTCACTTGCTTCTGCCTCCCAAGTACTGGGATTAATATGTGCACCAACATTTGTGATAGAAGGAAGTTTTTAAAGGCTATTAAACAACTTCTAATGACGTTAGGATGCTAGGGAATGTAGATTAGAGACTGTTATTCATATTATGCTCCTGACTTGAAAGGCATCATGTGACATCACCCACAGTGGGGTAATCTTGGGGGCGGGTCCCAAAGATGAATTTTATCACCCTTGTACTTCACAAGGAACCGAGCCCTCCCTCGCTTGGGTTCCTGGGAACGGTGTGCCCTTCCGATCCTTCGGTTCGGGCCACAGTTGACTGAGAGCCAAGGGGAGCTGCTGTGACCTGCACTCTTCTTCTAGCTGTCCTTGAGTGTGGAGTGTTGCTTCTTCCTGGTGTGAAGCATAATCATCCCTCTGTGTCCTTCTGAGCCGCGCTCACCTTTCCTTAACTGTCAGTGATGGCCACAGGAACATTCTTAGGAAATCGCTCCACGTCTGGTTGGTTCTGAGTCTGGTAGCTGATGAATGGGGCCTCTGTTCTGGTGTTTGCTGTGTGAATCAGGTGTTCCTTTGCAGAGAGGGGGAGGGGCTTGCCAGCCATTATGTAAGGCTTCAGGAACTAAGCCGTGAATGTCCTGCAGAAGACAATATTTAAATAGAAGCTGCTGGCCGTGTTAACGGAAAGTCCCATGTATATCAGCGCTCTTTAGACTTACATTTTTCCGTTTTGAATGTAACTTAAAAATCCAGACACAGACTATTCTGGGTTTCCCAAATCCCAAAGTTCCAAATCTAAAGTCATGTGCAAAGCCCCAGGAAATGTAACAAAAAGTTATTTGAGAAGGTGACATAACACGTACACAATACACACACACACACACACACACACACACACTCACACACACACTCACACACATACACACACACCACACACACATACGCGCGCACACACTCACACACATACACATACACACACACATACACACACACTCACACACACACTCACACACACTCACACACACTCACACACACTCACACACACTCACACACATACACACACACTCACACACACTCACGCGCACACACACTCTCACACACACACACACACTCACACGCACACACACACTCACACACGCACACACTCCAGAGATGTTGAATTTCAATTGATCTGGGACTCTTTCATCACAGCCTAATGTATTTTTATAAGGCATTTCAAGCATGTTTAAGTTACAAAAGTCTAAACTATATGCACATATTTCAAGACTGTGCATATTGTATATGGCTGTGTGAATCTGGACCTCTCTGTGCCCATCACTCGGCATGAACAATGAATACAGCACAAATCTGGCCTCCTCCCTGCTTTTTCTACTGGCCTTCACCAATCGGATACTTTTGGAGCAAATTCTAGGAGTCATCTAACTTCATCATAAATACATGTTAAGGGATAAAGGCTCTCTACATTTTTATTTATTATTTTAATAAATTTTATTTATGTGTACATGTGCATTGGTGTGTGTGTGTGTGTGTGCGTGCGTGTGTGCATGCGTGCCACGTGAGTGTAAAGCTCCCCGAGGCCAGGAGAGGAAGAGGAATTTCTCTCCACAGAGCCTGTGCTGTTCCCGCTCCCCGACGGCCCTGAATGAGAATGTCCTCCTGTTTCCCCATAGCCTCTCACAGAGTACTGCATCCTCAGTCGCGGAGGTTTTTGTCATTTTAACAGGTGACACTCAGTTAGAGTTGTGTGCCTCTCCTGGAGTGGGGTTGCTGTCTTTTCACAGGATTGTGTGCAAACTGTGCTTTCTCCCCTTGGGGAAGTCCGTCCTTACTCTCAGGTCTGTTCTTCTGACTGTGTTTGTTGGTCACAAATATTCACCCTTCGAGGATGACTGAGGCATTTGGAAAAGCGGAACATCGTTCAGGTCATTTGGTGAACGGAATCGCTGGAGCTCTGCCCTCAGATGGCGCAGCGTGCCAGCATCATCTCTCCATATGGTCGTTTGGCTTCCTCAGGCTGCTTATAGCACCACAGCCCAAGGCTGTCAGGGTGTGTCCTTGCCTTTGATGACCTTGGATGGGTCCACGTGAGCGTAACTCCTTGATGAAATGGGCTTTGAGATCCACGAGGGACCTTCAACTTTTCTCTCGGCCTGTCACTGTTTCTCTGGTTGTTATGAATTATTATGCGTGTGTGTATACCTGAGGGTATCCCCAGTGTGCAGGGAAACATGCTGGCATGCTGGGCAGATGCAGCCGACCCACTCCATGCGGCCATGGCGGCAGGAGGACATTCACAACCCAGAGGCTGCATCCACGTGGAAGTGGTTTATTATAAAAGAGAAAGAGAGAAGATAAGAAAGAAGTAGGAGAGAGAGAGAGAGAGAGAGAGAGAGAGAGAGAGAGAGAAAGAAGGGGTTCGAGGGTGTGCACCCCATGGGAGTGAAGCAGAAGAGAGAAAAGAAAGGGGCCGAGTTTTTCCTTAAGAAGAGGCTTCTGCATCAGAATGCAGGGCAGAGCCAGGGGATGGGTCAGAATATCAACACTGGTAAGACATGGCAACTCCTGGGTCAGAAACAATGGACTTTATGACTGTGGAGGAGCATGTTTCTTTAGGGTTGGCTCATCTGTCCCAGCTCCCTTTCTCAGTGTGCGTGCGTGCGTGCGTGCGTGCGTGCGTGCGTGCGTGCGTGCGTGCGTGTGTGTGTGTGTGTGTGTGTGTGTGTGTGTGTGTAGGCAGACTGGGTGGATAGCTGTGCCGTGAGACTGCTGCTCTTTCCACTCTGCGGACTCTCTGCTCACAGTTGTACCCCTGACCCTATGGAGAGCCTGTGTTCATTTCCACTGACCCTTCCACAGCTTGTAGCGACATCATGGGCCAGTTTCTTCCTCCCGCCTCCTCCCCAGCATCTTCTCCCAGCTTCACTATACCTCTGGCCTGTGTGGTCGCCCTTTAGTGTCCCCGTTCCTGTTCCTGCAAACCCTGCCCAGGGTTCTGGGACTCTTCAGGCTGTCCCCCTGGCCCTCCTGACTCAGCAGGCTCACTCCCAAGGGATTCATCTCCACTGGCTATCAGCTCGTGGGGTTCCCTCCTGTTACCAATGTACCTCTGACTATTGCCTGCCAGCCGCCGCAAGTCCAACCATCCAAGACTAGTGACCGCCCAGCTGATCCACCTCCCACCCTGGCTCCTGCACTGGATGATGCCATAGACAGTCTATAAGGCACTCAATACGTGTTGACCAAGTGCAGCACTAGCATCGGGCATGCCTGTCTGAATAGACATTTCTTTTTTTCTTGAACTGCTGGGAATCAAACCCCAGGCCTTGTACACACCAGGCAAATGCTCTTCCACTGAATCATGTCACTAAGTCCCAGGCCTTGCTGTGTTGTTTGAGACGGGTCTTGCTGTGCGTCTCAGGCTCAATAGACTTTCACTGTTGTTAGTATCAGGCACTGTAGCTGTCTCAGCCAACTTCATGGGCAAACAAAACACGATGGATTCCCTAATTGTGTGTATATGTGTCTTTTTTTAAAAATTATTTACTTATTTATTTGTTTATTTATTTATTATGTGTACAGTGTTCTGCCTACATGCCAGAAGAGGGCGCCAGATCACATTACAGATAGTCGTGAGCCACCATGTGGTTGCTGGGAATTGAACTCAGGACCTCTGGAAGGGCAGCCAGTGCTCTTAACCTCTGAGCCAGCTCTCCAGCCCGTGTCTTATTTTTTGTTTGATTGTGTTTTATTGTTGTTACTGTTTTCAGTCTTGGAGGCCAAATGCAGGGTCTTGCCCATGCTTGGCAAACATAGCAACCTGCCACTGAGCTATGTCCCAAGCTAACTATGCCTTTTTATGGGTTAGATTTCTTTCAGACTGTCCTGTCTAGGGGCCTTCTGTGTCTACTAGCTCCTGGCAGCCCCTCCACCCCCCCTTGCTCCCTCCCCCTTTCTGTCTCTTGAGTCTCTTGAGCAGATTCTTCCCATCAGACATCTTTCCTTCACTTCACTCATCATATTGCACAAGTTTTCCAAGCCGCCCTCTCTGCACGGCTTCCTAGGCCTCCCCTGTGAGGAACGAATCTCTTCCTCACACCCTATTTGATTCCTTTCTCTCAGTCAGTGCTTGATTTGCTGTGTGGTTAGCTCTGTGTACGTGGGCCTCGCTCTGTCCTTCCACAGCAAGCAGAATTTCTTGGGGACAGAAGTTGCCTGGTGCTCATCGTCGGTCTCTTATGAGAGCCTGAGGAAATGGAGATCCCTTTCCCAAGGCCTGCACCTGCTTTTGTCACCCGCCTCGCACCGTCTGCGTGGCTTTGCCAGAAGCCCTTCCTTCCCTTTGTCTCCCGTGAAGTAGGCTGCCACTTCCATCGGTATCTGAAGCAAATAATGTCATCCACAGAGGAGCCACGGCCACTGGCGGGACTGTGGCACATGCGTGGTCAGCCTTAAGAATTCACAACTAAGCCGGGCGGTGGTGGCGCACACCTTTAATCCCAGCACCCGGCAGGCACAGCCAGGCGGATCTCTGTGAGTTCGAGGCCAGCCTGGTCTACAGAGCGAGATCCAGGACAGGCAGTAAGGTTACACAGAGAAACCCTGTCTCAAAAAAAACAAAACAGGCCGGGCGGTGGTGGCGCACGCCTTTAATCCCAGCACTCGGGAGGCAGAGCCAGGCGGATCTCTGTGAGTTCGAGGCCAGCCTGGGCTACCAAGTGAGCTCCAGGAAAGGCGCAAAGCTACACAGAGAAACCCTGTCTCGAAAAACCAAAAAAAAAAAAAAAAAAAAAAAAAAAAAAAAAAAAAAAAAAACAAACAAACAAAAGAATTCATAACGACTCCCAGGCTGGCTCTCCCATTGCCAAGGCAGGCCAAGGATGCTCCTGCTCCTTTCCAAACTCCTTTTTTTCTCCACCTGCTAAGTTGGCGACACACATGTATGGGGAGTAAAGGGACGGAAAAGCCACGGGGAAATCACGTTCAGGTCAAGAGTGTAGCGTAGTAGATACAGTGTTTACAGATGGCTCAGTTGGTAGAGTGTAGTATGCTTGAGGCTCAGGGTTCAAGTCTCAGTGCTGAATAAAAGAGGCATGGTGGTGCAAGTCTATAATCCCAGCAGTAGGAGGTAGAGGGAAGAGGATGAGAAGCTCTAGCTGGGGACTGGGGAGGTGGCTCACTCAGTAAAGTGTCTGCCATGCAAACATCTAACCCATGTTTGGACCCCTGGTACCCATGTAGTAGCCGGGTGTGGTTGCACACATGTCTGTAACCCTAGCCTAGTGAGCATGGCGGCAGATGGACCTGGAACTTGCTGGCTAGCCAGTCTAGCCAATCACTGAGCCCTGGGGCCAGTGAGCCCCTGTCTCAAAAAGATAAGGTGGAGAGTGACGGTGGAGTCAGCCTACGGCCTCCATACATAAGCGTACGCACCTGCACACACATGCATATACACACATCACGCGCACACTACAAAGACGTTCAAAGTCGTTCTTAGCTGCCTAGCAAGTCTGAGGACAGCCTGGGCTACCCGAGACCCCGTCTGAAAATAAATTAATGAACAAACAAAAACTTCAAGAAAGAAGGAAGGACATCGTCTTCATTCGAAGCCTGTGGCTGGAAGGGGTGCTTGTGGCTGTCAAGCTCCCCCTGCAGGTCTGAGGAGTCCAGCCCCTCGTGCCTCAGCGTCCTGCTTCTGGCCTCACGGTTTGATAACCACAGAAGCAAAGGCCTTGTTCTGATCTTTAAGAGGGGCGCTTGTTTTCTGCACAGCAAACACCCGGATATTTTCCTTACTCTTGCTCCTCTTCTCACCATATCTGAAAGCATCTCTGCAGCCAGGATGTCCCCACTCAGCAGATGAGCACTGAGCCCTCGGTGGCAGTTTCCTTACAATAACTACCCCTGCCTGCAGTGTCGCGTGTAGACTGAATGACGTAGTCAGGTGAAGGACCCATCGAGTGCGCAGTCGTGCTGGTGCTTCGTGCTGGTGCAGCTGTGACTCCAGTGTCCCTCCCAACACGCTGCCTGGCGTGTGCCGTAGGAGGAGCCGAACTCTTCATCCGTCCAGTCCCCTGAGGGGGTTTCCATTGTCTGCTTTGTCTGGCGAAGACCACACTCCCTCAGTGCCGGGTGAGGAGAGCCTCGAGCAGAGGTGTTCCTTTCGGTCCTGCGTCTTTAAGGACGCAGACCGCAGCCTTCTGCCCCCGTCTTGCTGGATTCTCAGAGTGCACTTGCTGCTGAAGCCTTGTTTCTGCCTCAGAGCTGACCTTTGCTCCTTACGGAGACTGAGAGAAGTGTGTGTGTGTGTGTGTGTGTGTGTGTGTGTGTGTGTGTGTGTGTGAGAGGACACTGAAGTTAAATATTCACCCTTGGCAAAGAGCAGGAGCAAGCTAGGCTTCCATTTTAAGTCCTTCTAGAATGTTTTCCTTCTTTCCAGGCACCTCCTGGAGTCAGGGTATAAAGTGGGGATGTGTGGATGAGGAGGAAGATTCCCTGTGGGAAGTGGGGCGTCTCCTCAGGCCGGCACATCGGAGGATGGAGAGAGTGATTTTCCTGTAGTCTGGAAAGGCCTGCTTTTATTTTAAAAAGTCTCCAGAATGCTTAAATATACTTGGATGTATCTCTGAGTTGTTGAATTTATTCAAATCCAATAAACACATTAGTCGTTAATAAGGTACACATGCTTCTTTAAAAGCCTGGCAATAATTTTCTTACAAACAAGCCATACTTACTGGGTCTGTTCTTGTGTGTATAATACTAAACTCAGGGGCTGGAGAGATGGCTCA
Source organism: Peromyscus leucopus (assembly GCF_004664715.2). Classification (NCBI taxonomy): domain Eukaryota; kingdom Metazoa; phylum Chordata; class Mammalia; order Rodentia; family Cricetidae; genus Peromyscus; species Peromyscus leucopus. The sequence goes on from NC_051080.1 coordinate 46,417,961, forward strand.
GAGGTTAAGAGCACTGACTGCTCTTCCAAGGGTCCTGAGTTCAATTCCCAGCAACCACATGGTGGCTCACAACCATCTGTAATGAGATCTGGTGCCCTCTTCTGGCCTGCAGGGATATAAGCAGGCAGAACACTGTATACATAATAAATATAATAATAATAATAATAATAATAATAATAATAATAATCATCATCTCAGCATTTGAAATTGGTTTCTAGTCTACAATGCCCAGAGGGACTTAGCATCAATCAAGGGACACTGTAAATCTAAGTAGACCCTGGTGGGAATGGCAGCATGCATCTCAATCCTCCTACTCAGGAGGCAGGGACAGACAGAGCTCTGGTCATTCCAGGCCATTTTAGGAAAAGCATGTACAGATTCCTCATACCTAGTACTTTCCAGATATCAGGGTAGCCATTTCTGGGCGTTTTATGACAGCAGGAAGGGGGTGAGCATGGACGGACGGGGAGAAGCAGAGCTGGATCGCATGGGATGCTGCGGGCTGTAATAGATCTTAGATGCACTCAATCCTAAGGACCAGGAGAATCTCAGAAGTAGTTTGGATAGAAAGTTAGTCTGATCCAATTATAGTTGAAAAGCCAAGAGAAAATTTTTTCAAGGTTATAAATGCATGGAGTGTATAGTTCTTCAAGGTTTCCCGTGAATCAACAGACCCGTGACACTTCCCAGTTTCAGGTTCCTGGCAGTAAGTACGTTCTGCAGTGTACACTAACCTGGGCAGTATTTATTTCTAAGTCTTTAATAACACTCAGGCCTTGCTCCACTGTCCAGTCCAACAGCAACTGCTGTTACCCGCATAGAAGGTGAGAGTTCGCTCTTCCACACACTCCCAACCCTCCCAACACATGTGGGACACATTGGGTTAGGTCCGTGTTTACGTTCGTTCTGTGTTATTTTGTGGACACTGTGCATGTTTACCCCTACAATGGGCATGATCACTTCCCCTTCCTCAGACAATATTTTATTTTAGTTGCCTGAAGAGTTACCTTTAACCTTGACTCTATTACCTGTTCCCATCATCTTTCTTCTAGTTGTGTAAATTTTATTTCAAGAAGTATAAACACATAGACATTTTTAGTTATTAATTTTTATTTAATTAATAGTATAATTAAAATGTAATTACACCATTTACCCCTTCACTCTCTTTCCTCCAAGACCTTCCATGTTCACCCTCTTAAATTCATGACTTTTTAAAAAATTGTTATTGGTACATATAAATTCAAATAAATATATAGATTCAACTTTCTGAGTTGATGTAGTGTGGGGGAGACCCCGAGGGTATCCCACTCATGCAAGGAACCACGCTGGGCAGATGCAGCGAGATGTATGCCATGCAGGGCATGGTGGTGGTGGCGGCCAGTGATGCACACCCCAGATGCTGCATCCATGTGGAGAGTTTATTATAATAGAGAGATGAGGAGGCAGAAAGACAGAAAGAGGGAGACAGAGAGAGAGAGAGAAGGAAGGGGCAGAGTTTTCCATTAAGAATTGGCTTCTACGTCAGGACACAGGGTGGCCCCCAAGGGCGGGTCAGAATATTAACATTTCTCCATTTTGAATATTATAAGAAGAGGTGAGTTATGAGAGCAAGTAGGGGAGCAAGGGCGCTGAATTCTCGAGGTCACTTCAAGCTGACAAGGGCGAAGTGGGGAGGGGGAAAGCCGGGAGTCACACGTGGTGGGAGGCGTGAGTGAAGAAGCATCCAGTTAGCTGTCATCGTGGAGATCTCGGGCATCTGTCCCTTGAGTGAGCTGTGTCACCATGAAAATCTCAGGCATCTGTTCCTTTGAATGTACTGAGAGGGCAGGTTACTAGGAGAAAAAAAATAGATTGTTACCATGAATGAGTGAGACCCGAGAGCAGGTACACTCTTCATTGGGGCATCTTGGAAAGGTAGGTTCCAGTTGCTGGGCAGGTGCCCACCTGGGCCTGGAGAGGTGGTACCAGCAGTGAACTGAGGGATGACGTGTCCTTCAGGATTGTAGGAGCCGTCACATCTGTCATTTCTTTGGAGGTGGGGGTGCATCCATCCCAGTTGGCATCCTTGGTTGGAGGTTAGCATTCTCGGAGCTGGTGCTAGCTGGTGTAGGGGCTGGCATATCTGGAGAGCCCCTTGGCCCAGGCAGGAGGGAAACTGCATAATATTCTCGAAAACGGATGAGGTCAAAATGGGCTCTGGAGACTGTTAATTTTTTATCAGATCAGATTTTGATGCAGTAGCCAAACTTTCCCCAGGGACCTGTAGGTATCTACAAGATGGCTGAAATAGATTTACATCATAGCAAAAAGGGTTGAAAATCCATAGAAATGTAAGGGCTCCTAAGAACTGTCTGTAGTCAGTGTTGTATCAGTTTATCAAAGCAGCATTTATCAGTATTAAAACTTTGAACCTCTGGAGTTATATCTGAAGCCAGTCTATCCTGTATCATGAAGTCTATGAATGAGGCATACCTGTCTGTAATATTAATAGGAAACTTATTAATGAACTGTCAGTGATCTTGGGATTGGGGCTGTCAAACTGATACACCCTAGTCATCAAACCTTGTCAGATCTGAGAAGGATAAACTTAAGAAGAAGCGAGACAGCTTTCCAGCTATCTAGGCAGCAATCCCAAGTCTCTCCATGGTCGTGGGGGGTGGTTAGAAGCCCCAAAGGAAGCATTTCTTCAGCTGATAGGTCCAAAAGATCTTACAGATTTTTCTGTGGAGTAGAAATTTGGGAAGGGCATTCTACCTGTCTTGGCAGAGAGGACAACCAATCCCCATTGCTCCAGTAATTTATGGTCTGTACGGGATCTCAGTATTTTGCTGCGTGGCTGGCCTTGCCATAAGCTCCCAGGTGAAGGGTCTACAGCCATCTATCTTCTTGGAGATGATACAGGATGCTGCTGCCAGGAGCTGACATGTCTCTACCATAAAAAGCTCTTATATTAAATGCCATATTTGCAGATATCCACAGGTGTCTGAGAACTGGGGGAACAAAATCTGTTAGGTGTGTTTATAACTTTGAGAGCATATATATGACTTAAATCTGAATATAAAGGTTTTTCAATTGGTTACAGCTTAATGAAGTTAGCAAGGACAGAGAGGCTCACATTCTTAAGCCTGAATAGACCTTGAGTGAGAAAAGACATTCTTTAAACTGTTGGCAGTGATATCTGAATCTATTACCATTTTCAGGCCCTGTAGCTGTAGTTCTGATCTTTGAGTACAGCCAGGTTATAATCCTAAATGACTTATATAGAAATAATTATTTCTTGAGGTCATATAATATCTCCCTGGTTCTGCATAAAGAAGGTCAAGTGTCTTATCTTATTGTAGAACCATTTTAATTAATAAATATCAGTGGGCATTTGATAGCCAGTCAGTCCTCTATCCCGGGGGTTTCCTTTTGACCCAGCATTCCAGCCTGTTCTGGACAGGGAATGTGGGGTGACGGTCGACTGTGATTGCACAGCGAGGGGAGGGAAGTGCTGAGAAGCATATTAAAGATGGACTCCTCTGCAGGCCAGCTACCGGCCACTCACGCCACTTCAGAGTTCAGTGTGCTGACTTGAGGAGCACAGTCTGTCCTGCTTCTTATCCAGAAGCGCAGTGTGACAGGGAGGCCGGCTATCAGGTCATGCCTGCCTTTTCTCCCACAATCACCAGTTTGGGGTTCTTTGTTAGAGTAGCCCAAAGCTAATATGGATGGCTATTAGGCTATAGATTGTGCCTTCTCAGAAAGGGATGTACTTTGAGAACATTTGGCGTTCTTAGAAAGGGAGGGTACGTTGAGAAGTGGCAGATGATTTTTCTCCAGAACAGGAATCTATGTTATATTATTTACTAGCCAGCAGTTTTATTAAAAAAAAAAAAAAAAAAAAAAAAAAAAAAAAAAACCTGCTTTCCTCCAACATTATGAAATTTTCACTGTGTAGCATACATCTGTACACACCTCAATTTTCTGGATACATTTTAAAACCCCTGTTTGAAAATTGTCAAACCAGACAGAGCCAGTTGAGATTGAGGATAATACTAGGAAATAAGTACACCAACAGGAGTCCGAGCATGTCTGCACTCATTTTGACACAAGCACATACAAAACTCCCAGCCAGAGTGAACCCAACACGCTCGGCTTCCTCGCTTAAAGGTTGCCAGAATCCAATTTGATTTTTCAAATTCTCCCATGCAGTGTAGATTTTAGCCTGTACACAAAGGCACTTACTTCTAGAAGTCCTTAGAAGGAAGGACTTCTAGGAATTTTGGAAAGGTTTTTGACATCTCCTCTAAGGACTTCCTGTGGTGTGTGTTGCTTACTCTCCCACTCCGAGCCCTCATCCAGCTGCCCATCGCCAGCTGTTTCCATTGCCCTGGAGCTGGAGCTCTTTAGTTCTAAAGGTCACATTCATGAGAGCTGGCTCCGCAGAGACGGGGGTGGGGGGTGGGGAGTGGTGGTGGGGTGTGTGTGAGCTGAGGACAACAGTGAGGAAAGGTCTGCCTGGCGGACTTTCCCCCTCTGGTACCTGTGTACCCGAACTCAGGAGACCCAGACAAGGAGAGCGTTCACTATTGGTGTTCGCTATTGGTGACACACCCAGATATCCGGATTTCATGAAAAGAACAGACTGGGTCGGTCAGAATGCTAATTCTCCAAAAACAAATTGAGAACTTATTAAATGCACCTGGATACCCAAAGGTTTCCCCCAAAGTTCCATTTCTGCCTCAACTTACTGCCTCAACTTCTGTGGCATTGTTGGTCCATGGTTTTTTGTTTTTGTTTTTCTTTAATAAATTAGACAGTTATAACTGTTGCTATGTAGCCAACAGTACAAAAGGACTTACTTTTTGTTGTTTCTTTTTTAAAGGAACTTTTGTTTTTACTTTTAAAAAATGCTTATTTATCTATGAGATAGGGTCTCACTATGTTGTCCTGGAACTCCTTCTGTAGACCAGGCCGGTCTTGAACTCTCGGAGATCTGCTTATCTCTAACTCTCAAGTGCCAAGATCGAAGATGTGTGTCACCACACCTGGCTGTTTTTACTTTATTTTAAAATTAACATTATACTTGTATGTACTTATAAATTACAGTGTAAAATATCTATACATGCATATAGCATGCAGTTGTTAAGTTGGGGTACTTAGCATTCCCACCCCTCCTTAAAGTCTAGGATCTTTTCAGTGTGGGAGGCTGGGCTCCTCTTTAGCTCCACGTCTGGTGTCCTGGCTCCTTCTGGACCTTTCTCTGTTCTTCATGCTCTGTTAGTTATTATGCAGCGGTGTGTTATTCATTAAGTGGCGCTGTTTACTGTTCGAGAAAAGCCATGCGGCTCAACGAAACCCGCTATGAGAGTTTATTGGAAAAAGGAACAGAAGGGATGTGCTTAGACCTATGGAAATGGTCGTGCAACAGAGAGAGAGAGAGAGGGGAGGGGTATGTGGCCCGCTTTTATGGATTCCCCGCACATGCGCATACGGGCTTACATAGCTACACCGCGCACTCGCGTAGATTGCATGATCACGCTGTGCGTAAATCACGTGGCCACGCAGCACACGGATTACACAGGTCGTAAGGTCCTGGATTGACTAAGCGTCTTGCCAGTGCGTGAGCCGTCATGTAGCTGGGGGAGTGGCCAGGAATTCCCACTCTAACCCCAGGTCCTTTGGCACACTTACTTGTCCACCGAATCTTCAGTTTTTGAGTGCTTTGTGTTCCGGCAAACTTGTCTAGATTCAGTTGAAAGTAATTATAGGATAGTATTTTGGGTATTGGTCTTTGACTCCCACCTCACACTGCCATTTTTATTTCAGACTTCTGACTTCTCCCAGTAAGGAGAGATTTGACTAGTTTTCGGCAAAGCTGATCTTTTAATAAAATCATTATAGGTAAATTATAATTTGATAGAATGACCCACGAAACCTCTGGCTCTGAGAAAGCAGTCAAAGGTCACTAGGACTCCATGGCGACCTCTGCTCTGGCTTATATGCTGCTAGCTGAGGCAAGTTTCCCCATCTCCAGGGCTGTTTTCTCTGTAAAATGGAGAAAATGATGCCAACGCTGCAGACGTAAGGGTTAAGTGACCAGGATTGCTTGAATGACTTTCTAAAAACATACCACTTACTTTAAAATGTGCAAACCCACTCCTTACCACTTACAAGCAACTGTAATGCAAGAACAACTCACGAGATACCCCTTCTCCCACAGCTAGGACGCCAGCGACGTTCTGGGTAACAGCCAGCATTTAAGACACCAGTTACCCAAATTCCTTTGTTTTATAGAAGCTGAATTGTAAATATTAGTTTCAGGGCTAGAAAAATGGCACACTGATTTTCCGCTTCGCTTTGTCCCTCGAATCTTCGGTGTCTGAGGCTGCAGACTGTCGTCTGAGTCGTCATCATTATTGCTCTTATTTCTCATTTCATCGGTGCTGCCTACCTAACCCTGCACCGCTCACAGGCGCTTCTAAAGACAGGAACTGTGCACCCCACCATGTGGGCTCCACCGTCTCCAGCACAGAGTCCCTGTGCAGCCACGTGCCGGGTGAAGACTCCGTTCAGAAGCTTTCATCCAAGATGCCATCTTGCTCCATGGAACACAGAGGTCTCATCCATATATCCCTTTCTTCATAAATCAAGACAATTGATGGAATTGGTATCAACTCAGCCTTTAAAATGATGTGGATATGAGCAGAGTCCAAATTTGCTTATAATATTCTTTTCATAATTATATTCTGGATGGAAGCATTCAGAAGGTGTATCCTAAGTTCCTACCCCCACCAGGAGCTTGCTGACTACTCCATTTTTAGGCAAATGGAACAACACATGCAATCAGCATGCAGCAGACTTTTGGCAAAAGGTAAGTTTTCATGAAACCAATGTCAATACTAAGCACTCAGGCCATAAATTTAACCTTCACATTTAAGGCTAAATTAACTGTATTTCAATGATTCCATGCTTGAAAATTAACTAGACTTCAGTGATTCCATGTCTTAAAAAGTTAAAAAGGATTCGAGTAAGTGTTACTCAGATTAAGCCTTGATATTGAACTGCAGAGGTGGCCGCAGGGAGAGCGAGCCACAGGGAGCCACAGGATGCTTGAGTGTGCCCTTGCCCGCCTTCTCCTCAAGAGCTGGAAGGTCCTGGAGAAAACACGCCTAAATCTCACCACACAGAGAAGGAAAAGGACCCCATGCTCACAACGGACAAGGTCAACCTAGGAGAACACAGTACCTTCCGTCCAGACACAGCCCAGAGAAGGGAAATTGTATCGTAGGGTCCAGGGAGCTTTCAGGAACATTCCAACCCCAAGTGCTGGAAGCCTTAGACTCTGGGAAGGGGCTGGATTCTGAATCTATTCCTCAGGCTTCCTCCATTGGGATGAAAATTTCACAGCAAAGAATAAACACACATGTTCTAATTTGGTTGTTTGGGAAACCCCTCATGCACAAACCAAACAATAACAACAGAGAAAACAACAGACCTACCACCCAGGCCCAAAGAAATCAAAGCACCAGCAAACTATGTCAGTATGTTCTGGAAATCAAAGTCATTTGTGTGTTTGCTGATGGCAAACAGACTTGTCAGGAGCTTCTCATACCGTGCAGCTGGGATAGGCTGTAAAGCAAATTCCACGCCGAGTCCTGGTCCTGCAAGACACAGCCTGCCTTGAAGCAGGCTTCTCTAGCCAAGGCTTTGGGAATCTGCGGCAGGAATGCTGGCTAGCTCACTTTCTCTGCTCACCTTGTGAAATGCGTGTATGGGCAAGGAGCAGGAGAAAGCCTGCATGAATGCATTCAGAAATACCGAATGGAAATATGTAAAATGCAAGGGTTATTCGTGAGCATTTGGACCTGAAAGGATACAGCCAACCTCTTCTCTAGGTCCCACCAGGAAGGCACCGGGACTGTGTAAGCCCGGGCCAGAACCGTGAACTCTTGTGGGCAAGCACAGTTATGGAGGGGCTGTGTGAAGCTGGGCCCTGCTAAACCTGCTTGTCAAGTAGGGTGAGCTGAGTGGTGCAGATGCAGGGCCAGGCTCGGATCCTTGTAGAGGGTTCCGAGCAGCTCATTCCTTCAAACAATACGGGCTGAAAGGACCCGGGTTTTCAACACGCTCTCTTAGCCTTCCCCCCCCCCCCCCCGACTCCAGTCTAACCCTGTGGCTTAACACTGGCAAGTCCAGAGGAGTAAACAGGTCAGAAGACAGACCCGCAGCAAGGAGAGACTGGCAGCGTCTCCAAATTAAGAACTGTAAATTGGAAAACGTTTTTTAAAAAATCAGTGCTAACAGAAAACTGGGACCTTTAATCCCAGCACTTGGGAGGCAGAGGCAGGCGGATGTCTGTGAGTTCAAGGCCAGCCTGGTCTCCAAAGTGAGTTCCAGGAAAGGCACAAAGCTACACAGAGAAACCCTGTCTCGAAAGAAAAAAGAAAAAAAAAAAAAAAACTGGGAAAAGGGCTCAATGACCACCGATAATCCTTGAGTATAAAAGACAGCAATAAACAGGGGGAAAAAAAAAACCATTACTTGGGCTGGAGAGATGGCTCAGAGGTTAAGAGCACTGGCTGCTCTTCTAGAGAACCCAGGTTTAATTCCCAGCATCCGCATGGCAGCTCACAACTGTTTGTAATTCCAGTTCCAGTTGTCCCGACACCCATAGCAAAACATTAATGCACATAGAATAAAAATAAATAAATTTTAAAAAAACTCTCTAACCTGAGATCAATGAGTTCAAGGCCTTTGGAATTCATCATCCAGTAAAACTAAAGAAGAAAATACATTTCATCCCCATATTCACTCAGAGGGAACAATTAATTCAACATAGCCAGTGTTTATGGAGGAGCTGTTACATAACAAGGTCTGTTCTGGGCTCTGAGGAAGATCGACGAAATAAAAGTCCTTGTTCTCAGCTAACTTCTAAGTATAGGGCAACGGAAAAGTACACGGTTGTGTGAGAATTCAGTGCTACGGGGAAACTAAATCCAGCAGAGGACAAGATGGGCGTGCACGGGGTGGAAGTTCTTCTGAAGGAGTTGAGGAGGCCCAGCAACCCTGCTAAGAAAGGAGACGCTCTGGCCCTACACCCCTCAAGGGCTATACTGTCTCATTTTCTCCGTGCGCCACTGGGGGAAATCATCTCTGCCACCTGCCATTTGGAAACCTTTCCCTGTGCTTCTCTGGTTCCACAGAGGTTGAGATGGGAGGGACCTGTGAGAAAGAATCAGACTGGTCATATCCCTACACCACTGATCTTCCGAAGTTTTATCTTACCTAAACGGTAGTTTGAATGAGAATGTATCCCCCCGCCCCCCCCCCCGCCCCTGTAGGCTCATATATTTGAATGCTTGATCTGTATACAATTGGTGGAACTGTTTGGAGGGGTTAGGAGGCGTGGCCTTGTTGGAGGAAATGTGTCACTGGAGCTTTGAGGGATCAAAGGACCACGCAATTCCCAGTTCGCTCTGCTTCCTGCTTGTGGATGTGGATGTAAGTTCCCAGCTACGGCTCCAGCTCTGTGCCTGCCAACCTGCTCCCATGCTCGTGACATTGTGATGGTCATGGACTCTAACTCTGCAACCGTGAGCCCAAAGTTAAATTTTTTTTTATATATATATAAAGTTGCCTTGATCATGGTGGCAATAGACAAGTGACTACGACACTGAGGTAAATCAATATTTCTAGTGAAGAACTTTGAAGAATAAAGATAAACAGAACCCAAGGAAGAAGAAAATAACATGAAAACCCAGGAAGGGGCACAGAAAAGTCACCCAAGGCCTGGATGCATCACACTTTGGCTGAGCCTTTCTGGCTAGGGAAGCCTGCAGCATGTACACACTCAGGCTTCAAGTACAGCCACCATGGAATTGCTAACAATGGCCAGTTCTTTTCTAATACAAAGGATAGAATAACTATCCGGCCCACAACCTTTTCACTCCATGTCTTCCCATTAACCTAAGCATAGAAGGAGTGAAATTGGTCTGAGGTTCGGAAGTCATAGTTGTATCCCTGGGGCATCTAAGTGGCTGAGTACTGAAAAGCACCAAGTGAATTATTGTGCAGTCCCTGAAGGCAGAGTGGGAAAATGTCCATCTCGTGAGCTGTAGCAAATCCCTGTTGCTGTTGTAATAATTGACCACAGCTTCTTATCTTCCAGGACTGTAGGTCAGAAGCCTGATGTGATCTCATTGGGTGAACCACCACCCAACTGCAACCAATCACTGTACGGAGTTTCTTTCTCCATCAGCTTTGCAGAGGTCTACTCATTCCCCTGGATTCTTGTCATTAACCTTAGATTGATTTGTGCTCAGCACAAAGGGCCTTCTCTCACTCATCATATGCAGGCTCATCATATTGCAACCAAGCACGCTAAGATGAGCAGAATCCAGATGCATCTGCAACAAACATTAGCTTAATGTTTCATTTAATGTTTGATTTTCTGCTAGTTCATGAAGGTTCCCATCTTCCTTCTAAACATCCTTGAGATGGCTCAGCTTCCAGGTTGTGAGCTACTTATCACATCAACTTTCCTTCTAGTTTTAAGGATACTCATGAGTATTCCAGGTGTCGGTCTCAGTTGTTAGAAGAGGCATCAATGGTGGGTCATCGCTGTCCCTGTCATGTCTGTCGTCAGAGCTGGAGTCAGAATATGAAGGGTGATGGGGAAGAGCACTGACATCATGACAGTTGACCCCTAACTTACAGCTGCTGGCTCCGGGATTCAGCCTGAGCGCCCTCAAGTATAGCTGGAAGTTTCTCTAGTCAAGCCTGGCCCCAAGGTTCCACGTTTCTCTGGTCCCACCCGTCCCCACAGTCCTGCAGCCCCTTATAAAATAATTACTCAGAGGCTTAGTACTATTTACAAGCTGTATGGTCTATGGCAGCCCTCTTGCTAGCTAGCTCTTATATCTTAAATTAACCCATTTCTATTAATCTGTTTTGCCACGTGTTCCATGGCTTTACCAGTCTGCTGATATGTATCTGCTTAGATTTCCCACCTGCCTGTAAGCTGCCTTGCCTTAGGCCAATGCAGCTTTATTTATCAACCAACATATTCACAGCATACAGAAAGACATCCCACAGCACTTCCCTTTTTCTGTCTAATCAAAAAGGAAGGTTTTTAACTTTAACATAGTAAAATTACATATAATAGAACAGTTATCAAGCAAGAATTACAGTTACAATATCTAGTCTATTTGTATTTGGCAAAATTAAAGAAAATATTCTATCTATCCTATATTTGTGAGTCTAAAGTTTCATATATAATTTATCTTTTATCATAACCAAAGAAAATTATAATTATCTAGTCTTCAACTACATCAAAGACCCCAGAAGGATATAATATTACCTAAGTAAACAGGAAGAGCATTGTAAGAAACTTTCAAAAATCTAGAATGACAGAGACAGCTGGCTGCCTGGACAGTCACCCAAAGTTCCTCTGTAATGTTTGGGCATCCTTCTTCAGCCTATAGGCCTAGAGTGTCTCAGTTGCTTCTCCTTGTGTCCTGTAGAATGTCTGACAGTCTTCTCTGTGAAGCAGGAGTCTGATGGACCATCTCTCCTTGTTTTGGCAAAATTTAGTGGTCATTTTTCCATGGGTCCTGCGTGTCCAGTTGATACAACATTTTGTCAAGCAGTCCAGGCAAGAGCAGTTTCTTGCCCAAATGGCTAACTTTTGTTGTAAGGAAAGCAAACTCCATGTGGAATTTGCCCATCATATGCCCAGCACCTTCTCTGAAGTAGATTGGTGCTGCCAGGGGTAGACATGTCTCAATGTCCAGAAAAGTCAAAGTTCTTAAAACATTTTAAATGCCATATTCTGTAGGTCTTTGAAGTGTTTGAAGATTATCTACCTAATTGAACTATATCTATGTATACCTAGAAAACTTAACTAACATGACTATAAATTTGATTATCATAGATGACTAATTATTAATCTGTATTTCTTAATTACACATTGCAATTTTAAATGACTTGCATAAACATAATACCTTAAACAAGAGTAGAAATATTCATACAGTATAACAAAATTAACTTTAAATTTGTACTAATAAACCCAAATCCATATCAATGTAAAACATTTCAAACAAGTTGTTGCTCTTTTAAAATAGATTCAATAACCTACCCTTTTATCCTATCATATCTATGTCCCCTTTTCTTCTTTAGAAAGAGATTGCATTTATAATCAACCTCCTTTAAATAAAAATAAACATTTATAAACAATATTTTGGGAATTTGGGCATAGCTTCTCATACTACTTCCTACTGGTTGGGGGCACTGGTAGTCTTATAGGGACACAAAGAAAATTTTAGGACTATGGTCAGGTCCTGACTGGATTGGTCTGTGAGGCTGTGTTCTCTGAGCCAGTTGCCTTGAAGCTGTTCTGGATGTTGGATCATCTGGAGACCTCTCAGGGGGTCTTCCTTGATGGAACCATATTAACCTGGAAGAAATCCACAGCTTCTCATCTTCTGTGGAAAGAAAAGCAGAACCTCTTTTCCAAAGCAACATATTCTTAGACATAAATTTTGAAGTCAAGATACCTTTAAAATATACATATTGGTTTAACTTGGCAGCCTTTACAATCAAATCTCTCTCTCCAGTAAAAAATCCCAAAATCAATATAATAATATGCAGTATCCAGATTCTTTGTGTAATTTCCATCTTTCCATGGCTTAACTTTAATGTTATTCTTACTGTCTCCTTAAAGACTTTATTTTTTTAAACTATTTCTTTATATAACTGCATGTACTTCTTTTCCTCTCCCTTCCAAGCCTATGTACATTTTCACAAACATTGTAAACCATTTAGAGTTTTATTCCATCTGAATCTGCCTTATTATATAGATCTATACTCCTTCTCTGACCAGAAGAAATTTTAAACTGTTAAGCTGCTTGGCTGGGACAAAAGCTGCAGCCCTGGCTGCTGACTCCGCCCCCCTCAGCTTCCCAATGTGGCGGTGGTATGTTTACTGCCAGCTCTGCTGCCCACGAGATTGTTTCCTCTCTGCCAAAAGGCCTCTTCATCAAGAGATAATCCCACTGCCTCCTCAGAGATTCTTGACCCAATTTGCCCAAAAGACACCTCCTTGCTCTCTGTCAGCACGAGTCTCTCTACTCACACACTACATGTCCCCCCAGAGACACACTGGGTTGAAACAATCGTTTCTGGAATTTACTCTCTGAGGCTGTAAGTAAATGTGCTTGTGTTCGCTAGAACAGGGGGGAATAATCTTGAGCCAGGCTGTTTGCTATCTGTTTCAAGTTTATGGAATTCTCCAAGTTTAATTCTAACATCCTCGGGTATAGCTGGTCTCAGGGTTCAGAGGTACCATGAAAAACGATGAGCATAGTTTGGGCTGGGGAGATGGCTCAGTGGTGAGAGCACGGAGGCCAGCGTTTGACTTTGTGTTACCGGAGGCAAAGCAAATCCCGGCAGGGTGTGGTGGTCTGCGGTAATTCTCGCTTTGGAAAACAGGCCGACTCCCAGAGCAAGGAGCTGTACTGGCCAGCTCTGGGTTTGACGGAGAGACCCTGCCTCAGTGCAGAGCAATCGAGGAAGGTTCCCCACGCCCACCTCTGGCTTTCACAGGGACTTGCACACATACACACGTGGACGTGCACACCACACACATGAACACACGAGAAAGAAAGGAAAAGCAGAGCAAAGAGCACACTCACCGCCCCTCGCTTAGGTCGTTTTCTCAAGAGCCTCGACCTTTGTAAAGGTCATGCGTTGCCGGGTGCAGCTCTGTTACTAAGGGCCCTGGCTTTTACCTTTGAACAAAGTCCCGTCTGCCTCAGCGACTTCTTCATTCACTATTCCGCCGTGCTCTTGCCTCACACATCCGGGCACTGGTGTCTCTTCCCAACACATCTGCTTTTACTCCAGGTGTGACTGTGGGCACGGAAGTCTCCTCTCGCTCAACGCCACAAATGCCCTCACCCAGCCGTTCCGAGCTGGGTGGTTTTGCCCGTAGGGGGCATTTGCTGCTGTTCAGAGACATTGTGGGAACTGGAGTGTGTGGGTGACGAAGCCATTGCAGGGGGTGGGCAGAGGCCCGGGTGCTGCTGAATCGCCCCGGCACTTTGCACAGCTCCCACCGCACCCCCGCCCTGTCCCCAGATACCAACCAAGAGGATCTTTACACTGTGGAGCCCAGGCACCCGGAGCACACAGAGCCAAGTCATGAAATAGGACGGGGGCCTCTTGTGTGTTATGTGGTAATCTAGAACAGGCTCTTGGTTTTGCTCACATCCTCCTCCACCTCGCCGGGTCAGGCTGAGTGGAGACAACAATCGTAGATTCTCCTTTAAAGTTTCCTTCCTCTAGCCCCTGGGGCTTCCTGGGTGAGGCTTACTTGCTGACTCCTGTTTCTTTTTGGGCGAGGGATTTGGGGCAGTTGCTTACTTAGTCTGTGATGCAAATTCACTGCTGGCATCTAGTCTGTCCCAGCATGGGAGACCCTAGGGCACATTCCAGCCTCTGTGCAAGCAAGACAGACTCTTGGTGACATCCAAACCCTGGGAGCTTGTGTAGGAGTGTGCGGGTCACACTTGTGCTTTCTGCTGCACATCAGTTAAGATTCCTGGCGGCATAAATAACATCAGAATCCAAAAAGCCGGGTATCACTGAGCAAAACCGGAGACTTCCTTAGCTTAAGGAACGGGAAGGCTGAGGGTCAGGCTGGCTTAGAGACTCACACGACACCAGAGACCCGTGTTTCCCTCTTCATTTCTCAAGACCCTTCAGCATCAACTGTATTCGTCAGAGGTTCTTTCCCTCACTGTGCCCACACTGTCTCACTGTATCTCCCAGGTTCACATCCAGTGGGACCCACAGCCCTTTCCTGGTAGCTCCCGCCAAAGTCCTAGGGTTCCTGACTACGGATAGGTGATGCCCCAGGACAAATTACACCTCCCAGGAGAAGGCAGAGGGGACTGGCTTTGGCCTTGGTCACATGTGCTAGTCCACCCCACCTGAAAGCAGGTGGAGTTACTGGGCAATGGTGGATGGCGAATGGGCAAACACGCCCACTGTGCATACTTCAGGCAAGCCCACTGCAAAGGCTTAGAATCGTAGGGTTCCGTAGAATATAGACTTTGGGGTGATGTTAGGTGGGTCAGGAAGAGGAGCTAATGAACGAGGAGTGTCCTTTTAAAATAAGAAAGGATGTTGTGTTGGGGGTGCAAGATGTGTTAGAGAAAGGAGGATTGGCAAGAAACACACAGGTTTTATTTGTTTGTTTGAGACAGGAGTCTCAACATAGCTCAGGCTAACCTTGAACTGGCTACGTAGCAGAGAATGAACTTGAACTCCTGATCCTCCTGCCTCCACTCTCAAGTACTCAGACTGCAAGTGTGCACCATCACACCCAGCCCAGTGTAGGGATTTCTAGAGGATTCTCTGGCTGCAAGTAATTCACTTGTGGTCTTTTATAGACCCATAATTAGGAGACTAACCCCCTTTCTCAACCTGCCAGTATCTGAAATACTGCGTTTTGCTGTGTATAACATTAAGATACATTCAATGGAGAGGTATTATCTTTTTAACATATTAATTTATTCATGTTTTATGTTTTCCTCAAAAGTTGATTATGAAATCTCATATTTTTAATAGGGGACTTTCTAAAATAATTCCCCACCATTGTCTTTGGAACACCGAAAAGTGTCAATTGAAGTAATTTCCCCCTCAACTTCAAAGGACATTTTTTTTTTTTTACATGTTCTCCATGTTAAAAAAAAAAAAAAGCTCTGAGCTTATACAAGAGGGCAACGTGGAATGAAGAAAAGAAAACCTTGCTGTGGGAAGATTCATTCATTCTTCGTTCATGAGGAGGGGCACTGAGGGATGAAGTGAAGCCCACCATCAGGAGCTACAGCAGTAGACAGGGTGGGGGGAGCGGAACCCTTCAAGTGGGAACATAAGCAGAGAGCCAGAAGCCACCTGAGGAAGTCCGCGGGCCATAGCATCACACTTGATAACAGAGAATGAAGGAGAGAGGATGCTTGCATGTTGTTTTGATCAAAGGCCAGCAAGCTGGTGTCATGCCAGACAGAAATGACCATCGAGGAGAACCCGCTTGGCGGTTGGGGATGTGACTAGTTCAGACTGGACACACTGAGTCTAAAGTTACTTGAGAGAACCCCAGTGGAAAAGGCAGACTGTGGCTGGTTCTACAGGAATGTCAGCGGTGCTTCTGGATTCTTCCCCTTTCTTTCGGCACAAATCTCTCTTAACTACATCTTGTTGGCCCTTGCGCTGTTTGGGCGGAAGTCCTCACTGCCCCCCCCCCCCCCCCCCCCCCCCCCCCCCCCCCCGCCTCCACTGTTCTACCAGTCAAGTCTCCCTTCCTCCAGCTCCTCTTTGATACAGCATCCTTTGTGCCTTTGGTGTATTCTCTCCTATTTTTATTATGACCTTAATTTTGTTTTCTTGATTGCTAATTTAGTATTCATTGAAGGACAATATAAAGCATGACACTATATTAAAAGCAAGTTGAGAACATAGACCATTTTCTAATTGGATGTTGACTATTATTCTCTTTACTGGACCTCTGAGACCAAAGTACAAGGATGAGTTGCCTTATACAGTCTTTTCTGATTTCTATTTCTTACTTTCCCACTGGATGTATTTAGAGGTGATGATGGTACTCTATGTCCCTGAGATCCAGCAGAGCTGGTGAATGTCTGGAATCTATACAACTTCTTCAGTTGCTGGTTGAGATGAACTGGTAGGTGCACAGAACTGAGGGTCCCATTTAAGCCATTACTGTGAAGATGGATGAGGTTTCTAAGACAGGACCATGATAGAACAGAGAGGAACAAGATTGTTAGGATGCAGCCAGCAAGATGGCCGAGACCTGAGTTCAATCCCCGGGACCCATGTAGTACAAGAAGAAAGTTGACCCCGCCCCCCCCCAGTTGTTCTTTGACCTCCACATAACAAGCTGTGGTCATGTGCCACAAAACAAATAATTTAAAATAAACAGCAAATGGAAAAAGTTCTTAGGGTGCCCATCTTTCTCCCAGCCATGGACAAGCTACCACTGTTCATCTGGGGTCAGTAGTGTAGGACCTGAACAAACAGGCCCAGAACTGCGTCTAAGGCCCAGCATGACCTTCGCTCTTGGGGCCGCCCACAGGATGTCCCGGAGTTCTGCCCAGCACAGTGATTGTAAACAAGGACCCTGAAGAACTGTCAGCAGTCATTTTGTTGTTATTGGATGCTGAAGAAGAGCTGCTCCCTGGGAAGCCCTGGAAAGGTTGACTCGCCTCGGTCTTGACATCCATCCCTGTTGTAGTTAGCTTCCTGTTGCTGTGATAAGCATCATGACCAAACGCAACTTGAGGAGGGAAGGGTTTGTTTCCCTTCACAGATTACAGTCGATCATGGAGGGAACCAGGGCAGCAACTTGGAGGCAGGAAGTGAAGCAGAAGCCATGGAGGAGTGCTGTTCACTGGCTGGCTTCCAGACTCACATTCAGCAATCCCCACAGCCCAGGCCCACCTGCTTAGGTCTGTTACTGCCCACAGTGGGCGGGGGCCCTCCCACATCAACCAGCAATAGAGAAAATGTCCTATGGACATGTGCAGAAGCCAGTCTAAGGGAGGCAGTTTCTCAACTGAGGTTCTCTCTTCCCAAGTGACTGGGTTGTGTCAAATGGACATCAGAAATGAACTCTGACATCTTGGTTCCATTATGACATGCCAACAAAACTTCTGTTTCAAAATGGAACCTGTACAGGAAAGGTGGACCGAGCTCACAGGGGCAGTCACTGCCTTCATGCATGACAATGTCCAAATACTTGCACTGGATAAACAAACCCCCCTCGTGAGCAGCAAGACTGGTAACGTAAGCACAGCCAACTGCATCTACTTCCAGAACCTTCGGGAACTTGTCAAGACAGGGGAGCTTGAATTTGTCAGTTGTTTGGAGGGAAACATCAGTTTAAACTTACATTCTGAACAACCTCACAACAGCTTACATGACAGGGAGCAGGAAATGAGAGTATATTACCATAGTTCAGAAATACAGAAGCCAACCAGCTGGGGCTTTTATGTGATTCTGCCGTCTTTACAGCTGCTACAGAGCAGGGCTGCATATGACCAACTGTTTAACCCTGAACAGGAATGACAGGGTGGCAGGTCATGAGGCCCCCTCCTCATCCTGAGACCTTTGAACCTTTTCCTCTGGAGGGTGGCTACAGATGATTATCCTAATCAATGTATCCCAGCATTTTTAGTTTTCTCCCCTTTCTTTTCAAATATTTAATTGCATTCAGGTGAGGGGTTTTTTTTTTTGTTTGTTTGTTTATGTATATTTTTGTTTGTCTGTTTTAGACAGGGTCTCCTTATGTAGTCCTGGCTGGCCTGGAATTTTCTATGTAGACCAGGCTCACCTCAAATGCACAGGGATCCCCCTGCCTCTGCCTCCTGAGTTCAGGGGAGCTTTTAAACAAAAAGTTCCATTCTAAAGTGGCACTTTGAGCCGCAGCCTTCTGATAGAGATTTCCAATGCACTGAGTCCAGGGTTGGAAGATAATATCTTAATACCTTCCAACAGCTAGGAAAAACCACAAAGAGGAGGGCAGCCATCTAGGATCCCTGCCTCCGGGCTGGCATCTGGGTCTTCTTTGCTGTTTTGGGGTGCCATTTGCCCACAGAACAACATGCATGCTTCTTAACAAGGGACATATGACCACCAAGAGTTGGGCTTCTGGGTTTCCTTGGCTGGTCTTATGCATTGCCAGTTTCTCTGAGTTGCCTCTCTTTCCAGCACACCCAGTACCTCTGAGGTCTCCCAACCCCACACACCATTCTTCACTTTGGACCTTCTTCACTCATCCCTGGGACAGAGCCCGGCACCCCAGAGAGGCTCAGAACCGTATGATCTGCTTTCGTGTAGATTTTCCTCTGGCACTGTTCAATTTCGTCAGCATGACAAAGATCCGGGAACCAGCCAAGCCTCAAATTGTCTGTCCTGCAGAAGCTGGGGCTCTATTTTCATCGCTGCTCTGTGAGTCACCCTGCAGCCTTCTGCTCACCAGGAGTGCCTGGACACCGACAGAGCAGCAGTCTGCCTCCAGCTGGGGCCCGGTTCTTTTTCATCCCTTAACCTCCGGATTGCATTGGTCCCGTGGGGCCTTCGGAGGTGGCCACCCCTGGCCAGCTGAGAGGTAAAGCTGTTTGCTTGGCAGAGCTGCTGGCTGATGCTATCTTCTTGGCCCCACCCTTTTCTCCCACCTACTCTGTGTGTTCCCTTTGCTCTCAAGGAAGGATCTGAAATCAGACATTTGTAAGTTGTCGTTGTGCCTGGAGGTGGGAAGGCGTGAAATTAACCCTGACTGTGTGCCAGCTCATCTACTCCCTCTTCTTTGATCACCAATCTTTGATGTAGTTATCATGAGTCTCATTTTATATCTGAGGAAATGAGGCTTAGTGATGTTAAGTAGTTGGGCAATGACTAAGACAGTAGACAGAACAAGATGTCTCTGGAGCTGCACAGACCTGGGTTCGGAGTCTTCACCGCCTGACTATCTTTGGGCTAGATCCTGGGCTTTTCTGGGCCACTGGGTTCTGGATTGTTGCCTCAGCGGAGTTTGACGCTGGAGAGGCCAAAAACATGGTAGATGTGGTTGTCTCTGAAAGGGCCCACAGCTTGCAAGGGCACAGTGCTGGGATTGGTTCCACGGCAGTGCCTGCTCCACCAGAGCCCATGCCTTCCGGTACCCAGTGAGTCCATCACCGACAGCACTCACAAACTCACAAAGTCTTAGGGTCCCTAGTAGAACAAAACAGATTCAGAGAGATGGGCAGGCGTCTCAAACCCTGCTCTGACCCCCAAGAAAAATGTCACAAAGGCATGTGTCTGTGTTCCGTGTGTGTGTGTGTGTGTGTGTGTGTGTGTGTGTGTGTGTGTGTGTGTATGTGTGTGTGTGTGTGTGTGTGTAGGGCTGTGGAGGCCAGAGGTCAGGTGTCTCTGTTGATCACTCTCCACGTTGGCTTTTAAGACAGGCTCTCTCACTGAACTTGATGCTTGATGATTTTGTTAGACTGGCTGACTAGCAAGCTGTAGGGATCCTCCTGTTTCTGCTTCCCCAACGCTGGGATTATAAGATGTGCTACCACACCTAGTCCCATGTCCCCCACCCTACTCCACCCCACCCCCAGCATGGGCACTAGGAATTGAACTCAGGCTCTCAACTCACATGCTGAGCTCTTTGCCAACAACCAAGCCATCTCCCAAGGCCAAGGAATTTTCCTTCACTGTGAGGTAAAATCTCTTTGAAATCCTCTGACTCTCAGACCGTTACTGATCAGGCAGGGATTTGTCGCAAACATCATTCTGTTCTCTGCCCGTGATTCCCCCATTCTTCTGCCTTTCCATTCATTCCCCACCTGCACCCGGCCGGATAGGTCCTTTTCGGGTATATCTTTTCTTTGATTTCCTTTCCACGAGTTACCCAGCTTTTCCAACTCAGAAGCAAGTACGAGTTCATTACAGCAGACAGAACTCCTTCACCTTTGAAGGCTGTAAGATGTGTCAGTGGCTTCTGTTTGATCTCTGGCACAGAAGAATGTGACTTGACAGGATCGAGTTCACTCTCTCCCTTGAATTCAAAAGCCAGCTCTGAGATCATCCCAACGAGAGCCCTCTGCCTTCGAAAGACAGAGAGGCAGAGTCGTGTTACCTACCACAGTCTCACTCCTGAAACGGACATTTTGATCCCCTGATGCCAATGGTCCCGTATAAGATACCATCCCTGCTCTCAGCTTGTGGTGTTATCACAGAAACCACGAGACTGGGAAGTTTATAAAGAACAGAAATTCTCACAGTTCTGGAGGCCAAATCCAAGATCAAAACCCTGGGTGTTTACCAGAGGCCTGCTCCTTGGGGATGACACCATCCAGGCGTCTTCAACACAGCAGAAGGAACAGAAGGGCAGAGGGAGGTTGAACAGCCTGTCCTCACAAGGTGGAAGAGTGAAACAGGCCTTGTGTAGGGTGGGACCCTCATGATAATACTCCCAAAGTCCCCACCCCCAACACCACAGTGGGGACGAAGTTTCAACATGATTTTTGGACAACCCACAGCACTTGTACAAGGAATTTCTGTCACTGGAGAAAAGGAGTGGATGTTTGGGAGGTTGGGGACCCTTTCCTTCTGCCCTTGGTCCTGTAGCATTTCAGTCCTAGAACTGGATGCTTGAAGGTCAGACCCTCCACACCTCACCAGAGGGCATCATTATCCCACACCCCTGTGTGTCCATCTCACACACAGGCTGTGGAGTGGAAGGGAAGCCCTAGATGACTCTCATCTGCACCATCCCCGGCCCTTCTGTCTGTAGGTATTGGGGTCCCTGCAAGAAGGCAGGGAAATATCCCAGTGAGGTGAAGAATGAATCTCTGGTCAGCACCACTTTAGCAGGCGCTGGGCCAAAAGCTTCCAGAGTCTGACCTCTTGGCTTATTCTTCTTACACGTAGTAAAACTTTGGGAAAAGGTTTCCACATGACAATTGTCACAGCAAAGCTTCAGAGATGTCTACATCAAAACTCCCTAGCAAAGTAGCAAAGCACCTGTGACCTTTACAATAAGAATGAGTTCTACTGGCTGATGAACAGAGCTCAGGGCTAGGGCCTGGAGAAGAAGGATTTGTAATAAACATTAGGAGGGGTTCCACTGATGGAGGATGCAGAGTACATGGGACCTCTCATAAGGAGGGGTTCCATTGATGGAGGATGCAGAGTACATGGGACCTCTCATAAGGAGGGGTTCCATTGATGGAGGGTGCAGAGTACATGGGACCTCTCATAAGGAGGGGTTCTATTCACTGAGAGACAAAGCTCAGGATTGGGGCCTAAGCAATGCCCTGGATTTTGGAGGATTTAGGAAGGCTGGAGCCATAGAATAGCACAGAGATCACAGGTTGGTAATTAGATGACATCAACGCCAACCTTCTGGGTGAAAAGGTGCCAACCCTTTCCTTTCTGTGAAGAAAAAAAAAGCCCTTTATGCTCCACAATTCTGGATTTTCTAGCGCTTTCTGTGAGCTGTCTCTCCTACACTAGGACTCAGGGTGTCTTTCCTAAACTGCTATCACTGGAGGGCTAGTGACTAGAATTCATGAGAATTCTCCTGTGGCACAAGCTTCAGGAGGAATCTGGAGAAGACTTGCATTCTGTACGTAGTCTCTGCTCAGATGCCAGCCTTCACGGGAGCCTCTGGGGAGCCACAGCAAGCTGCACAGGAACAGGACAGGCAGCTGGTTGCCTGGGCCAGGGCTCTGCTTCGACCAGCACAGGAATCAGAGCTGCCAGAGTGGTCCATGCTTGTACCCATGTCCCTCGCAAATGCGGCTGTTTGGTAAATCAATCTTCATAAAAACATCTACACCAACACCTACAGGCCTAACATCAGCTTCTTTCCACAGTAAGATTCCTACGCCAGCAGCCCGCTTACAGGTCAGGACTCCTTCAAACATTTCCTGAGTGCCTCATGTATGCCAGACACATATACACAAGACATTTTAATGGAGCCTTTTAGATAGCATGCCAGGCAGGCATGGGATGAATCATTCCAACAGTTACAAAAATCCAAAGAGGAAGGGTGACGCTGTGCGGTGAGCGGGGAGTCCAGCCCTGCACGGGGGAGCCCTTGGAGGAGCCAGGCTTAAGTAGAGATGGAGAGGGATGTGGGGGGTGCTTCTGAGTAAAACAGACACTAGCGTAAGGTTGTGGGTGGCTTGAGGTGTCCCATGGGTTTAAAGCAGAGGTGACAGGGAAGGGGGGACAGAACCCACCAGGCCAGAAGGGGCAGGAGAGCCCATAAAGACAGCGTCTGCGATCTATGCAGGGAAACTGCCGAAAGGCCAGGCTGGGGCGGCTGACGGCTCTCAATGATGGCTCTGACTGCCCAGTGAGGGGGGAACCAAAGCCACCACTCCTTCTTGACTTGGCTTGGCAGTCCCTCCCTGTCCCCTTGGGTGGGTTACCACATGTCCACAGCACCCAGCTTGCTAAGGTGCCTTGGAATCATTTCCCACCTCAGACAGGTAGTCCCCATCTTGTCTGGAGTGGAGATTTTCCAGGGTCACCTGGCCGCACTCTTGGCCTGAGAGCTCTGGCGTAAGACAGTAAGCCTGGGAGCGGCTTCCTGGAATTCTGTTTAACCTGCCATCAATGACCCAGAAGGCTGACTTCATAGGTCTAAGGAGGAGAAGAGAAACCAGGATAGTTTCCTTCCATCACTCACCCTCTTACTGGGTGCTCTGCAGTGTGACCTCAATTCTGCAAGCAAGCTACTTTGATCCTAAGGTCTATTCTGCCCTAGAAGGACTGGGACATTTGAGCTGTGCCTGTGGGGTGTGTGTGTGTGTGTGTAAATATGTGCACCATGTGTGTGCGGGAGCACACAGTAGCCAGAAGAAGGCATCAGATCCCCTGAAACTGGACTTAGAGGCATCTGTGAGTCGCCATGTGACTGCTGGGAACCAAATCCTGTCCTCTGCAAGAGCAGTATGTACTCTTTTTTTTTTTTTTTTTTTTTTTTTTTTTTGGTTTTTCGAGACAGAGTTTCTCTGTGTAGCTTTGCGCCTTTCCTGGGACTCACTTGGTAGCCCAGGCTGGCCTCGAACTCACAGAGATCCGACTGCCTCTGCCTCCCGAGTGCTGGGATTAAAGGCGTGCGCCACCACCGCCCGGCCAGTATGTACTCTTAACCATCAAGCCACCTCTCCACCCTGCCGTGGCTGTCTCTAAGGTAACAGACAAACCAAAACATTTATATTGATGACACAGTACATCTCATTAACCCGGAGACGATACATTGGGACTTGCTAGGATGCTCTGTTGTTTGGGTTTGGGGATTTTTTGTTTTGTTTTAATGAGACTAAGCATAAATGCCCACGAAAGCAGAGATCTTAGAGTTTACAGACCCACTACGTAGTCCTGCTTCAAAGAGGGTACCCTTTGATTCTTCCTCACATGACCGAGTCTGAAGGGAAGGCAAGCCTTCCAACTTTTGTATGAAGGCACAGCTTTCATCCTTGAGTGTAGATCCCACATGACAATTTCTTCCTAAAGGTCCCACCGTTATGACTATTGCACTAGAAATTACCTTTCAGGGTATAATTTATGGAGGATACCAACATTCGTTGTAGCAAAATATAAAACTGTATCAGAAGACTCAGAGAGACTCTAAAGAGCAAAGCCAGGAGGCGTTGGTGGTTTCAGACATCTTTGGGTCAGTCAAAGGGCATTTTCAGTCCTGTACTGATTAGATCTATTAACTTTGTGGTAAGAGGACATGAACAGGATGCCGCAGAACATGGACAGGAAAGCCACCAGGTCCTCTCGATGGGAAGTGTGAGTCTGAGGGCCACTCTTCACACCCAGTTCCTAGGACTTTTCGGCCCCAGCACTTGCTGTCACCCTAAGGATGCTGCTTGGTAGGTGCTCGGGATTGCGCACTGTAACCTAAAAAAAATGGGATCCAGAGTCAGCTTCGCAGAAGAGGAAAAAACACAGGGTACCTCATCTCTTCCTCTCAGACATCATTGTGTCAACACACTTTCAGATCATCATTTCTCCCTCCGACAAAAGTCAACCTCTGCTACCCACCTTCCCGTGTTTTCTCTGGTATGGACTTGAGGGACTAGACACAGAACAGGGGAGCAGGAAGGAGAGAAAGGAGGCTGGGGGAGGAGTTGGCTGAGAGTCTGCAACACCAGTGAACCATAGCTTCAGATGTAACAGGTACCTAAAGAGTGCCTGGGACAGAGAAGGGGCGAGTTAAATACCCTGAAAAGCACTGGCTGGTTAAAAAAACGAGTAATAGAAGAAACAAGTTATCTAACCTGAGGAAGAAGTAAGGGATGGATGAAACTGAGTAGAAACGTTTATGGAGGAGAGCAAGATGGATTAGCTTCATTGTCTACTTGTTAAAAATTGTGTGTGTGTGTGTGCGTGCACGTGTGCGTGCGTGTGTATGTGTGTGCATACTCATGCACTGAAAATAGATAGGGGAGAGACAGACAAAACATCTACTAATAGTTGTCCCAACTGATAGGTTTGTAGGTAATTTTCACTTTCTTATCACCATAGTCCAGTTTCCTACACGAAACGTCTCTCTCTCTCTCTCTCTCTCTCTCTCTCTCTCTCTCTCTCTCTCTCTCTCTCTCTTTTAAAGATTTATTTATTTATTATGTATACAGTGTTCTGCATGCATGTATCTCTGCAGGCCAGAAGAGGGCACCAGATCTCATTGTAAATGGTTGTGAGCCATCATGTGGGTGCTGGGAATTGAACTCAGGACCTCTGGATGGTGGGCCAGTGCTCTTAACCTCTGAGCCATCTCTCCATCCCCGAAACATCTATTTTTTTAAGTAAGGTAAATGAACATTATTTTATAAAAGGAACTGCAAGATGTGAGTCTCCTTAAGATTCATGTACTGTGCACTGAGGACTGAAGAGGTGGCATGATCTTAAAGAGCACTTGCTGACCTCGGAGAGAACCTGCTTCAGTTCCTAGCACCCATACGGTGTCTCACGACCACATGTAACTCCAGATCCAGGGAATGTGGTGTCTCCTCTGGCCTTCCAGGTCACCAGGCACATGTTTTCCATGACGATATATCAGACAAAACATTCATATACATAAATAAAAATAAATAATAAATTTTCCCCCTGAAACAGAATTTCTCTGTGTAGCCCTGGCTGTCCTGGAACTCGCTTTGTCAATCAGCTGGCCTCGAACTCACAGAGATCTGCCTACCTCTGCCTCCTGAGCACTGGGATAAAAAGTGTGCACCACCACCATCTGGCAATAATAAATCTTAAAAAATATATTTGTAGCGAAGTCTTAACTCTTACCCCTAACTTTGAAATATAATTGTATTTTGGAGCAGGGCTTTTGAAAGTTAATCTGAGTGAACATTAGTCTAATGTGACTGGTGTCCTTATATAAAGGACATTTTAGGAAAGGCCCTGTGAAGACACAGAGAGATGGAGTCCATCTATCTATGAGCACGGGAGAGAGGCCTCCAGGGAAATCAAACTATTTATTTATTTACTTATTTAGACAAGGTCTTGCTGTATAGACAAGGCCGACCTGGAACTCCCCATCAGCCTGGTTTACCTGGGATTACAGGCAGGCCGACCTGGAACTCCCCATCAGCCTGGTTTAACTGAGATTTCAGGCAGGCATCATCCACCACTCTCAGTTGGAAACCAGCCTTTTTTACACCTTCCCTTGGACTGTGAGAAAATAAGGCACCACATTGCTGTGCTTTGCTGTGATGTTTCTAGCAGTGTTTGCATTTTAAGTGTTTAAGAGAAATATTCAAGGGAGAGGAAAAGGAAAGAGAGGGGGCAAAGAAGTCTTTGAGACAACCTGGGAGGAGTACAGGGTGCCACCTCCGTGGTCACAGGAACTCACCAGTAACTGCCCATCTTAGAAGCATCGAGCACCCACGATGGTAGAGGGAGCTGAACTTTTATTACCGCTTAGGTCAGGACAGCCCCAAGTAACTACTACAGAGACCTGGCGAGGACAGCCTCGGATCTGCCCTGTGAAAATATGGGAGGAGAGATGAACAGGGAGCACCCCCTGAATAGTCAGAGAGAGGGAAGGGAGGAAGCGGAGAGAAGACATAGGTTCCCGTGAGAACACAGGAAAGTAAAGCTGGCGCTTCACTGTCCCTTAGAGCTGCCACTCGGCTCCACAGCCTGTGTGTCGCCTGCTGAGTGTCCTTGTAGGGGGAAGAATTCAGACTTCACCTCCACAAGCAACTGCAGACAGCTGCTGTGGCTACAGTCCTCAGCCCCAGCCCTCAGCTCTTCGCAGGCATCCCTCTTGCCTGTGGCTGAGGGCCTTGGGAAGGAAGCTGTTTCCACATCTGCTAAGGGCAGATGTGACAGGTTGGCGGCCCTCTCTGGGGACAGACGTTCCAGGCACTGTGGTCAGGACCCCTGCCCTTAGGGACTGTACAAGTTCAGAAGTCAGTCTCTCCCCCCAGCCAGTGCTGTGCAAGTCCAGACGCGCCTCTTCGCTCTCGTCAATAAAACATTCTGGAGTGTGTTGCTCACGGGTTTCCCCCCCTTTTAATACCCGCTTTCCTTAGCTATAATTTGGTTGTACAGCCACCTGCACCACCAATTTTAGAACACTTTCATTACCTGGGGGAAAAATACCATACCTATTAAGAGTCATTTTTTCATCTCCTCCAATACCAGCGCCCTTGGCAACCACTAAGCTACCTTTCCGTCTCTAGAATTGCCCGTTTCTGAATATTTTATAAGGTGTAATCATAAGCTTCTGTAACAGTTACCTTCTGTAATTGGCTTTTCAGTTAGCATAATGTTTTCAAGCTCGGTTGGTGTATAGCATATATCAGTACTTCAGTGTCTGTATTACCAAATAATATGAATCCACCCAGCAGCTGGTGAGATGTTTGGTCTATTTCTACTTTTTAGTTATTAGGAGTGCTGCTGCTGTGAACATTATATGTGAGTTATTTGGCTGAGCCATCATACCTAACCAGGGCAATGAAGGAAGAAAGGAGAGCTTTATGTTGGCATACAGTTCCAGGATGCAGCCCATCGAGGTAAGAGGCCCACAGCAGGGGCATGGACGCACTGCATCTGCGTTCAGGAAGCAGAGCAACAGATGCATGTGCTTGGCTCAGGGTCTCCTTTTTAATCCGTGTAGGATCCCAGTCTATGGAACGGTTCAACCCACATTATAGTGAGTCTTCTCGCCCTACCTAAGCTAGTCTGGACAACGCCTCACAAGACGTGCTCAAGATCTGTTTCCATAGTTGGTTCTAAACCCCACCAAATTGGCAATCAAGATTAACCTTTACAAACATTCGAGTGCAAGTTTTTGTGGGGCTGTTTCCATTTCCGTTAGGTGTGTACCTAGAAGTGGCATTGCTGGTAGACTCCATGTCTTCCTTTTTGAGAGCCTGGCCGAGGGAAAGCAGCTGGAACGCTGCCTGTCACAGTAGCAGGAGGCTTCCCGGCTCTCCACATCTGCGGCAATGCCAGTCGCCATCTTGTTGGCCTGAGCGCAGTCTCCTGGGGCAGTGGTACCGTCTCCTGGTGTCGGATCTCCTCGGCCATGTGCCTGTCTTCTCTGGGTCGGGGTCTACTCAGACCCTTTGCTCATACTTCAGCTGAGTCGTTTGTCGTTTTCCGTTATTGAACTGCACGAACTCGTTCTAACAAGGACATAATTTCCCAAAGTTCCCTCCTACCCTGTGGATTACCTTTTCATTTTCGTGGTCGCCTATACATTGGAGGATGTCCAATTATGGATTTCATTGTTTTTATTTGTGCTTTGGGGTCATTTCTAAGGAACTACTGCCTAACTTAATATCAGGAGTATTTGTCATTTATATTTTAAAGAAATATTTAACAGTTTTCCCTTTTACTTTTAGATCTTTGCTTCCTTGTGATTTAACTTTTGTGCAGGTTTCGAGGTAGAGGATTCACTCCATTCTTCTGCATGTGGATCTCTAATACATCCATTGAGAAATTGTTTTTCCCCTTGGAATTATTTTGGCATCCTTGTCCAAAATCAATCATCCACGAATGCAAGGGTTATTCAATATTTTATTAGAATATCTAATAATACCAATGCAAAAGGTCACATATTATAGACCATGTTCAATTTATAGTTATTCATCAGACTAAGGAAATGGCAGGCTCACCATCCTAGTCTAGTTCATTTTGAAAATTAGAAGACAAACTCTCAGTAAGTGGTTGAGGAGTAATAATTCAACTTATAGCTCAATTTAGACAAAATTACCAATGGGCATGTGTTCTGGATCTGAGCCTAGACAGGGCTCGATGAGCCAGGGATCCATCTGATGTGACATCAGAGATTCTTCCCAAATACACTGGCAATGTCTTAACTCTGATGTCTGTCATCGAGGAAAAACACTGGCAGTCATTTCTTCATGACTTTGGGCAGACTTTCTGGTCACCTGGACCAGGAGCAGCCAGGTGCTGGGGTGAAGGAGCAGCTCGTCCTCTGTGCGGCTGCCAGCTACCATTTTAAACCTCCCTATTCCGCTCTCCTACCCAGCTTCACTGCTAAGATAGCCAGAAGCTTCGGCAAGAAGCCACTGGCTACACTTTCTCAAGCACTGGCACATCTGTTTGCCGTCTTTTGACAAAGTCAGTAATTTGGTTTGTCTCTCGGAGGGGATGGAAATTTTGTAGAGGATGTTAAAAAGAAGAGGTACTCTAGGGGCACAGAAATTGTAAGGAGCCAGCAAATCTATCTTACTTTATTATACTTCTCTAGAATTCACTGTGAGAACATAAGGATTTTTGCCTGTAACCTTCAAGATCAATGAGAGTGTTAATATGTGAGATACAGACAGGCAGGTCTGAATATAGCTACATCTACATTCATAATGCAATAAGCCTTTGAAGTCTCTAAAGCCTTCTGCCTCAGAATCTAGGGGGGACTTTCAGAAATCCACATTCCTGAGTCTCTACTGAATCAGAAGTCTGGGCAATGGATGTTAGGATCTGCCTGCTGGGTCTCCTACACACCAAAATCAACAACTGCCTGCTTGGGAGTTTTCCCAGGAGGAAGCACTTGCTTGTATCCCAAGTGTCAGAAAAGCACAGATCTAATTTAATTTCCACTCCTTTAAAATCAGGGTGCCTCCCACCCCACCCCCAGGCTAGAGAAGGGAGAGAGTGGTAAGCAGTAGATACACAGATGGGACCCGGCGCCTAGCACAATACAGGGACCACTTCATTTATTGAGAGAGAGTAGTGATTCCTAGTTCACAGGGCTACTGTGAGGATTAAGTGGGACAATATACACAAAGGCTCTGACAATGTCTGGCACAGACAGTGTGCGTATTATTTATGGCCCAGCAGCGGCTGTGTCTCCCCATGCCCTCTCATTAGCCATGTGGGTTACGTTCTTGGCTTGTGAGTCACACAATCAGCTAAGTGCGTAACGACTGGCCTTACTGAGCCTAATAGATAAGCTGAGAAGCGCTGATGACAAGCTGAAACAAGGTCAGCCCACTGACCATGGCCAGGTGTAACCTTTCCAGGGTGGTCAAGAGGTTACCCCGAAAGGTCACCAACATACCCAGTGTTTCTGATTGTGTGGGTTTAACTTGTATTTCTTAGTTCTAAAACATGCCAAAATTGGTAAATACAGAGCAGCACAAGCAACATCCTTCCCTTCATCCTATATTTCATCCAGCAGTATACCCCATGCAAAAAAAAAAAAAAAAAAAAAAAAAAACCCAACCACCCTGCTGGCTACCTCTCAGCTACAGCAGGCATCTCTGCATGGTGCAACCATCTGGTGCATAGGACCTGCTGGGCTCCAAAGGGCCCTGGGTTGGAGTCAAAGCTCAGTGGCTGCCATCTTGGAATTTTTGGCCATTCTCTCTTTGCATTTGAGTCTTACCGGTGAAATTCAATGCCCGAGTGCAGCACGCTGCTGTGGCCCCGATGGCCATCTAGCCTAGGCTGGTGGAGGAGAATGGATGCCCTTGCTGGCCTCCCTCACCCCATAACTCCTGCCGCATCTGGCTGGCTTCGCCCGCTCTTGGCAGATCCCCTCCATGCTTCTTGGGCCTTTTTCTCTTACAAATAACGTCCCTTTTATGCTTCATGAATTGCCCCCTTGTCCTCCTCTGGCTCTTCAGTGAGGCTGTTTATTTAAAGTCCTGTGTTTCTTGGCGTTTGTTATGGGACGCACTTGGCTCAGTCCTATTGGTGGAGATGGAAAAAAAAAAAAACAAAAAACAAAAAAACTCAGTGTAACCTTCAAATGAGTGGCCTTAGTTCTAGGAATTTATCCCAAGAGAACCACTAAGAATAAAATTATGAATCAAAATGAGTATTATTCCAGTAACATTATTACTAGAAAGTAGAAAGGCATTATCTAGTTAGAGGGGATTGGTTAAATGATGGCTTTTCCGTACAACCAACAGAGTTGCTAAAAAAAAAAAAATCACATGGCTGAATGTTTAATGACGAGGGAAAGTTGTCATCGATGTGTTAAGTAAAAATATCAAGCCACAAATTACTTCAAAATCTCATTTTTTTTTTTTTTACATAAAAATCCACATATTCTTTCAGGAAAGGACACTTTACATGGTAGAATTCCGCAGAGCGTGTGGCTGCCCTTTGCTCCAGCACCTTGGGGTTGTTTAGAACGCCTGCCGTTGCAAGCCTCTGGCGCCATCTTCTCCTTGCCTCCCCAGGTGTGCTGGAAGATGGACTGTCCTCTAATGGTGTGCTCCGGTCTGCAGCCCCAGGTGGAATAGCCAACCCAGAGAAGAAGATGAACTGTGGGACACAGTGTCCCAACTCCCAGAGCCTCAGCTCAGGCCCTCTGACCCAGAAACAGAATGGCCTTTGGACCACAGAGGTAGGGGCACAGCCGCAGAATCAACTGGGGACTGGAGAACAGGGGTGGAGTTGACTTTAAATCAGGACCAGAGCCTTGGCGATGGAGATTTTCCACCCTCCGTGTAGAAAATTACTGCAAACCTCACTTAATCCTTTCCCTGTGGGCTACTGGGTTTTAGTTAACCTACAGAAGTGTGTCGTTGGTATCAGCTCTCTGGAGGAAGTGTGTGCTTGCTTAGGTACAGCGTTGTCCAAGGATCTCCTGGTCAAACTTGGCATTTTACCTCCCACCCTCCAACCAGCTGGTCGGTGCAAGGGTTCCCAAGGGCGATTCCTGTAAAGTATCACACCTTCATTTCCCTGAACTCTCGCTGTTGAACAGGAGGCAGGTGGTGGGTCCCTGAACCTGGCTGTCAACCTCTGATGCTTTGCTTCCTGGAGCTATTGATCGGAGGTGTTTCTCCTGCTGTGCCTGGCTCCTGCTTGGAGAGGCTGCAGCCCCGAGCTAAAGTTCTGAGCAGGCTGGGTCTCTTCTTCCTCCTCCCCAGGTCCCCCCTCCCATTTTCTCATGTTCCCCAAAGTCCACCACTTACTGTCTGCTTCAGAACGTGCTGCCCCCCACCTCTCCCAGCTCCCATACCTGCTTCCTGAGGGCACAGCTTCCTACCTACTAATGGAATTCTTGCTCGCATCACCAGTCGCCTTTAGAGGCTTTGCTCAGCAAACTGGTTGCAAATTCATCTCTGAAAGTTCACTAACTGAGTAGGCTTGCCAGAACCAATCTCTCAGAACCTCGGGTTCCTTAAACTTGCAGTGGAAATGGAATAATACCCAAAGGAACAAAAGATGAGTCTGCTCTTGTAAATTGAGATAAACGCCAGACAATGGCAAGGAGGATGAGAAGGATGGCCTGGCACTCAGCACAGTGACCTCATTAAGTGGAATGCTCATGCGTTTCTCCCCTGCACCGTCACCTGGATGACAGTTCATCTCCAGGGGGCACCCTGGGGAAAGCATACAGCCTCATGCACACACCTCTTGCGGTTTTCTAGTTCAGATTTACCAGAAAAATGTGTAGGTTAAAGGTAGTCCTTGCTGGGCCTCGAGAGTTTCCTCATTAGTTCCTACAAGCACCCTTAAAAGCCCTCTGAGTGCTGCTCGGATGCCAGGCACTGTTTCAGTGCCAAGAGCCCAGGAGAGGGAAAGGCAGAGGGCTGCTTCCTGAGTGCCAGCGGCCATCAGCGTGAGAGCCAGAGGCAGACAATAAGATAAACAACATTGTTGCAGACTTGACTGTGTTCTGAGGGACCTGGGAAGTCACCAGTGGGGGTGGTAACTTCTTTGTTAGCACAGATGCCCCCCTCCAAAGCTCAGATCCGTTCCTGAAGGGTGATGGGACTTAATGAGTGGTACCCATGATGGTGAGCAACAGCATTTTGTGTTTGGAGCCTTCTACTTCATGTCCCATCAAACAAACCATGTCTCTTTTTCTCCAGTTCCTTCTGGTCCCTGCCTGCCTTCTGACTAGCATCAGTAGGTGCTAACTGGCAAAACCCTGCACCAACAATGATCTTTCACAAATTGGATTGGCTGTCTCAGTAGGGAGCTCTTTATATGTTTGGGGGCCATACTGACCTCACAACATTTAACAAGTCATTGGCTTGTTCTCTTGCACCCGGGTCCCCTCCTGTGTCCCACAAACAACACAAGAGGCATCTCTGTTGCTCTCTGCAGGTCAGGGTGCCCACTGCCAAGCGTGAGTATGATGCCAGGAACCTATGTGGTAGAAAGAGAGAACCAATTCCTCAAAGTTATCCTCTGATCTCCACAGGTACTCAACGGCGCGTGCACGCACGCGCACACACACACTCACTCACCCACACTAAACTAAAACTCTGAACTAGTGCTGGAGAGATGGCTCAGCTGTTAAGAGCACTTGTTACCCTTGAAGAGGACCCAGATTTAGTTCCCTGCACCCCCATCCATGGTGGCTCACCACTGTGGGAGGCACACCGGTCCTTATGCTCACAGATAAAACACCGGGGGACCAGGAATGTCTCTTCAAAGGGAGAGATGTATAGCTTGTTTTCTGCCCAGAAGGTTGGGAGTGGACATGGCTGATAGCCTGAGGACCTTTGCACTGTGTGGCCAAGACCACACCGGATCCTCCCCAGACCCTTCCCTTGAGCTTGTTTTTCTCGGCCAATCTACAGAAGCCATCTTCATAGGAGGTGTCACACGCACTTTACAAAGAGTTTCCATGTAGCCATGATCTATGCTTTGCTGTGCACACGGGATTGAGTTCATCATCGCCAGGAAGCTTCACCGGACTGTGCTGTGCTTTAATATGCCTACAGTAAACTACTTGGGTCAGACTCTCCGAGGGAACCAACACTGCCTTCTGAGCTGTGTCGCACCAAACTGTCTTCCTGATTGGCTAGGGTGCTCACAGACGGAGCACCACCCACCCACCCCAAGCATGCCAACCCCCCACTCCCACTCCCCACCCTCTCCAGCCATCTGTAACTCCAGCTTCAGAGAATCTGACACCCTCTTCTGCCCTCTGCAGGGGCATATACACAGAGAGGCAAAACTCGAATGCACATGAAATGAAAATAAGTAAGTCTAAGCAAAACAAAACAAAACCCCCTGAGGTTTTCGTCAGAGGCAGACATACCATGTGAACACAGCTCTCGGCAGACAAAGCTCTGAGCATGTGGCTCGCTGCCCACGAGGCTTTCACGGCTCCAAAGCTGCACATCCTCTCCAGTGGCTTTATTGTGCTTGGCACAGTGACCAGACGCTAAAGGACTTACCCATTGTCTGGATGACTTCTCAGCTCAGGGACTTCCTACAAAAGTATCCACCCCCAGTGTCTGGCCAACAATGGTTGGCAATGTGTGGCCCAGTGGAGGAAGCAGGGGTGAAAGCCCACAGGGTTCAAAGGAAAGGGTCAGCTGGAATTTCACCCGGACAATGGTAACGGGAGGCAAATCGAGGAAGAGCTTGGGAAGTGAAGGAGTCTCTCAGGAAAACAGAAGCAAGAAGCTGCGTGGAGGGAGGGAACAGATAGAGCCGCTGGGGGGAACCAGAGGAAGGCTCTTGTTGGGAGCTCTCAGCAGCCTGTGCCTGGGAAGAAGGAAGGAGCTATTACAGCAGCCGAGAGATCTCTGTAGAGATCTGGCTGGCGGCAAAACCCGTTCAGGTAGAAGGTGCTGGGGCCCCAGCCCTTCTTTTCATTCTGTTCTCCCCTTGACATTCCAGGGTATTTTACCCGTAAGGCACCTACGAGGTGCTAATAGCTAAATGCTAATTGAATGAGACCAGACTAGCAGCTCACTGAGACTAAAGGGGGGCTGCCCCCTCCCACCCCGCACCAACTCTGCTATGGCAACATCACTGTGTCATGGCAGCTGTTACCTTCTTTGTGATCATCTCCCTGAGGCTCATGGGGGAAAGCAATAAATCCTTGTGACACTTGCAGGATCCCCTTAGGGTAAGTCAAAGCAGGTCTGATCCTGCTGTGGCAAGCTAACAGCTGGCCCCCGGTGGAGCTGCTAAGATGAAACGTTCCCTGATTAACCCCAGGTTAAAGCTCTAACACTCAATAGTGTTGTGCCCAGGTTACAAGGCCCCCAAGCAAGACCACCACAGAGCCGATATCAGATGCAAGCACACACAGGTTTTTAATAACAAAACAAGCAGGCCCGGGGCTTGGTCCTCATGTCCAACATCCAACACAGGGGGTAGATGAGGACGCCCCGGAGCACTCACTTGAAGGGGTTTCTATAGGAAAGGTTTACATGCAGTTTGGGATTGGATGAGGGGGTTGGGGTGAGGTAGTTCGTTGAAGTTACTTGCTGAACTATAAGCATGAGGTTACTGATGGCTGTCAGGATTCAGGGTATCTACAGAGACGTAAATTTTTACTCCCTATGTCCTGCTTTTGCTGAACCCAGGATATATACATTCAGATTTACTGTTCCAGTCCTGTTTTCCCATAAGTTCAATTTCTGGTCAGCTGAGTCCATTACTCCCCATTTCCTGTTTTACCAAGTCCAGGATATATAGATTTATTGTTCCAGCCTTATCTTCTCATGAGTTTAACTTCTGGTCAGTTCTAAAACTGCCGGTCAGCAAATACCTTTAGAGGAGGGGGGGGATGTCTCAAGATGGCTGCTGATTTTTCCCTTTCAATAGAATTTGGGAACTAGACTTGGTACCTGCCTTCCTTTAATGGAGATCTGACAGAGACCTAAGGCCTTGTGATACAGCCTACAAGGCCTGCTTTTTAATCCTCTGAGAAGGGAGGGAGGAGTAGATGAACATGCCTACTATGTGCCAGACACTACATAGGGCATCGTTTTTTAAACCCTCATGACCCAGAAAAGTTAAGCATCCTTCTGCACCTGGGAAATGGAGGCCCACAAGCTGAATGTCCATCCAACAGGACTCAGAGCTGTGCTCTGCCTAGGTTGACATTTAAACTTCTGTCCGTCGGCCTCCCAAGCCTTTCCCTTCATTGCCTGAATCACAGTGTTGGAGGAGTTAGTGTGAGCTTCGTCAGAGTACATCGGGATGTGGGACCCGGAGCCAATGTCTTTATTTTGGGTTGTCACCTGCAGGACATTGTCCTCCGCAAACCACATCAGCTCGAATGACTTCAGATGCCTTAATGTGCAAGCAAACACGATAAGATCACAGTGTTCCGGAGGTGATATGAGGAGCAATCAATGATTTACGTCATTGAAAGCCAGTGAGAAAGTTCTTCGGCATTCAGGCAGGGCTAACACGTTCTGTGTCTGGGGAGCTCTCTCTCTCTCTCTCTCTCTCTCTCTCTCTCTCTCTCTCTCTCTCTCTGTGTGTCTTTCTATCCCCCCTCCCTTTTCCACTCTGTTTTTGGAGACAAAATCCTTATTTTATTTTATTTTACACTACCATTCAGTTCTACATATCAGCCACGGGTTCCCCTATTCTCCCCACTCCCACCACCTCCCCTTACTCCCAGCGTACTCCCCATTCCCACCTCCTCCAGGACAAGTCCTCCCCCAAGGACTGCGATCAACCTGGTAGACTCAGTCCAGGGAGGTCCAGTCCCCTCCTCCCAGACTGAGCCAAGTGTCCCTGCATAAGCTCCAGGTTTCAAACAGCCAACTCATGCAATGAGCACAGGACTTGGTCCCACTGCCTAGTTGCCTCCCAAACTGATCAAGCCAATCAACTGTCTCATCTATTCAGAGGGCCTGATCCAGCTGGGGGCCCCTCAGCCTTTGGTTCATAGTTCATGTGTTTCCATTCATTTGGCTATTTTTTTTCAACAATTGAGTAAAACAGAAATTTATTATAAGCTACAGTCATCCTAGGGACCTCCATGCTATATATATATATAGCCTCTATGGTTCTATGGGTTGTGGTCTGATTGTTCTTTATTTTATATCTAGAATCCACTTATGAGTGAGTACATACCATGACTGTCTTTCTGGGTTTGGGTTACCTCACTCAGGATGATTTTTTCTAGTTCCATCCATTTGCCTGCAAATTTCATGCTTTCATTGTTTTTCTCTGCTGAGTAGTACTCCATTGTGTATATGTACCACATTTTTTCCATCCATTCTTCCATTCATGGGCATCTAGGTTGTTTCCAGGTTCTGGCTATTACAAATAGTGCTGCTATGAACATAGCTGAGCATGTATCTTTATGGTA
Organism: Peromyscus leucopus; assembly: GCF_004664715.2. NCBI lineage: Eukaryota > Metazoa > Chordata > Mammalia > Rodentia > Cricetidae > Peromyscus > Peromyscus leucopus. Next base: position 46,455,060 of record NC_051080.1, read on the forward strand.
TGAATCAGCCTTCCTTGGGTATATGCCCAAGAGTGGGATGGCTGGGTCTTGAGGTAGTTCGATTCCTAATTTTCTGAGAAACCGCCATACTGATTTCCACAGTGGTTGTACAAGCTTACATTCCCACCAACAGTGGAGGAGTGTTCCCTTTGCTCCACATCCTGGAGACAAAATCTTATGCAGCTCAGAATGGCCTTGAATTCATTAAGCAGCTAAGGATAACCTTGAACTCCTGATCCTCCTGCCTCCACCTCCCCTGGTGTGGGATTACAGGCATGTGTCACTGTACCCCTTTCCTTTTCTTCCTGAAAGTCTATCTGTCTGTTTTTCAAATCATGTGTTAGATGTCTACTGTGTGACAGGCACTGAGCTAGATCCTGTAGTGAACAAACTAGTCTAGGACTCTATCTTCTTAAAGGTATGATCTGATTAAAAAGTAGAAAGACAAATGGATGGGTGCACAGCTCTAACTGTGGTAAAGGGTAGACAGGAAATTAAGGTTTCTGAGAGAGGAAATAATAGAGCCCTATGATGCTATATGCTTAGAACATCCCTGGAATTGTCCATGAAGAATTACTAAGCGTGATTAGCTATGGGAAAGCACTAAAGACCAGAGCATGCTATCATGGTACCCTTCTCTACACTTTACCTTTTGTTTTGTCTTTTGAAATATAACCTCACTATGTACTCCATGCTTGCTCTGTAGCCTAGGCTAGATATGAACTCTCAACTACTGTCCCTTATCCTTCCAAGTGCTGATATTACAGTGTACACTACCAAACTTGGCTCATCAAAAAAATTATATATATATTTTTGAGATAGGGTCTCACTATGTAGACCAGACTGACCCCAAACTCATAGAGATCCATCTGCCTTTGCTGCCCAAGTGTTGGAATTAGAAGAATGTGCCACACATTACATCAATCCTAATTTTTATTTTTATATTTTTATGTTATACTTTTTAGACAAGATCTCTAGTAGTCAAGGTTGGCCTCAAATTCTCTATGAAGCAGGAGCTGACCTTGAATTTCTGGTCCTCTGGCTTTCACCTCCCAAGTGCTGAGATCACAAGGGTACACTATCATACCCAGCTCATGCGTGGCTTTTATAACTAAAAACACTAATACTACAGGGGGAAAAACCATATCTAGTAAACCACAATTTCAGTCAGTCTTGCTTTTCTTTGTCATCTGCAAAGGTCTATGAAATGCTTTGTACAGCCAGTGCTAGATCCAGGCATTGTACAGCCAGTGTGAGTTAGACACAGGCAAGAACATCTCTCTTTCCATTTAGGGTGAAACTGAGAAGGGGCTGAGCAAACCCTGTTGTAGTCTTGAGTTGAGACGAAGCCTCCACCCTGCCCTTACCCACCGCAGGGAATGCGCTGGATCACTGACTTCTGAACCCCAAGAGAGACAAGTCCATCTGGGTTGGAGGCTGCCGAGGAGTTATCGCAGTCTATCTGGCTACCCTTGAGGATGGCAGCCAGCAAATGACTCTTAATTAAAGAGGCCGCATCAAGGGGACTCAAAGCTCTGACTCACAGGGTTCCAGACCTACAGAGACAAGAATAAAAAAGCTGTCGGTATGGGTGAGAAGCAGGAGGTGGCCCATTAATGAGAGCCAGTGATGACAGAGCTCACAAAACAAGAAAATTAGAAGTGAAGGAAAGATTGTATTCACAGGTAGCTGTGAAAGACAAAGGTGCCAAATAGGTTTCTCTCATCATCAGACAGAAGTGTGAGATTTTTTTTAAAGCCAGTAATTGCAATAGAGACACTTAGTTTTCTTTGTCATTAAGGTGGGGGGTTGGGGAGAAGGGTAGGATAAGGGTAGGAAAGGTTTGGCTGGCTGAAAACCACATCAGAGGGGGTAAATTGATTTACAAATCAATCCTAAGAGACAGAGGGGTTTAACTGTTCTGTGTGTCTCTGTAGCCTTATCAAAGAAGAGAAAACTGAAAATGTGTGACATTTATAGTTTCCCCTTTCTCACTCACGTGGGCTTAGAATTTGTACTGATTCCTTTCCTCACTGCTGCTACAAAGTATCTGCCAAAGCAACTCAGAAAAGGAAGGGCTAACTTGGGCTCCGAGTTGTGCTAACTTGCGCTCACAGGCGGAGGGATACAGTTCACGATGGTGGTGAAGGCGTGGAGGCAGAAGCACCAGGCAACCGGTAATACCGCATCCACAGTCTGGAGCAGAGGGCTGAGCTCTAAAATCTCAAGTCCTTCCCCCAGTAACACATCTCCTCCCAGGAGGCTGCCCCTCCTAAACGTTCAAGAACATTCCCAAACAGCACCATTAGCTGGGGAGCAAACCTGTGAGCCTATGGTGGATATTTCACAGTCAAAACAGAATCTAAACCTTCTACGTTGTAATTAGATTGCAGTAATTACCAACCTTTGGTTTGGTGTCTCAGCCTCCAAATATCCTTTTAAAAAAAAATTGCAAGAAAGTGTCCTTTTCTAGGCTGGTATGGTGGCTTCAGTGGGTAAAGACACTTGTTCTCAAACCTCATCTGATTTTCCATGTCTAAAATCCAAACAGCAGAAGGAGAGGACCGTTAAGGTCTGCAAGAAGTCCCATAAAAGACCACCAGTCATGTATGCAATCAACAAGAACATTTAGTTAAAAAAAAATTCCAGCATGCTGGGGTCAAACCATCTGACAAAGGGGCAAATGGTGACCCCAAGAGAAGCTTGTGGGCTCCTTTTAAGCAGGATTAGGGGAGTTCCAGGGAGGGGAGATTAGTCTGGGGGATGATTGGTGGGTTTAAACAACAAGTTTACAGGTTGTTATAGGATTGGTAGGTGGTTCTAGTTCTTAGGGACTTTCTAGTGGCAGGGTGGGGAAAACTATCTTTAGCTAGCAGAAGGCTATGGGGCACCTGCTGATTGGTTACCCCTGAGCTGTGGTTTTCCAAGAACTGCTTGCTCAGTTCCAGTAAACCAAAACTGAGGCCCGGTCTCTGGCAGGGCTATAGGAGCCTGTCATGGCCCTGGTCTGGCTCCCCAGCCCTCTCAAGGACCAACTTCTGCAAGCTGTCTACACATGTGTTGTATCATGGGTACCTACCTTGACCACACACAAACAAACAAACGAATACGTAAATAATGTAAGTCAGAGGTGGGGGGAAAGTGGTCAGTTCTAATTGGTTTGCTAAATTTAATGCAGTCATTATTTGAAAATGGATTTGTCTATAGCTGGGAACTTGCTGTGCTCCTTATGGAAATCAAAGCCCCACCACGTCCATTACCCAAAAGCCCATCTCTTTAGAATGACTTCTGCTACTTGGTAGCTGCTGCAATGGCCATCAGTTTCAGTGGAGGAAATAAGGTAACAATCGGTGTGTTCGTCATGACTCTTCAAGAGAAATTAATGACAAGGGCTGCCACTGGAGTGACTGGTCTGCCAGGGCCCGAGCAGGTTTCCAGACCATGAAACTCCTCATTTTAAAATGAGTCATTCAAGGGCAAAAAAGAAGTTGGTCCCCTTATTGTAAGCAACACATTGAAGGTCTCAAACATCTGGGAAGCAGACGTTGTTTCCTTGTTTCTCAGGTAAAGGACTGAGACTCAAGCTAATGCACACATCCAGCGACCCCACGTGGTGGCAAAGCCTGTACCAAGGCCCAGGTTGTGAGGCCTGCGGTGTGTGTCCTGTGGGTCTGGTCTACAGACTGCGGTGTGTGTCCTGTGGGTCTGGTCTACAGACTGCAGTGTGTGTCCTGTGTGTCTGGTCTACAGACTGTGATGTGTGTTCTGTGTATCTGGTCTATAGACTGCGGTGTGTGTTCTGTGTGTCTGGTCTAGAGACTGCGGTGTGTGTCCTGTGTGTCTGGTCTACAGACTGCAGTGTGTGTCCTGTGGGTCTGGTCTACAGACTGCGGTGTGTGTCCTGTGTGTCTGGTCTACAGACTGCAGTGTGTGTCCTGTGGGTCTGGTCTACAGACTGCAGTGTGTGTCCTGTTTGTCTGGTCTACAGACTGCGGTGTGTGTCCTGTGGGTCTGGTCTACAGACTGCGGTGTATGTCCTGTGGGTCTGGTCTACAGACTGCAGTGTGTGTCCTGTGTGTCTGGTCTACAGACTGTGATGTGTGTTCTGTGTATCTGGTCTATAGACTGTGGTGTGTGTTCTGTGTGTCTGGTCTAGAGACTGTGGTGTGTGTCCTGTAGGTCTGGTCTACAGACTGTGGTGTGTGTCCTGTGTGTCTGGTCTACAGACTGCGGTGTGTGTCCTGTTTGTCTGGTCTACAGACTGCGGTGTGTGTCCTGTGGGTCTGGTCTACAGACTGTGATGTGTGTTCTGTGTATCTGGTCTACAGACTGTGATGTGTGTCCTGTGTGTCTGGTCTACAGACTGCGGTGTGTGTCCTGTGTGTCTGGTCTACAGACTGCGGTGTGTGTCCTGTGTGTCTGGTCTACAGACTGCGGTGTGTGTCCTGTGTGTCTGGTCTACAGACTGCGGTGTGTGTCCTGTGTGTCTGGTCTACAGACTGCGGTGTGTGTCCTGTGTGTCTGGTCTACAGACTGCGGTGTGTGTCCTGTGTGTCTGGTCTACAGACTGCGGTGTGTGTCCTGTGGGTCTGGTCTACAGACTGCGGTGTGTGTCCTGTGGGTCTGGTCTACAGACTGCGGTGTGTGTCCTATGGGTCTGGTCTACAGACTCTGGTGTATTCATCAAGAAGCGGCCTCACTGTGTTCAGTCACACACACCCATAACTGCTGTGGAAGAACCGTTTTGTAATCTTTGACTCTTTACTCCAGCTTAGAAATTAGGAATCATCTAGGACCCAAGGTCAGATCCCCAGCACCCATATCAAAGTTCAGTATGGCAGCCTGCACTTGTAACCTCCGAGCTTGGGGTGGGGGAGAGATAGAGACAAGTGAACTCTCAGGGCTTGCTAGCCAAACAGCTAAACTAGTGAGCCCCAGTCTGTGAAAGATCCTGTCAAAAAAATTAGATGAAACAATAAAGACACACAGAACTGACCTCTGGACTCTACTATTAAGGATACACATGCGCACACATGCATACACACACACACACACACACACACACACACACACACACACACACACAAATAAATGACTGAACTAGATAGAACAGGGCATTCACTTTCTGTGAATAACCTATAATCAACCTTTGTGAATTATTCTCAACCTAGCTCTCTTGCCTCCCACCAATCTGAGAGAAATGCTTCTGTCAGGGTGATTCATTTCAGATATGGCCTCTGTCTCCCACTCTCTAACGACTTTCAAAGCTTTTATGTAACAACCTATGAAAATCAGGCAGGACAGGCCTTTCTTTGGGACCCAGTCTCATTATTTTGTTTTGTTTCCTGCACAGGGCTCTTTGCTGGCTGTCCCCTGTTCCCCAGCCCGAGCAGATCCTCTGGAATGGAGATCAGTGACATAAACCTGTGGTCATGACTTGCAGGGTCATTTCATGCTTACTGCTATTTCCAGGAATCCACTCCCCTAATTGAAGTTGTTTTCACTTTGTGAGAAGTGAGGGGATGGGGACATGTTGAGGAACCCACAGTTTAGTTAATGCTTTTGTATTTAAAGTTAATTCTGGGCTTTTAGCGGGGGTCTGTCTTCACCTCAAACTGGACAACTCTGTGTTTTCAGGTATCTGTTCATTTAATAACAGGCACTGTGCCAGGCACTGAACATGTGTTGTCTTATTTAGTGCTTACAAAAGTCCTATGAGGTCAATAATGTCACTGCCTACTTCACAGATGAGGAAGCTCCACCGTGAAGTTAGAAATGCCTGCCCCATGGAGCTACATAGCCTGTGTTTGAACCAAAATCTGACTCCGAAGCTCAAAAAACTTAACCACCCCGCTAAGACCAACTGTGAAAATGCTCTTACTACCCTTTAATCTCTGTTAATTCATTCGTTCAACCATGTTTTATGAGCACAGTCTTATACCAGGACCCATGCTAGCTTTGTATTAGAGACTCAACAGAGAAACCTCCGAGAATAACCATGTATGTATGTATCAAGGCATCACATGACACCTCCATTAATGTGTGCAATTTTTATGCTTTTATGGAGCACTGAAAATTTTAATTAAGGAAAAGCTCTAGGAGGGCCTTATGTGTATGAGTCCTCGATTCCCTTGCCTGCCTGTGTGTTTATAATCATCTCAAGAAATTAAAGCAAATGGGATGAACTTTGGATATTTGCCAGGAACTGAATTCACTGTTTTCTGCTTTTTAACAGGCTAAAAAAGACGCCAAGAGAATGTCCACAAAAGAAGTCGCTATTAACGTTACAGAGAACATCCGGCAGATGGACAGAAGTAAAAGAATCACAAAGAACTGCATCAATTAACAGGGTCTAGCTGTAGGAGCAGAGGAACTTCATTGTGGAGTTCAATCAAAGAATCTTGAAGAAGTGGGTGTCCCTTGTAAACATGGCTGCCTCTGAGCATCTGTAGAGATGGCTTGACCAGGCAACACAGCCACCCACGCTGTGAGGACCTTCTCAGCCTCCTGTTTATCACAAACAAACAAACAAACAAAAATGGATGGAAAAGTTCTGAAATATGTTCACAGATTGCCAAAATGTGGTTTGTTTTTCCCCTTTGCAGCTTCCGTAGCATGGTCTGCTGTAGCCACGTGAAATTCATGGGTCTGTGAACGACATAGAAAGGCAGGAGTAGTGGATTTCCGGGTCAAGGGTCACACACTAGTGTGAAGCTATTACCGTGTGTGGTTTTAAACAAGCCCCTTCTGTCCTCCTCTCTGTCTAAAAACAACTATCACAAAACCTAGTGTTTTCACTTCAGAGCTGGTCTCATCCAGTTCTAAACTCAGAAATATAAGAACAGGAGAAACTCGGTTTGAGATAGCTCCATCCCAGCTGCAAAGGTTGACTCCACCAGTGCCCGTGGAGTGTCTTTGAGAGGAGTCTGTGACACAGTCACACCTGGTCATCTTCTACCTGGAAAGGCCACCCCCAAGGCTGGCATCCAGACATTGGCTTCCAAACCAGAGTATCACAATGCCCAAGGCCAAGGCATCCAACCTGCAGCCCCTCTGGGACCTAGCATAGCTTTCCAGTTCCCGTTTGTTCCCGTGACCTCCAGTCAGGTCATTTGCAATTGTAAATCAAAGACTGGATACCAGGAGGGAAGTGACCTAGGAACACGGGGTGGCACAGACGATGCCCCTTTGCCCTTTCTGTAGACAGCCCCGAGGACTATGTTATTTCGGTATCTTCAAAGCTATTCGTTCAGGAAGCCGGAACCTGGTTGATGTGTATTCATGTTGACGTTAGCCTGACGAGGCACTGTGCTGGAAAACAGGCAGTCAACACAGCAAAAGGATGCTTCGAGAGGAATCCTTCTCTAGCATTTTTTAAACACATCTTCCTGAAAAGTGTAACATAATAAGAGTTTGAGAGGACTGTTAACAAGCTTGGGCTTAGGAAAGGTGTAGTCTGAGTTGTGTCAAACTGTACCAACAAACTCCACATTTAGCAGCAATAGCAGCCTGGTGACATGTTTATACGACCCAGTCCAAGAACAGTAACCTCGGCAGACTAAAATGCAGATGCTCAGCCCTTTCTCTGATATGATTTCTCCAACACGTAGAATGGTTGACCGTGTGTTTGTTAGTATTAAACATTCACTGCCAACCTTGTGCCAGCTGCGGTAACAGTTGTGGAGGGATTTGGAGTCTGGCCAGTCACGACTGTCCCTTCTGACTCTATAGGTGACCTTGACACTCAGGAGACTGACTTGGACCCTATGGCACAGGACCAATTATTACAGTGGAGTCTCACTTTTAGGTTAAAGGTAGCTTTCTGTCAATCACAGATGTAGGTATTTGCCTGCCCACTGTCCAAGCCTTTACCGTATACACCACAGTCTCCCCAACCTCTCTCCTCTTGACTCCTTGTCAAAGGGCTTTTAGGGAACTTCATGTTCTGACAATTTAACTAATAAACAAAAGCAAGCCCCGTGACTCCCGTGTCCTCAGTGGCACCGCTCGGCAGGAGCCCTGCTGCAAGGTTGCGGGCAGTGGGATCCTGTGAGCTCAAGGGCTTGCTCTCCAGGGCATGTGCGCTCTGTTTGGACACGCTGCTTCCCCAGCTGATGGGCTGTCCGCCACGGGCTAAGGCCAGCTTCTCTTCCCCACTCTGTGTTTGCCTCAGTTCACTGATGCACGTTGTTTGGAATTCACCATCTGGAAAAGTGGTCTCTGCCTGTATAGGAACACCTTCTCACTTTCAGAGACGAAGGGATGGAGGGAGGGCCTGCGATCTGGCCACACCGCTGAAATCTCCATCTGGCAAATTTTAAATGTGTGTTTAAGACAGGAATTGATTCTTACTATCCTATTGGATAACATTTTCCATTTCTAAGTTTGTGTCAATAAAGTCATTAATTTCAAACATATGTGGATTGTTACAGAGACTCTTTACTGGAACCTTAAATCTGTATGCACAGTTGTGTGGATTTAAAAAAAAAAAGGTGTTTTACATAAGTGATTCCTTCAAACAGCCTCGTGAATTGGGTGAATTAGGTAAGGAGAATTTAATTGGCTTCAACTTAACACTTACAGAGGTATTTATAGTCTTCTCTCTCGGCCAGGAATTGGTGGGATGGGATGCCAGACCAGAAAGCCAACCTCAAGGTCAGTGTTCCCCACCGTTCCTTGCGCCTGTCTCAGAACATCCAGCACAGCTGAAAGACCCAGCCGTTCAGAGGGGGAGCTGTCACATACCACGAAACTGAGCCAAAACCAAGCTGATGAGGACAAGGGGTGGATGGAGAGGGCCACAATTAGAGAGCTAGGCCGGGCCTGAGCTTACCTTAGCCTTCTGGACAGGGTGAGCCTGACATGGTATGAGAAGGCACTCTGGGTTAAGGTCAGAAAGCAAACTGATAATTCAGGGAAGACAGAAACTGCATTCCTTATAACAACTGTCTAATACACACACATCATATATTCTATATAATAAAGAGCAGGAGGTGAGGGCTACCTAGGCTGCTGCCGATGCCCTGGACTCGCGGGATGTGGGGTGGTAGACTGTCCCTCCACTCGCCCCATCTCCACAGCGCCGCCCGCACCCAGGCCTAACTGTGCTGTGTCAAAACCTACTAACCTCCGTTTGGGGCCTCCCCAGTGTCACAGAAGCACCTCCCCTCCATATCCGTTCCTCTAAGCAGGGGTCCCGAGGCGGGGCTCTCCTGCAGAAATCAGATAAAAGGCATGGTCTGTTCGGCTGCCATGCTGTACAAATGCTGGGACTCCACTGTGGAGATGGGCAATTGGAGGAACAGTGTACCACCCCACATCCCGCGAGCCCCAGCAGGCACCCCTTGTTGAGAACTCCATGTACAGTCCCTCCTTCTCAGCTAGATGGATGTTCACTTGTGGGTCCCCTTTCTTCCTGCTGCTTAGAATGTGGAGGTAAAAGCTGGAGCGATGTCGGTCCACTGGACTGTCAAATGGCCTTGGAGGGGAAGCTATGCCAAACGGAGCAACAAATTAGAAGTAGCCCGGGATCCTGACTCCATGTCGCCTCCCTGAATCCCGAACTGTACGTACTTGACTGTACGTGACCAGGAAATATGCATTTACTTCATTTAATCTACCCTTTCAGGTTTCAATTCAACAGTGAAACTAATTTAAATTGGTGTAGGAGCTTCATCTTCTTTTGAAGAACTGGAAGGTCTCTGTCTCTGAGTCCCTTGACACAGGTTTCCTGGACCTCATGTCCGCATGAGCTAGGGCTGGTGTCTCCAGATGCTGAGGGACCCACCACTCATGTGACTTACACATCGTAACTGTTTGTCACCTGCCTGAGGTGTATGACTTCGCAGCCCCTTACTCCAAATCCCTGGTTTTCTTGTTCTTTTAAGGGTCCTTCAAATGCAGATTGTTCTCTCCTCATTTCCACAAGTCTGGGAAGTAGCTAATTTGGGGAAATTTTCTGAGGAGATAAATTACGAATGTGACCCAACAGCTAAAATTATGCATTTATTCACTTTCACATACTGTTAACTATATTCATTGGAAATCTCCAATGTGCCAGAAATAGCAAATTATTGGAATCATTTATTTATTTATCTATTTATTGTTTTGTTTGCTCTACTACATTAGCACCACAAAGTCAGGGTCCATGTCTGTTTTATTTCCGATTTTTAGCACATTGAAACTTTTCAATCAACTGTGCATACAGATTTAAGGATCCAACCCTCTTGGACCCCTTTCCACGCCCCCCCCCACCTCTAATCCCCCCCTCCTAGTTTTACATTGAAACCTTATTTTAGCGAGAGTCTTTGTATGCCCCCCTCCCCCCACCCCCACCTCACCCTACCCCTCCCCACCCCCTCTCACCCCCCACCCCCACCCTGTCTCTGGTATAGAAGGTTTCTTGCAAGCATATATAGAAGGCAGCTTCCGTGGGCTTTATCTCTGACTCTCAGGGGGAAAAATGGCCAGAGCTTTCCTCTTGGGACGTTTTCTAAAGTGCCCTTAGTTCCAATAACTCTTAGGCCAGAGTGATATCTTGGTGGTTGCATGCTCCATGACTCTTCAGTGACAACTGGGCTAATTTATGAAAACAGGAAGTGTATACACTCTTTCAACAATTCCATTCTGAACTGTATGTGCTACAGACTGAACTGAAGTCCTAACCCCGTGTGTACAGAATGTGGCTGTGTTTGGACACATCTGGATGGGCCCTGATCTAATGCAGGTTGTCATCTGTTTTTATTATCTACAGTGACTGCCCCTTAAGCAAGGGCCGTGGCCTGAGGGGATTTTGTTCCCTCTCTCACAGAGGGTGAATAGCAAGTAGCTCACCTTCTCCCTTTGCTGGTGTCCTCCAAAAAGCCCAGCGTCCTTCTCTCAGGCCCCACTTAAAAAACCCTTGCTACACGTGGTTCCTCCTTGCCACTTCCTGTCAGCTACGTGCTGACTCAGCCTCCTGCTTGCAGGCTGATTTTATTTAATCAAACACATCTTTGAATTGTTAACAAAAGCAGTAGGAAAAAATGCAACACACTTTAAAATAATATTCCCCAACAAATGTAACCTTGGTACTTCTACAAAGGAGAGGTTAGGACAGACAGACACACAGAGCGGGGAGTCCCTGTTGAAATGAATGATGAACGGCACTGGTGGCGGCACCGGTTACCCTGCAGAAAGGTCACGAGGCATGGCCACAGCTACCTAGTAGTAGAACTTTATTAGGAGGAAGAGGGGTGCGGGGAGACAGAACAGAACAGAGAGAAAGGGTGGGGTCTGAATCACGGCTCTTTGAGGTGCAGGTGGGCCTACAAAGCTACACCACGCATGCGCTGATTGCGTGACCATTCCACGAGCATGCAGTCACCAGTGCACATTGATGACGTAAGACGCAAGACCCTTTGCTCAATTCCCGAACTGCGCATGTGCGGTCAGGCAGCTGGAGTGAGGGCAGAATCCTAACACCTGTGAGATAGCCCAGGAAGATGTCTACCTACAGACCAAAGAGAAGGACTCAGAAGTAAACATCCTGCTGATGCCTTGGTCCCGACATTAGGACTCCCAGTTATGAGAAAAGCCGTGTCTGGGAAGTCACCAGGGTTGCGGCACTTTGTGAGGGCATCCCTAGCAAACTGGTACAACTGTTGGCATTCCGGCCCAGCCCTTGGGGACCCGCCCTGCGTCCTGACGTAAATCCTCTCTTAAGGAAAGACCCTCCCTTCTTCCTTCTCTTTCCCTTTCCTCCCTTTCCTGACAGAGGTGTGCACACCTCTGCTTTCCCTCTGTCCCTCCCTTTCTCTTTCTCCCTCTCTTCCTCTCTCTCTCTATTATGATAAATTCTCTCCACGTGGATGCCGTGCCTGAGGTGTGAGTGATTTTCCAACGTCCTCCACTGCATCTGCATGGCATGTCTGCCTCACCCTCCAGGGCACCTTGGTCCAACCCGCCAAGGCCTCCTGCATGTCATATCATTACAACACCCCCCTAGAAAAATACTTGGACATTTTTTCCTTTTTTAAAAAAATTATTAAGGAAATTTCTATTCCTTTTACGTACCAACTACAGACCCCCTCTCCTCCCTCCTTCTGCCCCCCAGCCTTCCTCCCCAACCCACCCCCACTCCTACCTCCTCCAAGGCAAGGTCTCCCATGGGGAGTCAGCAGAGCCTGGTACATTCAGTTGAGGCAGGTTACTTGGACATTTTTATAAGCTGGGTGTGTGGGCCACTACTCAGTCTTCTGGGCTTCAAAGGAATAAGAGTGACTGGACAGGAGAACACAGTTCCATGGGGAACACTGCTACATCTACTTCCCTTTAACCCTTTAAGTGCTTCCTTCCACCTGGACCACCTGCCTTCCTTGGCTGGGGGACTTTCTCTTACCCCTTCCAGGACATGAATGGCCAGGACATTGGTGCTATTGATACTTATTCACTTCCCCTATCCCAGCATCCTTCACTGAATGACTGATTCTGGAAGTCACTCAGCTTTGGGTGGATAATGCTTAAATATGTGTTTTATATGAGCTCCTAGAATTTCCCCAGATGTGTTAACTCCAGTTACCCAGCAGGAAGCTAGTTTAATAACATACCCCTTTATTGCACACTTCTTTGATTGGTCTCCAGGGTAGGCATACTGCTGTAGTTGCAGGCTTCAATATGAACACCATCCTTTCTCCTGTTTCTTTTATTACCACACCCAAACACCATTTCAGAGACTCGGTTTCTTCCTTCACTTTCTTCCGAGCATGCTTGGAATATCAGAAAAGCCTTCAGTTGTCCGTGTGCAACCTGGGGCTTCCTTGAATCTTTCAATGTTTTGCTTGAATATGGCACCACAACAAGTAGATTTTATGGCAAAAAAGAAACCAGAGATATATTATATCAGAGTGATAAGACATGTTGTGGAAAGAAATTCCCCAAAGACACCTTGGCAGAAGTCAGTAGCTACGTGAGTTCCTAAACCAGGCAGGTAGTAGAAATGAGTCTGTAGAACATTAGGAGCAGAAAGACCTGCATTTGTGTTTAAGAGCACTGGATGTTCAAACAACACAAAACAACACTGTCGACAGAAAACTATTCGCTAAGATAAACAACTGGACCCGGATTTTGAAATCCATACTACAGATTAGTGTTGGATCAGATTCACTACTGATAACATTTGATAACGGCTTTTACTTGCTTTTGACAAATGGATTTGCTCTTTGAGCTCATTCTGCCCATGGACTAAACCTCTTTGTGTGAGTGTGTGTACCACACACTATCTTCTCTGAAGACTCCATCACAAGCTCAGGTAAAGAAAGGGGTCCAAAGAAAATACACCATATTGTGAGACAGTTGAGACCAAGCCTCAGTCTCCCCAGAGAAGAAAGGTGTTTGTGCCAGTGAACTCAACTAAAGCTCTTAAGTTACTACTTCAGGAATCATGTTGTCCAGCATGTGACTGCTGGTTAAAATCCTGCTTAGTAGTTATCTGGAATATCAGCAAGGTCGTCCATTGTCATTGAGTGGTTTGGTGAGTGTGGAGGGGATCCTAAGTCCATTTTACTGTTTTCCATTTCCTTTTCAAACTTCTACCTGTGGATTCTGCTATTGTGACCGAAACTTTCTTCTCTAATGTCAACAATAGGGTCAACAATACTCTAACTGCCCAGTCCAGTGACGGTCTGACTCCTCATCTTGCTTGGCCTCTCTGCTTCAGTTTCTTCTTGGCCTTCACAAGCTCTCCCTCTGTGGGTCACTCTAGCTTTTCTGATTTTGTCACTTGTTACTCTCTGTTAGGTTTCCATTGCTGAGAAGAGACACCATGACCACTGCAACTCTTATGAAGGAAAGCATTTCCTTGGGACTGGCTTATAGTTTCAGAGGTTTGGTCCATTTTCGTCATGACAGGAAGCATGGCAGCATGCAGGCAGACGTGGTGCTGGAGAAGGAGCTAAGAGTTCTACATCTGGATCCACAGGCAGCAGAGTCTAAGACACACTAGGCTTGGCTTCAACATCTGAGACCTTAAAGCCCATTCCAAATGACACACTTCCTCCAACGACTCCAACACCTACTCCAACACCTACTCCATCAAGGCCACACCTCCAATAGTGCCATGCCCTGGTGACCAAGCATTCACACACACGAGTCTGTGGGTGCCATACCAATTCAACCCCCATGCTCTCCCTTTGCCAACTCCTATTCGCACCTGTCCCTGGAGTGTCATAGTCCTTGGGGTTTCCTCCTTGGTGTCCCCTCTTTAGACTCTAGCCACATTTCATTTAGTTTTTGCCTCTGAATAATTTCATCTGATCCCATGGCCTGAGTGATTTACATCCCAGGTCCACTCTGCACCCCAAGCTCCTATGGTGTGTATCTGGGCAGTCACTGGACACAGTCATTTGATTGGCCTCTGGGGCCAGGAAAACTCAGTGCTAAGCACTAAGCAAGGTTACATCTCCTGGCCTTTCTTGCACTCCATTCCCATACCATATGACACTGAGTTTTAACTTAATTCAAATTGTTCCCACAACCATTGCCCCTGGGAGAGCATAAAAGACAGCACCAGAGGGATTTATGCTTAATTATCTGGGGAACGTGGACGTAATAAAGGATCCAGTGCAATTTCCCTGCTGGATCACTGGGGTTTAACTCAGCAATGTCTATTTATTGCCAGCGTAAGTTTTACAGCTTCACTTTTGCAGATCAACATTCTCCTGGTAGAATTCCACTTAATGTATGAAGGAATGGGTAGGAAATGTAGCCAAGTGGATAGAGTTCTTACCCAGCATGCATAAGGCCCTGTTGTCCATCTCTGCATAAATCAAGCACTCTGGAAGATCAGAAGTTCAAAGTCATCCTCAGTTACACAGTAAATTCAAGGCCAGTTTAGGATACTGAGACACTGTTTTTAACAAAACAACACCTTGGGAGCTAGGGGGACTGACCCTTTGGGAAAGTGCCTGCTTTGCAAGCAGGGGGGCCTTCGTTCCATCCCCAGCACCCATGGTAAAAACTGGGCACAGTGGCCTGTGCTTGTAATCCCAGTGCTGAGAAGGCGAAACAGGCAGATCCCTGGGACTTGTTGACCAGACAGCCCGCCATGACTGCTACGCCCCAGGTCAGGGAGAGACTTTGCCTCAAAAAAACAAGGAAGGAACTGGAGGGAAGGCTCAGCAGTTAAGAGCACTGGCTGCTCTTACAGATGACCTGGGTTTGATTCCCAGCACCCACACAGCAGGGCACAACTGTCTGTAAACTCCATTCCCAGCAGATCCAGCACCCTCTTCTGGCCTTTGTGGGCACCAGACAGCACAGGCACACAGGCAGACAAAACATCCACACACACTAAAATAAATAATCTTTTTAAAAAGGAAGATGACTTCTGAGGAACAAACCAATATACTCTGCCTCTCTCTCTCTCTCTCTCTCTCTCTCTCTCTCTCTCTCTCTCTCTCACACACACACACACACACACACACACTTGCACATACTTAAACCCTCTCACACACCTAAGTATGTTTGAAAAATAAGACTGCCCTTTCTGAACTAAATACCCCATTGCCCTTTCCGTAACACTGACATACGCTGAGAAAATGGCTAAAATTGGGTTTGACTTTTAAATTTTATTTAATTATCCAAAGGTGACGTCCTTATGTTCTAGTAGACAAAGCGACTGTTGGATGACCTGGGAGGCAAAGAGAGGTAGCCAGAGAGCCTGTAAAAACAGAGATAACACAAGCTTCGCCTGCAGAAGACAAATCCAAGCTTGAAGTCTCCAGCTGTGTGTCCTGGGGCACACGAGGGAGCTTCAGAGATTCACTTCCCTTCAATGAAATAACATCATCTTTTTGAGGGTGTATTGTGAGGATTAAGAGAGATAACAAATGTAGATAGTATGGCTTCTGCCACAGGATAATCATCGCTCTGCATGTCAGGTACCATTCTAGGTGCCTTGCACTATCTCTGATGATCAAACAGCCCTCCCCAGGTAAGCCTTACCAACTCCACTTTCCATGGGAGAAAAAACTGAAAGGCTCACAGCCATACAGTGAGGGAGCCACAGAGGCTGGGGTTTGAACTTGCATTTGCCCGTCTATAGAAACCCATGGTCTGTCTACTGGGCTCAGTAACGTCTGCTACCTGTCTGTTTTGGGAAAAGGCGAGTGACTTCACAGCTCTTTTGACAGTGTCACCCTCACAGCACTTCCAGCTTGCCAGGGCTGATCACGGAGCAAGCATGGCAGCCTATGTCCAAGCCTGCAGAATTTTACCTTTGTTTCTCTTGACTCTCCTCAGCAATAGAGCCCAGCAGTCCTCTGAGCTGGGCCACGGCGTTAGTCCTCTGATGCTAATACTGACAAATTTGGGGGGCACTTGAGGTACATTGTGAATCTAAGCCTTATGGAGTTGTCATAGTAATCACTTTTCTGTTCCAGAGGAAGTGGAAGCTTGAGCTACGCGGGTCCCCAAAGAGAAATGAAATGCCAGACTGCAGTGAAAGCTACTTAGAGAGTGAGGCAGGAGGATCACTTGAGTTAAATTGTTCAAAACCAGCCTGGGCAACCTGAGACTATTCCAGCCAAACAATCTACTAGGAGGACATCTTGAATCAGGCTCGGGGTTTGAAGGAGCCTCACCTTTGCGGCCATGTGCGAATTGTCTTAGCACTCTATTCCTGTTTGCCTGTATACACATTTGGCTCACAGCACCTCCTGGTTTGGGGAGGACTAAGTAATGGTACAGATAAAGTACTTAACACTGTTTATTAACACATGAAAATAAACATGTTGCTGGGTCCTAACGGCTCCCATGGGGGAGCGGGTGAGAAGGCATGGTGTCAATGGCACAGACACCGGGAGTCAGGTGAAAGGCAAATAATGAATTCATTTATTCAGTAATGGAGAAAGCCTTATATACCCTTCTCCCAGCACCCAGGCTGCATCCCAATCCTGTGACATTGCATGGTTGCCTCTCATTGGCTAGGCATGATCAGGACCTCTGACAGTACCTGTTGCTAGGCCCTCAGGCAGACTCCAGATTGACTCATAAGGAAGTATGCTATGTGTATGCCTTGGCAACTGGTTTGAGCCTTATCTTCTTGCAGATGAACACAAGACTTATTGCTGAACTCTATTTAGTCATGAATGTTCCAGCTTTCAGAGGAAAGTGTACTTTAATAAGTACTTCATTCTTGAAGACCACAAAATGGACTGGTTTTCAAGACAAACACTTCAAGATAAACAGAATTACTTTGGGTACATGGACTCAGCTCTGGGCAGAAGCACTGAGTCAGGGTGACCTAGATGAAGGAAGTTTTCTAGTTGGTTTTGGGCACTGGAGGGTACTTTCCCTCAATTGGCAGCTAGCAAGTGAGGCACAGTTTTGGACATAAAAGAATCCCATGTGCTGAGGTTTCATAGTGTTCCTTTGTACCAATGAATTGTCCAGAACTGAGCATTAAACCACAGTGCTCTTCTCCAGAAGAGTAGAAAAGTCTGTCTCAATAGTATGACATCAGCAACTCCACTATGGGTTCAAGAAAGATGGAAGAATATGAATATTCAAAACAAGCACTTCAGTGGGTGTGGAACATCAATTCCCTTCAAACAGAAGATCCTTCTAAAACAGCTTTGAGTTCCCTTCTAGGGGAAGAATAAGGACAAGTCTCCTACTAGTTCGCAAACAAAATCAAGGTCCATTTTTGAGACACAGACAAACTCTGAGCAAAGATGACAAGATGAATGGGCTGTGGTGTGGTGGCTTTGGCCTTCCAATGATACTTTAGTACACTCCCCAGTCTCGGGCCAAGAGCCTGGGGTTCCGATGGATTTGGGCTCAGCTCCCAGCTTGGCTACTTTTACACACAGCTGTCGTGGAGCTTGCTTTCTAACTGTGCCTTTAAGATGCAATCCAGAGCTCTCTAGCCAAGGTGACTTCCTCAGGAGCACATTCTCCTTGCAAAGGATCTCCTTCCTTCCTCAGTTCCTACTTCCTGTGAAATGCCCAGGAGGCTGCACAAGGCCATGGTCTTGAGCCACACCAACAGGCATCTCGTGTGTCAGCTGATCCACCTCTTCTCTTAGCCTACAGGCAGAAAAGCAAGGATGTTCCCTCCTAAGGCACCCTGAATGGGAATGAGTGGGAAAACATCCCCCATAAACACATTTGGATTTTAACAATGTACTCTAGAAGGGAAGGTTTTCCCTGACCTCCAGTGGCTCTGGGACCTTTCTGGACCCTCTTAGGTAACAGAAAACCACATACTCTCTGAGTTGCAAATGTCTCCATTCAGAAATTTGATTAATTTCTAACACTCACTATTCTGTGTGTAAAACTTTACCCAAAGGTGAAGTTCTCCCCACCTGTCCTTGTCAGGACCAGCACGTGGTGGCCATCCTGTTGTGGGGAAGGTCAGAGCTAGCTTCTTTCCATTCTTTGTTCAGTGGCTCACCCTTTCTTCTCTTTTGAAGTTTGACAAAGAATAGTGAGGGAATTGAGATGCCACTCAATGGAAGTTCACTGTCCCTCCTCAGGGTACTTTACATTTTTGTTCTTTTGGAGTTTTTTCCCTGGCATTCTTCTTGGCTGTATAAACTTCCCTACTAGGCTTCCCTGCCCACCCTACTCCTGTGGTGGGAGGAATGAGGCCCACTTCTTTTCTGTGGCCTAGTGGTCCACTCCCCATGTACTACCTCAGCTGAAGGCTGTGACCCTCCCAGTCTGTCCTCATGGCTGCAGTCCAAATGGCTACTGCTTAGCTCTCAATGGGAACCCCAGCACCCAGTGGGGGATTGCAAGAGGCCTCTGCAGAAGAAAAATTTCAGCTGAAACCTTAGTGGCTAAGAGCCAAATGCACAAAGACCTGGGAAGAAAGAAGTCCAGGCTAGGACAAGTGCAAAGACTTTGGACATGGATTTGACAGTGAGAGAAAGGCTGGGAGGGGGGCAAAGGGGGAGGGGGTGGAGGAGAAAAAGGCAGAGGCCAGATCTGGAGCATTTCATGTGCCATGGTGAAGAGGTAGGTTTTGTTTCTGAAAGGTCCTCCTGGATACTGTTGGAAGTGCTAGCCGATGGATCTGAGACATTCTAGAATCTACAGAACTTTTTGAATCTGCCTGGAATTTGTATAGAGACAGAAGAAATCAAATCAAGTTCCTGGATTTTGGGTAAAAACAGTTAGATGGTTAATAGTGTCACCCAGAGGGAAAAAGTAGATACATAGGAAAGACAGGTTTGAGAAGAAAAACTCGTGCTTTGTCTGGGCATTAAGGTGTAGGTGTTTATCAGCCATCTGAGCAGAAATAGAAAATAGGCAGGTGGGAATGCAAGTCCACAACTCAGACATCAAAGGGATGGCCAGGCCTAAAGACAGACGTTTTGTATTACGTGATATTTAAATGCATGGGACTGCCTGGGCTCATTTCAGGAAAGATTATACAAGGAATACACTTCCCTTCCTCATTCTATGTGAGAAACTCTGCTCAGAAAAGCTGTGTCACATGATTTCACTTAATCAGTCACTGGAATCAAGAATCCAAATCTAACTCTGGGAAAGAGTGAGTATCAAGGGATGGCAGGATGGCCGAGCTGTCAGTGCTAAAACTATAAGAGTCCTAGGCAACCAAGGATGCCTTGGTTACCCCTTTCTAAGACCAATGATTAGCTTCTCCTCGGTAACAGCAGACAGCCTAGAAGTGGTTAAAATGAATGGCATTATTCTCATCTTCAAAAGAAGACATTTTTCCCATTCTATTTATTTTTGCATGTCCATGAAATGCATTCGTTCTGAAGATTTAGTTTTCCCTGAGAAGACTTACAGAGTAAGAGTTGCTGTGTTTCCTGCCCCAGGACAGGAAAAACAGTCTTTCTTATGGTTCCACACAGGCAACCCTCAAGATGAAGTAACAATCCAAGTTGCTATGGCAGGAATGGGGTAGAAGAAGAGGTGGAAGGAATAACGTGATGCAAACCAAGTTCAGCATCACCCCAACTTAGCTACTGCCCTGGCTAGCTCTCCCTCTCTCCTCTGGTGTACCATTTCCTTTCTAGACTGTAGGCTACACTACATGTCTTTTCTCACTGTTTACTATTCTCTTCCTGATATTATTCTCATTCTCTGGGCCCATCATTTTCCTCACACTCATCAAGATGCTTTGTATATTGGCAGGAGCTCACCTATCCTCCAAATTGTCCAAAACAAACCATGGAGGCACCTTTGATGGTCTCCTTTGCTTTTGTGTCTTGTCTCGAGGTTCCAAATGTCTCTCACATCTGTATTCTGTCCTTGTGTCTCACAACCACCACCTTAGTTCCCAAGTTTCTACAAAAGTCTCCTCCCCCCTCTACCACTCACTCCATGCCTAATTTGGGCGCCATACTGCTGACAAAATTATCTTCATGCAATGCAAATGTAATGGTCGTACTGGCTACCCTCAAGTTTTAGACTCACATATGACTTCATGGTTGCTTCAAAATCTGGCTCGTTCCATCACCTTCAGTCACTTCTGTGTCTAGAGCAGGTCCTTTCAGGCTTCTTCCCAGGGAAGTGAGAGCTGACCTCATGTCTGAAATTGTTTTGTTTGCGGAAGTGATTCAGTGGTGAGAGTCTCACTTCCTCTCACTTGGGACCCCAACCTGCAGGATCCCTCTCTGCGGCCAAACCCAGGCCAGCTCAGTCCAGCCTGTAGCACAAGGAGTCTGCCAAGGGAAAAAACGGGGTGTGGCAGGAGTGTTTCCCCAAGAACAAAGAGACAGAATCTTGTTCTGCCACTTTTAATATCTGAGCCTCCTTCGTCTCATCTAAAAACTGGAAATACTCAATATACACTAACTGTCTTAGTTAAGTATCTGTTGCTGTGGTTAACACCATGACCAGAAGCAACTTGGGGAGAAAAGGGTTTATTTCAGCCTAGAACTCTTGGGTCTCTTTAAAAGGAAGTCAGGGTGGGAATCTGGAGGCAGGAACTGAAGCAGAAGCCATGAGGAATACTGCTTACTGGCTCGCTCTCCACGGCTTGCTCAGCCTGCTTCCTTATAAAATTTTGGACTACCTGCCCAGAGGTGGCACCCCTTCCATGGCCTGGGCCCACCTACAATAATTATTAATGAAGAAAATGCCCTACAGACAATCTGGATGGAGGCATTGTCTTATTGAGGCTCCTCTTCCCAGATAACTGTAGCTTGTGTTAAGTTGACTAAAAGAAAAAAGAAAAACTAACTAGCAAACTAACCAAACCTTAACCTTCACTTCATTTTCAGTAGTTCGCACGGCCTGAAATAACCAGTTTCTCAACAGAGCAGGTTTTCAACGCCCACCCTGGTCTCTGCAGCTCTCACCAAATTTGCACACCTTTGGAGACACACCAGTCCTCTCCCATGCTGCTTGCTGCCTTCACACACTACCTATCACAGGCTCTGTGTCAGGCACAATGTCCCCTGGAGCATCTGTGTGTTCACTGCTACTGGTTAGCTCAGGCTACCCCAATCCTCAGCAAAACCTCTTCTATTCTCTAATCAACTGCAGTCTTTCCCGCTATCTAATGCCCTGCTTTTCTGTCTACACAGTGCTTGTGAAATCCGTGTATGTGTGTTACAGAAGTGCTTCAAGTTGTCTACTCAGCGATTAGCAGGCCTCACCTTATCATGCACTGTGTAGGAAAGCCATGTCCTGTGGGAAATACTATGTTGAAACTTCTATCTGATCAACAGATGCTTATTGAGTTGAAGGTTCTTATGATATATATATAGCATTAGCAGAGTGTATGGCCTAAACGCTTACTTTGGACTCTATCAACTCGTTTGCTCATTAACCAGCTCTTACTGGGTGTTTTAGGGACTGGGAACATATGAACAGAGTTCCGACCTTGAATATCATAGACAGCTGAAGTACAATGTGGTAAAGACAATAAGAAGTCAACAAAAAAGCAAAAATGAGCACAAATACTGTATCACTGCAGTGATGTGCATTGGATGAGTCAATTTAAATTTTTGTAAATCCCTACCATATAGATAGATAAACCCAGCCATGTTAACTTAATGAGAGGTCAAGGAAACACTACTTGTTGAATGCATGCATCCTAAGTGCCAAGCAATGTACATACAGTACATCACAATCAATCACAGTTGATTATTGAGGTTACAATCCCTACATTAGGATGGGAAACTTGAATTGTCACGTGTTGCATAATGTCATACAACGTACTTAAAAGTTATGAGCCAGTTGACTGGCCCGAAATATCAAATTCCTAGACACAATCAGATAGAACTTGAGGCTGCAGGTCGCTTATCCTCTGCACATACATCTTGTAGGAAATACAGCCAGTTATCTGGAGCTCTGTGAACCTTTATCTCAGCCTAAAAGCTCAAGTATCAAAGGAATCAGCGATATTTGGCCTGGAAGAGATAAGATACAGGATCCTACAACCGAGAGATAGGGGGAGATAGCCTCAGAGACAAGCAAGGAGAAACTGTCTGTCTGGAAGCCTGAAGACAGTTCTTTCTGAAGTCTTGCTCTTGAAAATACCACCCCACCTCCATCCACGGCCAGAGAAAGAGGCCACTCTTGGCCCAAGAAGTTTTTGCTTTTGTTGTTGGTGTGTCCACATGTGTACGTCCATGTGTCTGTATAAGGTATGCCACACGTGTTTGGGTGCCCACAGAGGCCAGACAAGAGTGTCGGATGTCCTGGAGCTGGAGTTCCTGTGTTTGCAACCTGACTGATGTGAGTACTGGGAATTGAACCAGGGTCCTGTAGACAAGTGGCAGCTGCTCTTAACAGTTCGTTAGAAGTTTTTGTTTGTTTGTTTGTTTGGTGTGTGTGTGTGTTGGGTGGGGGGGGGAGTGAGATAGGGTCTATGTAGACCAGGCCTCAGCATCCCAAGTACTGAGATTAGAGGCCTGTGTCACCACACCTTGGTGGCCTAAGTTTTTATCTACTAACCTTAGCTTCCACTCAGCCATCTCTCCAGAGCTACAGGATGCAGGGAGACTGTAAGCACAAGATGAGGAAGTGGGAATATGTCGAGAGAGACACCCTGCTAGGATTTCCAAGAATGTGGAAAAAAAGAAGCTAAACATCCTCAGACTCTGTGGCAAGATCACAGAGCTAGCTTTCTTCAGTGCAAACAGAACTCCTGCCATGAAGCAGAATCACTGTGGGAATGTTGTCAAAGTTTGCGCTAAGGTGCTAAAAATAGACAATCTTACAGGTGTTTTCTATCTTCCCCCGAACCTCCGAATCCCACAAAGCAGCATGCTTCCCAAGGCAACAGAAGAACAGCAGTGACTGGGAGGGCTCGCTCTGAGTTCAGCTTATTCTTGGCCGCTACTGACTTGGGACAACCACAGAGACGGAACGAAGTCCCTTGAGTTCTGTTACCACACGTTATTCTACAGTCTTCCGCCTTCCAAGAAAAGATCTATTTAGCTTTCCGCATCTCCTAAAAGTTACATTAGCCTACCAAAAGTGCCACAAGCCTGGTGTGGGGGCAGAGTGACAGATTCAGATCTCCGTCTACCCACACTGATGTCTTTGAGATGTGCGGTCATTCCGGTCCGCGGGGTCTCTGAACCAGGGGCGCAGGAGACACCGTGGGCAGGCACAGGACACACCGTGTGGCTTTGGAGACTCACAGGAAAGCAGCTTGGTGACCTGACTGCTTCTGTGCAGTCAGGGACCATGAGGTCACTGCACGGCTCTGCCCAACGTCAAGTTGCAAGTCAGGCTGCTCTGTGTCTCAGGACCACACCATCTCTTCTCCATCTCTGGGTTCCCTCCTTTCTTGGGTTGGAGTTGGGGCTCCATGTGGACCCCTTACCCTCTGCCCCAGTCCCCTAACTCCCATGGGACTGAAGGAAATGGAAGGTCAGAGTGGCAGAAAACCCTGAAGAAGATGGCTAGGGAGGTTTTTGTCCCAAATGAACAGAAACTGAACTCATAGTTTTGTTTGTTATTGGGCCTAAGTGACAGTTTTATTCTAAAAAAAAAAAAAAAAAAAAAAAAATAGGAGAAAAAACTTTTAAAAATAGACATATTTCAAAATGTTCACAGTCCAATGTGTTTACCTTTCATGATCTCTCATGTATTACAAATATATATCTTCTCAGATGCTTGGTTTTGGGGGGTTTTCTGTTTTGTTTTGTTTTTTCTGTCTTAATTTGTGTGTTTATATATTGTTTTTTCCACATTATTTATTGGCACTTTTCTAAAAGTCTCAAATACATTCGATTTCTGGTTGGTTGAATATATGGATGCAGAAAGCCAATTGCACACCGCTTAAGGTAAAATTTTTGTTAAAGTATTAATACGAATTAATAAAGTAGAAGTTACACTGAGACTTGGTTTTCAGAAACAGTTCCTTTGTGTGGTTTTCCTGAGGTCAACTCCAGAGGGATGATTGGAGCTTTCAAATTCTCTGCATCAATTTTTAAGGAAATGAAAGTTTTCAAAATACATGACCCTTATAGAAAAATACAGAGATGCTTTTAAAAAATGACTCTTCAGGAGCTGTTGAGATGTCTCAGAGGACCCGGATTCAATTCCCAGCACCCATATGGCAGCTCACAACTGTCTGTAACTCCAAGATCTGACACATAAAAATAATGCCTCAACACAAAATAATTTTTAAAAAATCACAGCTCATCTCACTTTGCAAAGCGAATTGTGATTCTGAGTCACTGTGGTTGTGTTGAGACATTAAGAGGAGAGGCATTTGTCATGTGGGAATACAAACTTGGGGGCATTTTCCTTGCTCTCTAACAGTAAATGCCATCAATCTCTCTTGTCGTTCTGACTGTCAGTCCCGTCCTGTCCTGTCCTGGCTCAGGCTTCCCACAGGAAGGGAGTCTGGCAGCCACAGAACTAAGCAGAGGACAGACCAGCTACAGGAAGCTCAGGAGGTGATGACATTTCCCAGGCCTGCCCTGCTCCGGACACCTCCGCCCCGACCCAGCCTGTCTGCACGTCGGGGTGGGGGTGGGGGTAGGGTGGGGCAGCCCTCCCTTCCCTTGAGGAGTCTTAGTTTCAGAGTTACTTTAGTTTAGAAGGCACGGGCTAAAAACCTGCCTCCAAAGCCCGCTCCTCTAAATACTGTATCTCGCACTTAACAACTGTGGAGATCAGCTTTCAGCGTGAGTTTGGGAGGTGACGCCATGATTCAAGCTTCACCCCCCAACTTCCCCATTTACAACCGAGGCGACCCAGGGACAATCCGGCTGAGCCTCTGCTCAGTCTCCTCCTTAGATCACTGCTGGAGAGAACAAACACTGGCCCCATCCCCAAAGGCAGCAGCAAATAAAATGGGCAGCGCTCCAGGGGAGGTTTGGAGCTGGGCAGATGTCAGCCGAAGTCCAATTACTACTTGTGTGACTGGGAATGGATCACCTAATGGCTTCAAGTCTACTCCCCCAACGGGAAATAGAGGGTGGGGCAGCCTTGAAAGGGCCCAAGTTAAAGACGAACAAGGGAACTACTGTGTACAAAACGCGAGGCCGCCAGGCCCAGGACAGGCAGTGTTTGTGATTGCCTTCCCTTTTAGAGTAGACGGTCTGGAGACTCGGGCGACTGGTATTCTTCTGAGGCAAGGGGCAAGCTCTACAGCCCCCCACTTGGGACAGAATTGAAGGCGGCCTTGGTGTTCACTGGAGTGGACAGAAAAGGGCATGAGGTCACATGGCAATTTTCTGTGATGTTTAATCATGGAGAATGTAAAACACAATTCCCAAGGACAGGGTGATACGGTTTATTTTTTAATTTTAATTATGTGTGAGGGGTGTATGCACACTGAGTGCAGGCGTCCACGGAGACCAGAAGAGGGCTTCCGGTTCCTAGAGGTAGCGTTACAGGCAGTTCTGAGCTGCCCAAGGTGGGCGTTGGGAATCAAATTTGGGTCCTCTGCAAGAACAGTATATGCTCTTAACCACAGAACCATCTCTTATAATATGATTAACTAAAGTTGTGGCATCATACTGCAGAGTCTATACAGTAAGTATTTAGAACTTTCTCTAGGGTATTTTTAGACATCAGAACTTACGTGGCTGTTCTGTTCCACATACTTCATTTGCTGGTTCACTAATGGTGACCATAAGTGAATTTTATAACTTTTACAGTCTTGACAGTGATGCTCAAAAAGGTGCTGTCGAATAAGCAAACTTGAATTCTTTTGTTTTGACAAACGATAATTTATCTAAGATATTCCATCTCTGCTTCCCTGACTGTGGAGGAAAGGGTTCGAGAGGTCTGTCTAGCTGTGGAGACAGCCCTGGGTTGGGCTGTCAGGGTCTCAAGAGGAAAGGTGCTCGCGGGGAGACGCTATCCAGGTCACCAGGAAACAACAAAGGCTGAGTGAGAACATGAGTCACAGTTACCTTACACCTTAAAGCGCTCGCGGGACGTCTCTGGAAATAAATCTGGTGCCAGCAGAGCCCCTGGATAGGCCGAGGGCAGTGGGAACAAAGAATGGAAAAGGGCAGAGGACCAAGGCTTGCCTGTCTCGGGAAAAGAAAGGCAGGAGAGATCCATTGTGGAGATCAGACAGGTAGTGTGGACAGGTCCTGCTCCTGGCTTTGTGAGATCTGAGAGAAACAGCTGGGCCCCAGCTGAGCCGGAGCCTGACAGTTTGATGATTCTGGGTCAGCTCTTTTTTTTTTCTCTCTTAGCACTAAAGAACAAAGGGCTAGCCTCACACAGATAGTGACTCATGGTCACACTGCTTTCTCACCTCCTTCAAGGATAGAGATATAGGTAGGCACTATAATAAAAAAACTCACGCAGCTCGCAGGGAACCTGGGCCATTTAACCTGACAGTACTATTCAGCCATCAGTGCTCAGCTAATAACCCCCAGTTCATGCACAAAGAGAAAGTAGGTTACAGCTTTCTTATAAAAGTTATTTGATATAAGCACATGTTTTATGCTACATAGTGTGGCCTAAGAACTTGGACTTGGGAGAAGGACATGTCTATTCAAGCTCCAGTTCCCCAGCTCTTAGCTGTGTAGCAGTCTTGTTAGGACGCAGCTTCCTGGGCATGAGATGCGATGAGAGCCCTCACAGATCTGATGGGGGGTGAAATGCTGCTGCTGAGCACCCAGGGATCCTGCCGAGGGAGCAGCTGATGCTTGCAATCCGAGGGCCACGTATTGCGAGTTGGTAGCACAGTGGAAGGACTTGGCATGGTGTCTGGTTCTCAGCAGGGGCTGATGAACCCTGAGCCACTGTCCGTGAAGCTGCTTCTTCTTTCTCCCTGAAGTCAACTGTGATAACCTTCGGTACAAGTTGTTTTAGGGATATCTTTCTCTTCTCAATAAACTTCTCCTAACCAAGGTATAATTATCCTAGCATTTCCTAAAATGATGCTAAAAATCATCTCCACATGACCATAATATTGGATTCATGGTAAATAACAAGTACCTGTTAGCTGATACTTCAAAATGTTTTCTCTATACAGGTACTGTATTTTATAATCTCAAAGCCAGGAAACTTCCTTATACCCACAGTCTGACAATGGATAGAGTGTTTAGAATCGAGATTTCCCCAAATTATCTTGACTATGTTCTATAACATAGAAATATATTGAGCTCAACTGAGTTTTATCATCGAAATTGCTTCCTAGTTCGATTCTGGCCTGGGGAGCCCATGGCATATCTCTAATGTGGCAATGGGATGGGTCTCTCTTCTGGGATGTTGCTCGTTGGAGCAATGAGTTGCTACTCTCCCTCCAACTTGTCTGGTTTCCGGAGCAGTTGCTCTCACACAGCATCTCTACACACCCACATCCCAGAGCCTTTCAAGAGAGGGCAGCATTACACAATCGGATATGCTCCTCTCCAAAGCCCCACAGAGAAAGGAATGATTTACTCACCACCGGCTGAAGAATGTACATCTTCTAACCCCGGTACGTATTCAAAGTGCTCGACTGTCTCCCACTGAATCCAACACTATATGTGCACATAAACACCACGCCCTGAGCCACAGCCAGTGCCGGGCACATGGGAGCTCTCTCATCCTTTCTCTTAACCCTCAAGACTGAGGGATCTCAAGGGCCAGCATGGACTCACTTCTCAACATTTTCAGAATCTTCTCCAGGAAGCCTGCCTGATGCTGGCCAATCAGTGGTTCCCAACCTTATCTGAACATCGAACACATTGCTAAGAATGACATTTTTATTAATATTTTTCAGAAAAACACCAACTTGAGAAACTGCTCACTGGATTTTAAGTACTGCTTCCACAGAGTTGGTTTAAAGAGAAAGTGACTCACTAGCCATTTTGTCCATTTGGTAACTCAGGGGCCCTTGAAAGCTTTAAATTATAAAATGTCTTTGAGAATTTGGTGCAAGGATGAAACACGTACCTCACAAGGAAGTAGTCTGCTTCCTTTTTCTGGTTTGTGACTCATTGTGCCTCCTTTTTTGTCAGTGCTTTGGGATCACAAGTGGAGACACTGTCAACTCATGTTCTTCTCTCTTATGCATTTTCTTTTTTAAAAAATGATCTTGATTCTCCATGTTCTTTTTTTTTTTGTATTTAAGTTTTATTTGGAGTTTTAAAATTATCATTATTTGAGTTATTCTTTACATTCTTATGAGTGGTATTATATTATTTGTGGAATTGAATATGAACAAAGTAAACAAATCAAGCCTGATGTGGAAAATATAAGTCATGTAGCCTCTCTGTTATCATGGGAATGCCTTTGTATCAAAGAATCAACTTTTAAAAATCAATGCTATAAAATATAAAATTATAGCTTGTGGGCATCAAAAGGGAGTCAAGGATCTTCGAATAGAGGACGTTCTTGTATATAAATGCCTTTGCTGAAATTCTACTGGAATCTACTTCTTAGATTGCAAAGCTAAATCCACGTCTACACTATCAAAAGCAGTAATAAAGCCACCCACATCCTTGCAAGAAATAAAGGCATGCCCTTTGCTAGACAAAGCTCTTGGGAAACTTAATTGAATTAACCAAGTTTGAATAACTATCCCTTCCTTAAGAAGTAGAATTTGATGCTATGTGTGTTGATTCTCGTGGGAAGCTGAGGACTACAAGTTCAAGTATGAGTTAAGGCTGGGCTATAGATTGAAACCCTGGAGGAGGAGGAAGAGAAAGAAAAGACAGAATTTGGTATAATTGTCAACAAAGAGGAGCAGTAAATCATTCGGGAAGTTGGTGAGCTGTACCAGTCATTGAAGAGCCGGCCAAGGAGGCCAGAACAGTCCACAAATGTTAACTAACAGAATTCAAAAAACAAACAGAGCCTGGTGTTAGCTACTGTGTCTCCCTGCAGACCTTTGAAAGTTACTATCGCAAACAGTGTGTGTGTGTGTGTGTGTGTGTGTGTGTGTGTGTGTGTGTGTGTGTGTACTTATTAGAGGCAGGCTACCTACAAGAAAGAATGAAACAACAGTGTACAAGGTCAAAGACAGGCTACAGCTGGTGTGCCAGGGATTTGGGTGCCATTTATGCTTCAGTCTGGATTGAAGCCTTTGAATCCCAACTGTTCTATCCACATCTGCAGCAATAGGAACTAAAAAAAAAAGAACAACAGTGCGGGGTGGGAGCTGAGGGGTGGGAAAGAAGTGTCCTTTCCATCGGTTCCAGTCGTTCCATGGCCATTCCACAAATTCTGACTTCTACTTTCCTTACCAGACTGTAGTCACATGGCCATAGTTAACATGGAGATATCCAGGAACATATGACCTTTTAATAGGACATACAGCTGATATAAATAAGATCCACACTCTGTTAGAGTAGGAGAAGAGAATGCATGTATGGCAGAAAACACCAGGATCTGTTACACCTTTGAAGAACCCAACTGTCAAAGTTAGTACCACAAAGTTGGTACCACAAAGTTGGTACCACAAATCTAAATTTACTGTGCAAAGCAAGTTCTCACCATGGTGAGATAAGCATCCTTTGGACTAAGTTGGGAAGTGGGAGGAACAGAAAAAAAATGGGGCAGGAAACAGATGCTATGGGTCCTCAGGAAGATTGTTGTAACCAGATTTATCACCAAATCCTCGGGAAGGGAGACAGAAACCTCAGACATACTGAAGGCACCCCAAGGCAGAGAAGCCCCTTGT
This sequence comes from Peromyscus leucopus, assembly GCF_004664715.2. Lineage (NCBI taxonomy): Eukaryota > Metazoa > Chordata > Mammalia > Rodentia > Cricetidae > Peromyscus > Peromyscus leucopus. The sequence continues at coordinate 46,485,118 of NC_051080.1, forward strand.
TCTCTGATAACTACCCAGTTATCACCAGGAAGTGATAAGCCTCGTGATACTTCCTCAGATCTATCTGGTGAGGTCACAAAATAGGTCCAGTTGCTTTTATAACTAGACAGAGCCTCAAACCTTACACTATCATGGAAGAGCATCAGAGGGCCCCAAGCCTTTCCTTATCCATTGGGAGTGGGTGGCTCAAAAGTCATTGAGAGAGGCTATTGGGTGTGGAGGTTGAGATTGAGATTCAGGGTGACCTTCATGGACCAGCTCCTGGAGACCAGATGGAGTACTCAGATGTCCTAGAATATTCCTGCTGGGATGATGAACGTCTTCACAGATGCCAGCGGGGACAGATCCTGCTCCCTACCAGTGCTGTGGGTCTATTATCGTTAGATTTGGGGTACAGGGGATAGAGGTAGAATGGAAACCCTGCATTGAAGAGAAAAATTAAACTATGATTTAAACCAAAAATTCTGATTTGACTAATCTTACTTTAAAATGTCCAAGACTGAATGATGATATCAGGTATAATGAGAATTTTAAGGTCAAACTTGGCCTTAGAAAAATTTTTGAATAATTAGTGTGATTTGTGAAACATTACTGTGGGATATCGTTCTGTATGCTGTGAATATGCATTGCTCTGATTGGTTAATAAATAAAGCTGCATTGGCCTATGGCAAGGCAGCTTAGATGCAGGCAGAAAATCCAAGCAGATAGACAAGAAGAAGAAAGAAGGGGGAGATGCCAGCCACTGCCAGGAGAAGCAAGATGTGAAAGTACTGATAAGCCTTCCACATGGCAACTTATAGACTAATAGAAATGGATTAAATTATAAGAGCTAGCTAGAAAGAAGCCTGAGCAATTAGGCCATACAGTTTATAAGTAATGTAAACCTCTGTGTTTACTTGAGTCCGAGCGGCTGCAGGACTTGGTGGGACACAGGAAAATTTTCAACTACAAAACATCACTTGTGATTTTTCAGATCATGCTACTGAAAGTCATCCAGCTCAGAAGTCTTCTGCCTTCTGTCTTTAATGGATATGAACAGTGGTGACACATGAGCATTTTGCTCTTTCTACTAAAGTCATTCTGAGCAAACAGAACTCCACCATCACATTGGTTCAATAGTACTGCACCTCATACCATGACTCACACATTCTCTACACCCAACAAAACAGTCTAAGGCTGTTTCCCAGACAGGCTCTTGTAGCATGGATTGTTAGAAGGTCTTATTAATATAAAATCAAACCCAGAGCCAGGTATTGGGTTAAAGCTGGAAGATCAGAGAAGCAAAACAAGCCACAGCTTCCTCACCTCGCCAATTCCTCAGCTGATCCTGTTTCCTCAGACTGGAAACCTCTGAGTCCTCATCCAAATAGATCTGAGCTGAACTGCTGTTCAAAAGCCTAAAAGATTAACCAGCTCTAGTTCCTTGTCCTCGTGCCTTAAATTCCTTTCTGCTTCCTGCCATCACTTCCTGGGATTAAAAATGTGAGTCACCATGCCTGGCTGTTTCTAGTGTGGCTTTGAACTTACAGAGATCTGGATGGATCTCTGCCTCTGGAATGCTAGGATTAAAGGCGTGTGTTACCACTGCCTAACCTCTATGTTTAATATTATAGCTGTTCTGTTCTCTGACCCCAGGATAAGTTTATTGGGGTGCACAATATATCAACCACAGGCTCTGTCTAAGGTGGCCACTTTGTCCTGCCTTGTCCACAACTCTTCTAGTTCATAAAAATAGGTCATTATCCCAGAAGTCCTGTTCAAATGTTCTGGGCAAACCAGGACTGTTGTTTGCTGTGTGGTTTGGATATGGTTTGAGTGTCCTAAGTCCTTGGGTGTTGAAATTTAATACCTATTATGAGGTATTAAAAGGTGGAAACATAACCTGACTGAGGTGTACAGGTGAGATAAGCTCAGAAAGGTGGAGATGCCGTGATTGAATCCTGGTTGGCTTCACAAGAGTGAGGAGAATGAAAGAATCTACACACGGGCTGCTAACAAGCTCAGTTAAGAGCACTGACTGCTCTTCCAGAGGACCTGGGTTCAATTCCCAGCACACACATAGTGGCTCACAACCATCTTTAACTCCAGTTCCAGGGGATCTGACTCCCTCTTCTGGCCTTCATGGGAACTGGGCACACAAACATACATGTAGGCAAAACACCCATACACACAAGAAATAAAGTAAAAGAGAGGTCCACACAGCGGCATGCCCTGTCTCTTCCCACAGTATGTTCTGCACCACCTCAGGACTCTGCAGCAAGAAGACCATTTCCAGAGGAGTCCCCTAACCCTGATACTTCCAGAATCGTAACTGCCATGAGTGTGCTATGCCAGAAACATAGATGAACACATCTGTGAATGCCCAAAGTGTCCTAACAATGAACTCACAGAGCTTAGTGGTTTCAGTGTCAGCAACTGGTGTGTAAATCCACCTCCCGTGGTAACCTGGTAAAGCAAATGCACGTCCTGTTATTTCAGTCTCCAGTACTAATGCTAGTCTCATACCACACGCATCACACACACTGTATATATGGTCCATTTTTCATTACTGTAAACGCTTGACAGGGGTTATGTTGTAAAGAAAGGGGCTTATTTTGGTTTGTGGGTCTGGGGTTGTTGAGACCAGCCTCTGCTCTTCCCTAAGTTTTGGCATTCTATGGAGATCAGTGTTGCAGGTTTTTTTTAATTTTCAGATTGTGCACTGTCTTAAGAGATTACATTTTACAAGCATCTTTTTATTTCCTTTTGAGGGAGAAGGGAGGAGGCTGAAGGCCCTGGGTGGGCCTACAAACAGCACCCTCTGTCAGGTCCCACCCATCCGTTAGACTGAGAGACAACTTCCCCAGGAGTAGAAAAGAGGCTGCCCAAGGAATTTATCCAGGTGAGTCTGAAAACTGTGAAGATACCTGAGTGTACTAAAATCATGTAGGGAAATCAGGCCCAAGAACTTATCAGCCACGCCAGTCTGAGGAATGGATGTAATATGCTTGCCTGGACCCACACTTCCCACTGTGATGGCATGGCCCCACGCCAGCCTCCATCTGATGCCTGATGTCTGCATGAAGGACCCACAAGCCGAGGAGTCCCCAGTTGTCCCTGGAGCCCCAGCTTGGCTCGGTCCCCAACTGTTGAACAGGCCCATTTTGCTGGCCGCCTACCTACCTGTTCACCGGTCTTGACCTGAACCTGTTGTCCAGGGCTCCAGACCCAGGGCTGCTCTTTTACTGATCATCTCATCGCCACAGCTTCACTCCCTACCCTGACTCCAGCATGTGGTTGTATAGATGTGTTTACTGTGTGTGGTGAGCTCTGCTATACGAGCGTTAGCACTGGTAATTAAGACTGCAATAAAAGAACCTGCATTTACCTTGGACAGATGGCAACATAGGCGGGGTTATTTGGCAAATTTCTTCTATTGAAACCACTGAGCCTTGTGCATTTATTGTTACTCAATAAAATCTGACGTTGCAGACAGACACAAATGTGTTCATCTCGTTTCTAGCATGGTGTGCTCATAACAGAGAATAAGGTTTAGGACCCTCATCTGATGGTGGTCTTCTTGCTGGAAGAACCCTCCAAGTCTTCTAGGATCATGGGCACTTAATTTTCATTCTTTTCTTTTTTCTTTTTCTTTCTTTCTTTTTCTTTTCTTTCTTTCTTTTTTTTTAAGTGTGTGGATGTTTTAATTGCTTGTATGTCTATGTACCACATGAATGAGTATTACCAGAAGAGGCCAGAAAAAGGTGTTAGATCCCCTGGAACTGGAGTTACAGATGATTGTAGCCACCATGTGGGTGCTGGGAATGAAACCTGCCCTCTTGAGGAGCAGCCCATGCTCTTCCCTGCTGAACTGTCTCTCTAGTCTCAAGAGTTTAAGTTTTCAGATTTTCACATATTATTAAGTATCCTTCTGCTAAAACCACGAAAACCAGTTTGTATCTTTATCTGAAATTGATCAGCTTGGCGATGGGGAACTGCATCTCAACCTTTGAGAAGAAGCAGAGCGGAGAGAAGATGTCAGGACACACTGAAGAAAGAGAAGGAAAAGCCAGGCTTCCTGCGAGGGCAAGACATGTCTGGGCAAAGATGCCCCTGCGCACCTCAGCAGTTTACAGGGCAGGCCCAGCTGTACAGCAACCTATCAATACATTCCTGAAGAATTACTGCAGATCACAGAGCCTGACCTCATCCCCCCCTCGCATCAGAACAATAAGCTTCCCTACCTCCACCCCTAAACAAAAGCAAAATGCCTTCTTACAGATGGAAACGGACAAGGTCTGTGGTGATGGTTTTGTGTTCTCAGGAGCCTCCCCCAGTGCAAACCATCTTACCTAAGAGAAACACAAATGTGAGCTCAGCTAAGTGCAGTGAAATCTGAGCCACATGAAGACCAGAGACACAGACCCTGGCATGCTAAGAAATTTAATACAGTCCAACAAATGGTAATCTACCAATTCTCTCACACACCCAAAAGAATCAACTTCAAAGCCATTGCTTTTGAATTTTGATTTAAGACTAAAGACAGAGCAAGAGAAGACACTCCCCACCACAAGGTCACAGATTTGAAAACCAAGCATGGAAAGGACAATAAACCGTGAAAGTTCACCCTAGACAGCTCTGCTGGGGGAGATCTGTTCGGGTTGATGGCTCTGAGACCTCGGGTCGGAGAGCCAGGATGGACCAAAGAGATTCCTGGCGGACTCAGAGGGGGATAGAAGGACACACAGGGGAGGAAGACAGGAGCCGAGGAGGTTTTGCAGCCTCTTCAATCAGAGAAGCCGAGAAGGCCAGGGTCATGTTTCAGTCACTCTGTGGATCTCTCCGGTTTATTACCTAATATTTATACCCGAGTTTTATTCTTAATAAATGATAAAAGGAATCAGCTTTTGCTGTTAACTTAAGCAATTAGTCTTTTGAAATTGGATTCTGCATGTTTAAGGAACTGGTGTCAGTCCCTCATCAAATCAGCTTGCTATAGGTCACTTACGTCTCCTAATGTTTTGTTTTGTTTCTGTTTTTCGAATTTCTCTGTGTTTATTTGGTGCCTGTCCTGGATCTCACTCTGTAGACCAGGCTGGCCTCAAACTCTCAGGGATCCTCCCAGCTCTGCCTCCCGAGTGCTGGGATTAAAGGCGTGCGCCGCCGCCGCCGCCGCCGCCGCCGCCGCCGCCGCCGCCGCCGCCACCGCCCGGCGTCTCCTCATTTTTTTCCTCATTTTTTTAAGTGCCATAAACATGAAGTTATCTGTTAATTAAAAACAAAATTCAACATCGGTATTCTGCGCTGAGTTGTAATAATTGCAGCTGACCCTTTTGGTTAAACCTGATGACGATTCTTGGGCCAGCGGAACAGCTGAGTAGGTTAAGGAACCTGATGACAAGCCTGACGGCCTGAGTTCGATCCCCAGAACCCACGTAGGGGAAAAGAGAACCGCCTCTCGGAAGCTAGCCTCTGGCCTCCACGTGTGCACTGTGGCGCGTGCTGTGGCGTGTGCCCCTTGGCAAGCAATCTTAGTCTTGCAAACCCAAGAAATCAGCACAGGCCTTCTACTTTCTTCTCAAAACTTGAGCTCTTATCAGGAGAGAAATTTCTCATCTGTAAGGCCATATACCAGGGATTAAAATGTTACCCTTGGCAGTTTCCACATCTGGTTTCCTCTGGCTACACTTGCCATGTAAAAACACCATGACTTATTGGGAGGATTTTTATACACAAGCCCCCATGTGTTAGGAAGAAGAGAAAAGTGTGTTTGAGCTCAGGATTGCTCATCTCTACACTCCTGCCTATCTCCAAACTTTCAACACAGTATGGCCTTTTCAGGGTGTCAAGAAATGCATGGAAGTGTGCTCTCTAGTGTAATCCTGTCAAGAGAAAAAGTTCACACAAGGAAAATGGAGAAGGGCCTGAGTCTCTTCACGATGGGGTCTTGGCCAGTACCTCAGAGGACGTAGTCTATAGCTAACATGCTGTCTACATCTTAGTCTCCAACAGGACCCACGGCTGCGGGGTTAAAGCTTTAACGCAATGTGGGTATTAAGAAGAACCTGGCACAGTCCTTCCATCGAGGATCCAGGCACTCTTTCTAAGCAGGCAGCTTACCAATACTTCTCCACACGCCGTGGCATTTGTCTGCTCCATGATGAGCTGTGGAATACAGAACTCCTAGTGACGGAAGCCCGAGTGACTCAGAGGAGTCTTTCCAATCAAAGAAAATGCAGGGTTTCATTAAACATCACCCCCAAACATACTGCCCATTAGCTCCATAAACCCCAGCTTATCACTGAATTGACTTCCTTTCATGATTAGCGTTTGTTACTCTAATTTGGGTACATGATGTCACATTGGTCACCACAGGGCATTCATACCCTTGAATCAACCTTAAGGAGTTTTTGAAATCCACATTGCAATACCTTCACCACTAGTTAATCTAGCATGAAAGTCTAGGAAAGTTTCCCCTGGTTGTCAACCAATCCCCGCTTTGCTGATCCTTGAGCTTAGGCTGTCTTACAAACAGGGTAAGAGTTCTGTGGATTTTTATCAAGTCCACTTCTTCCCAAGCACTCTGCTACCTGAGCTACACTCCCAGCCCACGACAATTTCAATGTTTACATTTGTTTATGCTGTCAAGTCACTTTTAAATCTCTGCCATTCCAACTAACATAATTTTAAAATCCCAAGTTACTAAAAAAAAGACTCCTTAGACTGTGACAAGCACTACTAAAATTTTTGTCACACTTATATCCAATTTATTTATTCATTTCAAATTATGATTGTGTTCACTAAGCAGAATACAAGGCTTCAGGAAACACCAACACAGAACATACTGCTTAAAACCTAGGGCTGTTGCCGGGCAGTGGTGGCGCACGCCTTTAATCCCAGCACTTGGGAGGCAGAGGCAGGCGGATCTTTGTGCGTTCGAGGCCAGCCTGGTCTCCAAAGCGAGATCCAGGAAAGGCGCTAAAGCTATACAGAGAAACCCTGTCTCGAAAAAACAAAAAACAAAAACAAAAAAAACCTAGGGCTGTTGCTTAGTGGAGGAGTGCCAGCCTGGCCCACACAGGGGCGGGACCGGATGCTCAGCCCAGCAAACACAGTGAAACATCCAGAATATTCCTTACTGCACTAGTTAAGTCAAAGTCACTAAAAACAGCAAAATGCAAGGCTTTCTGGATGCCGCCATGAATTTACACTCAGAGACTCCAAAGGGCCTCAGTGGTTACCAAGCTTTTGAACATGGACCCTTTATCAGGAGGTTTCACCACACATAGACATTTCCAACAATCCATTCCTTCATGGGCCAACTTATCTTCCTTGCAGACCATTTATTCTGAAGATACGTTCTTTTCATTCTGACCAGTTTCTAAACAGGTGGCACCACAATTTCACAAAGGTCGTATGTACCCCCACACCACACACTGACCCTTGTACTCCCACACCACACACTGACCCTTGTACCCCCACACCACACACTGACCCTTGTACCCCCACACCACACACTGACCCTTGTACCCCCACACCACACACTGACCCTTGTACCCCACACCACACACTGACCCTTGTACCCCCACACC